>NC_141732.1:49503838-49678838 GCF_971803275.1 Cyanistes caeruleus | reverse complement strand
TCATTGCACTTTTAATCAGAATTTCATACCTATTTTTTTATATATATTCTACCCTGTTACACTATCTAAAAAATTCTTGTATGTCTGCAAAGGTAAGGAGTGTAATTTCTTTTTAGATGTCTGCAACTTACATTCTTAATATTTTTAAACACATTCTGCATTGCTGTAGGGAAGATGACTACTAACAAACTACTAACAAAATATGAGCATTTACATGTTATTCAGAAGATTATGGAAGAGTCATTTCTTGAAAGTCATACCCTGCAGGCCTTTTGGGAAACATCAAAGCCAGGCAATCAAAAAAACCATCAAATTATATCCCACGAGCCATGGGATTGGCTCTGAAATTCAGTTTGTGATGTTTTTGTTAAATATGTTTTAAAATAACATTTAAGTTAGATTTCAAAGTTACCCATATATAATTTTTTTCTTTTCTTATATCCTTTATAAGGGTTGCAGACAAAATATATCGGTTGCAACACAGATTTATGGTGATCTGGGTCCCATATAGAATGAAATTATTACACAAAAAAATTCCCTGAAATAACAATTTTTCCTTTCAGAATTTTTGTTTTATTCAGTAAGGAATCAAATAAGAGTTATTTTCACTTAACACAAAGACTGGGTTCTTGTTTGGTTTTTTCTCACTGATCACATAAAAGAAAATATAATACACAGCTTGCAGGATTATCAAAAATGCTGGTTTCCACGCCAAAGAATGACTGAATAAAAATCTTTGAAATTTCTTATTATTCGCCATGCTTTGCTCACTAAAGCAAAACCCACAATTTTCACTTCTAAAAGATTAATTTTCAGTGTGTGCTTTGAAACATCTTATGTTACTTCTTCTCAGAGTGCCTGATTCCCATGTCTGAGCTTCTCCATCTCCCAAAAAGACATCAAAATTTATTTTCACATAACATATCCTCAAGGTTTAGTTATGTGACATTCAGCTTTGCACATTTCAACTACTTTTTAATGTTGTTTGAAGATCAAACAAGGTTTAACCAATCAGTAGTACATATAGAGGATTTATCTGCAACCACACTATGCTGTTCCTTTAATACCTTTCAGCAACATAAGTGCTTACATCCTAATAGGTTTTTAGCTTAAGATCTAATCATCCACTCTTGAATTAAGATGCTTGAATGAAGCCAACTCATTTGGAACTAAGCACTTTAATGTCAACAGAGACATATGGTATTGAGACTGAATTACAAAGGATCTCTTCTGAGCCATCTATTACGGAAGCAAGACTAAGACTCCAGCATTATTATTAGTTTACTCATTTATTTTCTAGCAAATAATTGAGAGTAAGATCTTCTTAAGAAAGTGGAAATGGTCTAATAATTGCAGTCTGGTGGTATAGTACATTCCCGTGTGCATTGATTAAATCTCCCCCATCCATACTTTATGGCCCTATGCTCATCTGTAAGATCTCCTTCTGGAACTGAAAGAAACAAACAAAATATGAGGTGGAACAACTTTACTGATTAAAATTTTAAGTTATCAGCACTAATGTCAAGTCCTTTAATATTTATTGAAAATTCTAGACATTTCCTTGCCCTGAATTATTCAAGCCTCATTATCTGACAAAATATTTCTTTAAGAAATTGTTCATGACAAAGTTTATGGCAATAAATGACACCCTTCTTCAAATATTAATTTAAAAACAGAGGCTCCCTTTTGTTTTCAACTGTTTCATTCTAGTCTCAACATGATGCTGGAAAAAAAAAATGTTAGTGTGATCTCCTGTAGCATCAGCTGGAAAAAATTAAGTGGACATCCTTCCACATTTTTTGTCTATGGAACAGAAAGAGAAAACAAACAAACAACTCAACAAAGCAATATAAACTGAAACTTATGGGATGGTTCTTTTAAGTAGAACTCAGCAGCTTTTAAATGTTCATGACCTTATAAGAAAATAGCTACCAAGATGTTGTGTTTAAATACAATTGTGTGGCTGAGATAAAAGTCAAACTTCTGTTATAATACTATCAAGAGTTTCTGCCTGTACTTGTAAGGAAGATATGGTTAGACAACAAAGTTGGATTATCTATTTAAGCCATGTGTTACCAAGGGCTCCAGCAGACAGTGGTCATCTCTCTGCATTGCTATTTATTGCAGAAATGCATTCCCACACCTGGCTCAGTAAAACTGCAACATAGGTTGTCATCACAGTCCGTGTGCTTTCCCCCTTCACCAAGGCTTCAAGGTTCAAGGCAAACACCATCCAAAATGTTGAACTGTGTCACCAAAATAAACACCTGTCAAACAAGACTGCAGAAGTAAAAAGATGCGGTGCAGTTCTAACAGGAACATCAGCCACTTCTACACTGTGAAAGAAACATAGTTTCCCTTTCTCCGAGCAGACTGCACAGAAGAACAGAGACACGCATTACACTGGGTTTTTTTCCCACAAGATTTTCAGCTTTGCAAATTTAAGAGACCTCCTGTCTTTCTGAATATAATTTAAGAGACCTCCTGTCTTTCTGAATATAGAGATCTTCCTATAAAAGTTTGTTGACATGGAAAAAATTGCTTCAAACTTCCTTTATATTTGCTAAATATTCCGTTAAAGAAAACTCCATTTTTGATTTTGAAATTTATATTATTAACTACCTCTGGAACAGAAAAAGAAGTTTGAAAATTATATTAATTTCCAAAAACCTCTGCTCTGCAGATTTTCCTGTTAAAAACATTAGAAAGCTGAAAGGTTCTTGTCCTTGTCTAAATGCAGCCATTATGAAAGCAACTTTAAGAACAATCTATATTGTAGTAAATCATGGATTAGTAAAACCCATCTGAAGAACTCCCACTGCATTTCTCCCTGTGAACACACTGTTCTAGTTTTGTTCTGGCTTAATTTTGCTGGTTTGCTTCAGCTTACTTTTTACCTTTTCCAAAGCTTATATTTAAGGTGGATCATGAGCTGCTGTCAGCTAAGTCTCACCGAGATCTCAGCAGGGGCCTGGCTGCAATTAGGTGCTGTACAAGCCAGGCCACAAAGCCAGGTAGTGTTCTTGGTTTGTATTCAGTGCAAGAACACACAGACACACATCTCAGAGAGAAATGTGGCCTTTGGCACGTGCCAATTTGGGAAAGACAATTCTTTAGCCAGGACAGAGGCAAGTGATGATGCAAACATTGAGAAACAGTGGGGGTTTTATTCCTGAATATATTCTCCACAAAGAACATGGGGGATTTTGATCATCTTCAACGTGAAGAGCTCCTTTTTCTGTTTTGATCTCTTGTACAGGTAGATTGCAACAGTGAGGAGTTCTGTGACTAGCATGCCTGCAATTTTAAAGTGGACCAGGGACACTGACATTGTGAGTGATGTCTTCACAAGTGGTAAAAACTGTATCAGTCACATTTGGAAGTTTTTCTTCCAAGGATCAGAGACAAAATTTTTAGTGAATGAAAGCAATTTGAACAACATGTTTGTAGCAATCCTGATCCAACTGTTACGGGATTCATTCACAGAGGCTTATATAACATGTGAAAGAAGGGCATTTGTAAGTATACAGGAGAAATCTGTGATTCCGATTCTCTTTGAGGAGCAACTAGTATTTCTTCACAGCCTAATTTTTTGTACTAATTCTTTGAGGGGTCATGGGAGAGATTAATGCCAAAATAAGGAGGAGGAAAAGAACAGACTTGAGGGGATGAATAGCAGCTGTGGTGAAGAAATCTACCAGACGGTAATTGCACTAGTCCTTAAATACCCAGAACTTAATCTGAAACCTTCCCTGGTGTAGAAAGGCATGTGACAGAAAGGCATCATTTCAGCATCACCAGGAAGTCTTTTGCTCACTTACACAGAGCCTCACTGGCTCAGGAGCCCACAGACAGAGCAGCAGCTTTCAGCTCTAAAGAAGGTAATGGCACATGGTGGTTCTCAGCCAACACCAACAAATTGAAAGCACAGACAAACAAAAATGTACCAACCCTTGGACTAGTTTCTTACCAAGATCCAGCTGCTAACTTTTATGTTGGAATCTAATACAGTGTACAATCCTTAAGAGATACCTGACAACTGTAAACATAAAACACAACATCTTTTGTGTGTACAGGTTAATTTTAGAAAACTTTTTTTTATGGTGATTTGATGAGAGAAATGCCACGAAGTCTGATAAAATCAAACTTCATGTGAAAATGCACACAAGTTTGTTACTTTTAGAGGAATAGGAGCATGTGCCTGTTTTTCAATTTATTCTGAAACACACCTTAATTGTGAAGATAAACAAAGGTATGTCCCCTTAAAAGATGAGATCAAATGTGCTACAACTAATAAATAAAAACAGAGCCTTACTTCTGAGATCAAAATAAAGCCTCTGAAAAAGGAATTAATAACTTCACATGGTAGAAGTCTACCTACGACAGCATTTAAAATGAATACAAAATAATTTCCATAGCTAACAGCTAGGATACTAAACTATCTGCTTTTCTGGACAGTCCTTATATTCAAAACATTTTGTTCCACGCAAAAGCCTGTACTCCTTCCTCAACAGCAAAGCAGTTTCATCTTTTGCTGCCATTCTCACGAGCCACCACCTGAGGGACTCAAGGACTCTCTTGTCTTTGCAGATCAGATTTACGCCTGCCTTTAACCCATTACTTATGTAAAAATGAAAAATTTTGGGACAATATCTCTGCACTTGCCATCTATTAATGCTGATAGCATGCATGGAAGATTTTACTGCAGCAAATCAAACTCATCTGTTTATATTGTCAGGGGATGGAAGTAGATGATAGTAACTTACAGAGTAAAAAATTCACAAATTACTTAAATAAAAATAATGACAGTGATAAGCACCACCAGTTTTCTTCTTTGTTTAGGCAGAGAAAACTTTCATTCTGCTAAATAAATATATGTACAGTATGCCTCTAGCAAATGAAAGCATAGATTTAATTTGTTCTAAGCAAATGAACAAAACACAATATGAACAGGAAATATCTGCATCACCAGTGACAGGGAAAAATTTTACCCGGAGCTCTGGTACTGTTTAAAAATCAAATATGCCTATACTTGGAGATGCTTAAACCCTACTCCCTGCTGAAGCTTCAGACAGAGCTTTGTAGAAGTTAAGATTTTCCTATACAGTATCCCTGCAAATCAAAGTAAGGAATTTTGACACAGGCAAGCTGTAAGCAGATGAACCCTTTTTCAGAATACAGTTTTAGACAATAGATGTGCAATAACAACTTCAGGATCGTGTGGGAATAATACCTATTGTTTCAGAAGCAAAACAGCCACGTCAGCCGTGCCATGCTGATAAAGTAAATCATCTTCACAGCTCAGAAACAGTTTAGGAATTGCTGTACTAGATTGCATTATATGGCAAAGAAATGCTTTTTGATTTCAAGTGAGTGTTCAAACAACTGATTTTTTCTTTAAAAAGGCATGTTCTTAATTTGAATTTTCTAAATGGAAGTCAGATACGAGCAAGAAAAGGCAATACATAAGTTCTCACCCTTAATCAGCTGGATGTCAGATCGTCGTGGATTTTAATCTGACTTGGTAGCTTGGACTACAAACAAACAAGCAAAGAAGGTGTCTTATTTTTTCTGGGATTTAAAGTAGATTAGCTGACTTCAGGAAAAGAACATACTGTTTTCTCATGAAGACAAATGCAAAATTTTCTTCCAAATACTGGCTAAAGTAAAAGACTTTTAAGTTGAAATTATTTGGTTGGAGAGTAAAGTACAGCCAAAGGACTTGAAAGTGGAATTGAATAATAAGCCAAACCAACTGGAGAAAAATGGAAAAGAACAGTCACACAATTATCTAACTGAAATATTATTTCTAGGTAGAGAGATGGATATGCATGCAAGTTATTAAAAAATAGAAAGCCTTGCAAATCTCACAGTCCTTTACCACAATCATGAATAGAAAGGTCCCCATGACACCTCATAAAAACTGGGGGATTTTAAATTTTTTCTACTAAGCTCATTATATAGCATGCTTTCAGAGAGCTAATGCAGGCACAGAGAGCTGAACCCTTTGCTTTCTCATAGATAAATGATTAAAATTTCCAGAAAAACATACAGCATAGAATTCCTGCAGAGTTTCTGTTGCCCACAATCCATTGCCTACATTGCTTACAGTCTTAGGAATGCAGAAACTGCTGCTCAAATACAGCACCATGCCCAGGGACTGAGCTCAGCTGATGTGTATGCTACATAATATTTAGCACTTCTCTATTAGTAGCACTGGGTATTGTCTGTAAAAACAAGGACCTAAAAGACAGAAGGATTGCTGTATTTCCCAATCTCAGTAAATCTAAACTTCCATGTCATAAGGAAAAAAGATTTGTAAAATATTGGTGTCATATCCATTGATATCAAATGCAGAGAGGTGTCTGGAAATCCAGTGACTTGAAGGTAGCACATGCCTACAGGTTAGTGTATCATGCTGTGGTGAGTGTGGTTAGTGTTCCAGGTACTAAAACGGAGAACATAGTGCCATTAAGACCAGAAAATTAGACTAGAAATTAGTAATTGCTGAAAATGATCTGTCAGTGCAGATCTGTTTAAACAAAGCTTGTATTCATCCACTGGGAAAAGGAAGTGCCATCTCCCTAACACATGCATGCATATGTGTATGTGAGAGGTATTTTAATGAGGAGATCCATAAAAAATTGCTAAAATTTGACAGAAACAAAATATTTATCATGCATTCTCTTTGGGTATTTACCTGGGGCAGTCATCTAATGAACATTATAAATAAAGCTCTGCAGATGCTCTATGGACACACACTTCTTCAAGTGCTGGCAGACCTGTAGTTGTAACAGAATATTAAAGTACAGGAGAAGCAAAATCAGATGTGTTTGTGACATTAGTTTTTAATTATTTACTTGTTTTGTTCCATCTGCTTTTCCTTGTTCTGCCAGCAAACATTTGGCAATGTCTGCCCCATCCATGTGAATGCTCTTACGCTGTAACTGTCATGAGCACCATTTTAACCTTGTCATTTAGGAACTTGTCCTTGCTAGTGTTGTTTCTTTTGCTGATTATTTTGTGCCTTGGTAAGGAATGCTGAAAGCCCCACAGTCAGCCCTTCAAAGGATTGGGACATTCCCTTGTCCTGTGGTAAGAACAAAAAAATCGGTCCACATTCACTCCTTGAGGAATCTCATTTCACTTCACCCTCCTCTCTAGGAGCAGATTTCCATCATCAGTTTCCATTTTCATTTTCCTTCCAGATAGACAAGTCCCTTTACGCTAGGTCAAGTGTTTCTCTGAGGTTTCTATGGACTGTATCCACAGAGTAATATAAACAGAAATTCCTTTATAAACAGAAGTATCCTTCTATTTTCAGTCTTTTTTTTCATAAAGACTTTCACCATAAGAAATACTCTTTGTAGCCTGCCTAATTAACAGAGACTGTATTTATAGCTTCTCAAGCAATGACCAAGAATCACTTTAATATCCAGAGGACCAAATGCTACCTTCTTGTTTGAACACCATTTGATTCACAGAATTCTATAAATGTTAACATGGAGTTTAGTTTAAAAATCTTTGTTTCTTCCGCAAAAACTTCATGCTCAGCAACTGCAAAATGCTAGTTTTGTTTGCAAATCTTGCAAATTTTAAATTTGCAAATCTTTAATTTTACAGTTACTGAATATTTGCAATGCCTCTTTAGATTGCTTCATTTCATCTGTCAGAAAGTTCTGAAGGATATTACTCCTAGATGGCACTTCTTTAACTTTGTTACAGTTTACCTGAACCAGTTTACCGTTCCCATAAAATTTCACTGATGTCACAGTTATGCAGCACCCTAAGTGAAGACCATAAAAACATGGTGATTCAAGGCCATTTCACAAAGGGGGTTTGGTTGAAAACTGCTTTCAACCTTTTCAGCTCCCACATAGGTTACTAAAGAAGCATCTTTACAGTTCCCATTAACTTAACTGCTGGACAAGGGAAGCATACAAATACATTCAATATGAGAGAGTTATGTCAAAGAGATGATTTTTTTACCCAGAGTAGGAAATACTGCATCAGTTTTTTGCTCTTTTTCTTTAAAGATCAGTGTAAAGCTTATTTTCTATTCTTATTGCAATTAAAATTCTTCCTAAAAACTAATCTGTTTTATTCCTTCTACTTGCAGAACTTCTTGTTTCCCACTCCACTGGTGTAAAACATCACTCAGTTGTAACTATAATTATATAATAAAACCGGTTTTGGTCACACTAAAATCTGAACTACCTATCATTGCTTTGAGGGTCTTGCTTTCTTTTTCCCAAAAAAATAAACGTAATATTTGTGCACACATATATACAGACATTATGAAAAAACCCTCTGTTTTCCTTTAGTTAGTGTCTCATTCATGATATTTCTCTTTTCAATTCATCATTTGCCCTCAAGACTACATTTTGGTCATACTCAAGACCTTGCTTGAAGCATGAGACTTACAGTACAGTAAAACTGCTCCCAGCACAAACACAGAAGGAGAATGAGTACTTGGGAAAAAATGTTCAAAGAAACATGATTTAAACAAAAAAGATAAAGGATGAAACTATTTAGGAAATGTCAGACAAAATAAAAAGAGAATAAAAAAAAAAAGTACATATCTTCATAGACCTCTGAATCTGCCTAGAGTTTCCAGATTTACATAGAACCAAAGTTTGTGCAGTAAGTCCTGCAAGCCTTCTGTCTAACTGATGGTTACACATGAATTATTTGATGCTTATAGACAGACAAGATTGGAAGAAACACTAACACATACACATATAACATAGATAACAGAGAAAAGGAAACAACAAAACACACCTTTGCATGTCAAATACTTTGTTTAAAGTACACAGGAGGAATAAAATGGAACAAAGGCAAAGTCATGGTTTCAGTACTAGTTTGTACCTAGTTCTGGCTGCACAGTACAGGAAGGACCCCACAAACTGTCTGAAGGTGTAGGGTGATCACCAACACAATGGGGCTGGAGCCTTTGACCTGGAAGAATAGGTTGCAGGCCCAGAGGTGGTTCAGCTGGGACAAGAGGCACCCAGCAGCATTCCTGGCATTGGGAGGAGTGCAGGGAGAAGATGTAGCCGGGCGCCTCACAGTGCTGCATGGCAGGAGGGTGAGAAGCACAAGCTGTCAGTAAAGGAGAGTTCACACCCTGTCTGGGAGAAGCCCTGGACAGCCCAGTCTGAGCCCAAGGCTGAGCCCATGGCTGAACCTGCCTAGAGGGACCCTTCATTCCCCAGTTTGCCATTCTGTGATTTATTACTGGAAAACACAGGTGGCATACTTGAATCTCTCTCAACCCTAGGCTATTTCACTTCCCCTCATCCCTTCACACAAGTTCTGAAAACAAAAACTGAATAAAAAAACCAGGAGATTCCAAGTAGTTACCTTCTCTTAATGAGACCTGGATGGCAAGAAACAAATCACCTGGATTCGCTTAAGCAAGACACAGTAATTAAACTAGGCAGCAAACTTGCAAGAATATTTAATTATCCTCCTCTGAAATAACTAACTTAGTAAGCAAAACTTCCACAAGTTCTGCGGCAAGAATTTTAAGTCTTCATTTTATGGCATATGAAGAGTCTGAGTAGCTGAGTTTTAAAACCAATAGACAGAGAAATATTTCTCCAAATAAAGCATAATGCACAAAGGCAAGCTCTGTTTCTTCATTCATTATGGGTTGTACATTTTTTTGAAGAGAACTTCAAGAATCTTTCCAGGCAGATGTATATAAAAGACAGCTCATAGATGATTGAGAAAACTCATTTTGGCTGGGGATTGGGATGAAATCACGGTATAGATATTGGCACACCTGCCCTGAATTGCAGTGGTGTTTTGCTGAATCTTCTACTAGAGTTAAAGCAGTAATACAATTACTGTACACTTTCTAAGTGAATTGTTGACAAGGTATATGTATACCTAACTAGTCACATAAATGTTTCAGAATCTAAGCAACTGAAAATCATAAATGTGAAGGGCTTTTACTTATAGGTGTAGCTAGTTAGAGAATACTGATTTTATGTCTCATTCTAGAGATGTGATGAGATCTTAACTGCTAAAACCCTTTCCTCTCCCTCATTTCACTATACATGAACATTCAGTATGTGCACAAAGAGAGTATGGTTGAGTCTAGCTTATGTCACTACTCCATCCATCAGGACAAGAAAAACTGATACTGAGTAGAGCAGTGGCAGAGCCTGCCACATAAGAAATTAGAGGTATAGCTACCAGCTATTTGGATTACCATTAGACTGAAGTTTCTTAAATCCATTCTGGCATCCTTCTCTTCTGGGCTGACTGATGCATATTTTAATACAGTCTAAGATGTTAAGGTGCTATAAAACCCCACAAGAGAAGCAACAGTTCCCTTTGAATTTAGTTAGCATTTCATTATAAATAAAACAGGCAGATTGAAACCCATGCTAAACCTTAACACACATTTAGCAGATGTCTTGTTGCTCAGAGATGTTAATTGTGCTCAGCACTCCTACCCCAAAAGGATGGAAGATGACCCATTGCTGTATATATTATTTTATAGACAACTATGCACAGACATCTTTTATGTTATTCTCTTTTTTGTTTTTCCAGTGTCCTGGTTGCTAGCAAGGTCATATGGTTATTACCCTGCTCATATGTGTGTGCTCACTTCTGTGTGTCTGTATGCACACATGTACCTTCAGACAGCCCAGAATATTTTTAGCTGCATTCAGAAGGATACGTGCACCCACAAGCTGCAGAGATCCAAGACCTGGTGAGCGTCGTGGTGTGGAATGAAGAAGGGGTGTGTGTGTGTGCCTCTTCTCCTCCTGACAGCCTGCCCAGTGCCTGCAGAGGCTGTGCATCAGCTCTGGGAGTAACAATCTGTTTCAGCCACAAACACAGAAATTCTGACTCTTGACAGTATTTTCATCTAGTCTGTCAAACTGATTGTAAGAAAGATGAGGATTGTTAGTGAAAATTCTGCTGACACACCAAGGTTATACCAATCAGAAAATGAAAAAAATTGCCAGCAGTGGTTTCAGAAAGATCCAAAGAGATTTCCAGGCAAAATGTGACTGACCACTGGAGAGAGGGCAAAAAATGCAACCAAACAACAGATTAAGTCCAAAGCACTACTTGTTTCCATCTCAGCACACAGTCATGCTCAAATGCCTAAACTTTCAGAATTCCAAGTGTGTGTACAGGTAAAAAATACCTTCTGTGAAAAGCTTTATTACTACTGGGGGAAAAAAAAGATCTAGTAAAACATAAATACTGTAGTATCATAAACATCAAGTCATTGTAGATTTTAGAGATGTCATCATTTTATATGAAGGATAAGCCATTTACTTCACAGAACTGTATTGAGATGACTCAGTGACTCATTCACCTATTATTCATAAACATTCTTTTTATTTCTTACTGTTCTCTAATTTAATTACTATTTGGAGTGTTGGGATTTTTTTTTTATACAAAACACACAAAGCCTTCTTTTGAATAACATTATTTCTTTGCACTCTTACATTCAGATCAGTTTATATGAGTAAATTTTTAAGAAGAAGACAACTAAGATAACCATGACAATACTAAACCAATACTTCTCCTCCACTACTTGTAAAAACCTGCTTGTCTGGATTTTTCAATGGTGATT
The DNA here is from genome assembly GCF_971803275.1 of Cyanistes caeruleus. Taxonomy (NCBI): domain Eukaryota; kingdom Metazoa; phylum Chordata; class Aves; order Passeriformes; family Paridae; genus Cyanistes; species Cyanistes caeruleus. Next base: position 49,667,233 of record NC_141732.1, on the reverse strand, counting down.
GTTTTGAAATGTGCTATGAAGGATGTAGCCTACTGATAACAGTCATGTTGAGGTTTTTTTACTTGGACAAATCCCATAGCATTTTACTGTTGTGTAGCATTACTGTTGCTAATCCTCTGCACATTTTCAGGTGAGACATAGAAGTATGAATATTCACATAAACACAATTCACATATTAGATAACTGACAAAATAGGATTTAAATGTAATTTCCAGATACAGCCCACATTTTGCAGCCATCTCAGAATGTTACAGAAGACACTATACACACAGAGCTATCATGCTGGTGACTTGAGAAGAAATTATAGGAGATATACTTTTTAAAAAAATGTTTTCACTTTTGGCGAAGAGACTACTTTTACTATCTAGGCAGAACTGATTAAACCACAAAAATAAGCTCTTATGTTTAAAATAGAAATTGTTTTTTTTTCCTCAGTTACCTATTTTCTTGCAGTTCAACCGTAACAGGATTTTTGAAGCTCTATTATAAATGGTTGATAATTGTGTTTGGAAATACAGACCATTCTATAACTAGCACAGGAAGGCTGTATATAGACATTGCAGCAAAGCATTCCCCTGAGAAACAGGATAATGGGAAACCAAAGCAAATAGCAGAGGGCTTAACAAGAGGACATCTCCATTCAGAATCTATATTTTTTATTATAAATATATTATAAATTTATTATTTAATGCCTTTTGTTTTACAGCAGGTGAATGATGTTCTTTCCATGTCTAATTAAGTTGGCAGGAACTTAATTTAGTATCTTGCTGTCTGTGTCAGACGAAACAAAGAGCATTTGTTCTTACATAAGGAAAAATTAAACTTTTACTTCTGATTCCCTCTCAGTGGAAAAATAATTTAGCAATTTAGCTACCACATCTATTGAACAAAGGCTATGAGCAAAAAAAACAGAAGTGTTTTTCTAACCTCAATGAACTTTCACAGCAAAATAACTGAGACCTATTTGTCCTATTCTCCTTCCCTCTTAAGCTTATTTAATTTACTCTTCACCAATATTTCCTCAAAGTCCCTGACCAATTTTTTTTTTTTTTTACCCAGCTTTTCTAAAGGTTTTTGGACACTGAGCATTCCTTAATGTCTTGACCCTGTCTTGAATCAGTCCAAAGAGCCCACCAAGAAAACTTTACTGATTCCTGTTTAACATACATACAAACACACACACACACACACACACATAAAACAATTTTATTTTGACTGCAGAAAGATGTTAATGTTCCTTCTGCATTTCTGATTTATACCTCTAAACACAAAGATTTGTGCTTTTTATGCGTAGTATCAGCTCCACTTTTAAACTAGTAGCTTTATATCACTTAGCTCTTAATAATAGATGAGGACTTCACTGTATTTCACTTAGAGCAAACAAACAAGCTTAGTGTTAAACAGCATACATTTATCCCCTCCTTGGAACCAGGTAGATCACTGGTTAATAATCTAATCAGTAGAAAAACAAACATGAAGATGAATGAGGAACAAATGGCTGTTTCCCTGAAACTCTGGGCAATACTGTTTAAACACCCATTCATTTGGTTTATAAAGATGGGCAAATGTAGGAAAATTATTACAAAAGCATGGCTGAGAGAAATTTCCTGGGTTATTGAAGCTGACCTTCTAGTGACCTTCTGCTGCTATAGATCCTCTTACATACTCAAGCTATACATGTTCTTCTTCTATCACCATAGGCACTGACACAGGTTTTTATTTGTCTTTGCCTTGGAGGACTCTGTAGTCCTGGGAGTTTCCTAGATGTGCAGCAGGGGCAAGTGACTTTTGCACCTTTTCTGACTGTTAGTACTCTAAGTTATGATGGGTTTCAGAGTCACAGAGAAGTTGAGACCAAACATGTCGGTGCCCATATGCACAAAGATGTTCAAAATGAGTGAGTAGGAAGCAATGATAAGCTGCCATCACCTATGGATTCTGCTTGTTTAGAGTAGATTCTGCACCCTCACTATGACCCTTAGCATAGCATTGTTACATCAGAAATTGCTTGGCAGCTCCATTATAAAAGATTGCACTGGTGCAACTATGCTTTCTGATTTAGCAGACGTTCGGAGAAATCAGAGTTGAGAATGTTTTGTCAGGCGGCCATGTTCAAATTCCTTTTATTGTTACCTAACACATCTTCTATCTATTCTATAGATGAAAAAGCTACATGCAACATTACCTGTGCAAAAATACATTTTTCCTTAATCAAAGGAGTTGCTGCCAATAGTATGTAGGCATCTCTTTCCTGTCACAGTCTGTTGTGTTCCAAAAAAAGTCTGCTATGACATCTACATTTTTTAATAAAAGGAACATCTGAAAAAAGACAAGTTTGTTTTTTTTATCTGTGAGTGCCTTAAGTTGTCCCTTTGCTATGTCCTAAGCAAAAAGACACATGTGAAGCCAATCTAAGTATTAGAAAAACAATATGCAGTCCATTCACATGTATGTATACAACAGCAATGCTTGTGCTGTTCTGAGGATTAAAAGGACAAGATAATTACATCCTGTCTAGCATGCTGATAAAAAAACATTAGTCAAAGAAAAAAAAAGGTAACATGCATGATAAAATCAGAAGGGTCCCAGAATTAGCCATCAGAGACCTGAACTAAGGTCACTTGATACAACTGAATCAATACTGTCTTTGTTGCTTTTAACTTTCATTTTGCTATCTATATGAATAGGAGCCTTTTCTGTAGATTGGTAGCAAAGGCAGTAGTAGTTGAATTCTCTGAGATCTCTTTGTATTTAATAAAGGAATTCCTGTATAATTTTCAGTTTAAGGACAGGGCAGAAGTTATAAAACTAATTTCTCTATGAATATCAAGCCTCTCCTTAAAAATGAGAGTAATTGTGCTCCCCTTTTTCGCAGGCAATGAAGTATTAGAATAATAGGCCCTTATTAATTATCTGAATAACAAAAAACTACACAATGCACATGTAAAGTAGGAGAAAAAAGAAGCAAGATTTAAGACAAAATTCCCTTCCTCTTCCATGCATAAGGAACTAGGACAGTGAAACTTCACAACCTAACCCAAAACTCAGTTTTAGTAAATTTCCTCGTGAATATTTATCAAGGAGGGAGAAATTTGTCAGACAGTAGAACACTAGACAAATTAGGGTAATACAAATGAAATACAGAGGTATTCTGACAGCAAATGTGACCAGTCATGCTGACAAACTGCCAGAGTGCATCACTGCTGGTGCTGGGCAACATACACTAAATAGCTGGTACTACATCCCAGCCTAATTTTGGTGCCAGCCTCAGGGCAGTGATCTGAAACAGCAACTCATACACACCTCTTGCAGTACTAAGACAAAAATACCTTGCCTATATCAAACTTTGCTGGGAGAGAAATAGCTTTCATTCCATCTGAAGGTCCACAGGCTACACACAAAGCAAAGGAAGAGTCCAAGCCTCTGCTCTTCATGAAATGAGAAGAAATTGTATGGTGCCACTGAGAGTAGGTCTGGCCTGCCCTTCTCTCCTTGCCACAGGAATGGTGTCATCAGCATATTTGGGAATGGCAGCAATGTCCAGAAGTAACTTCATTTACAAACATTGTACTAGGCTTGCAGATAAAAACATACATTAGAAGATTGTTTGTTCACATCAGACAAATAGTGAGTACCCTGTTTTTCATAGTTTCAGTGGTTTATTTCTTCAGGTTATCAAGCCTCTACTCTGCCAAGCCACACCATCAACCTGTGACCTCCAGACAGAGGGATTTCCAATTTCATACTTAAAGAAAACAAGACATGGACAACCTAAAATGTTGTGGTTGCAGAGAAGTTCTGCAGCAAAAGAACTTGACTCTTTGGGCTTATGCGCTCCATTCTGCTTCCCCAGATCTACAGGACCATTTTTCTTAAGGACACAGCATCTGGAAACTGCATTTTTGATGTACTTATTGTTGCAGAATGTTTCATATTATAGTAGGCAGAGGGCTTCATTGTCTTCAAGACACTGATGCCGATATAACTATTCCAGTTTAATCAGATTTATTTCTGAATTATGTCACTTAAACATCAGCATATCACCAGCTTTGACTTAGGATGTAGTGTAGATTTGATTAGGCACCATCTAAAAGCCTGAGGTTTTTATAGCTTTTAATGTAAGACCTTAAAGATTATTCTACTTTTCAAGTTTTTATTTTTTTTTGTATTTTTCTTTATGTAATTAGTCTTCATAGAAATGTTTCTTTTATTAATTGCTTGGAAGATGAAAAAACTGTTATTATAGCTAGCAATAGAGGCAGCAAAAAAAAGTGGGACATGGTCACTTCTTAACTACACAGCAAAATGTAGAAAATAATTGTAAAAGTAGATCAGACAAATAGAAGTATAAACACATTATCCATCTGCAAGATGGACCTCTCTCTGCTTATAAAACATTATGTATTTCACAGCATTGTGATGTAACTAAAACATGTAATTTATCTGTGATAATAAAAACGAAAACTCTGAACTGAAGGCTGTCTGGTCATTCTTGATCCTACTGCTAATTTCACTATTAAACTCAGCAAGCTCAGTAAGCAATGAATATTTGTCAAATACTATTCTTTAGGCATGATTTCTATTAATTAATCACATAGCATATGAAATATTTTTTGTGTGTATCTCTCATGATATTTTGTATGCCATTTCACTGAGTGCCACTTCAGGTAGGCATAATGTAATAGAGTAGAATGGCTCAGCTGGAAGGAACCTAACACCTGATCATCTAATCCAGTTTGCAGTGGCATAAGTCAGTCACCTTTCTTACAGTTTGGAACATTTATATTTGTCATGTATATTCTCTTATTCTCTCACTCACCTGCCTGCCAGCCTAAGTAATCCTACCCCTTTTAATCTCTTCTCTAAACGGACATAGTCTCCTACGGCTTTGTAATTTGTGCCATGGGAACAGAGGGAGAGGAGCAGCCAGTGCTTTTCTGACAAGGGCAGACCTTGATTTTCTCCCAACAGACTTAAAGGGCTAGGACAAAAAAAAAGGGGGGAGTGGGGGAGGAGAATCCTTCTTAGTGCCAGTCATGAGGTGATTATGAACAGTTCTGGCTGTGAGTTTGTGCTAAAAATAAAAATAACAACAGATAATACTAACAGGACTGATAAGGACTCTGGGTTCGCAGAACATCAGAGCACCAGTTTTCACTCAAAAACAAATTAAGAGGATACACAAATGTTTGCCAGCTTGGAAATGCCTTTCAGAAAACAATCACTTCTCCGAATCAGTGTGTTTGATTGCATGTGGTCAACTGCCCATCCTCAGTCATAAGAAGTCCAAAGAAGGAGAGCTTCTAATCTTATTCTAAGCACAGATAAGAACATAGTCTTTATTAACTAGTTTTTTAAGCAGTGATAAACTTGGTCATTGTGATTAGTAACTTGGCAGAAATGGAGAGCAAACTGACTTTGTCTTTGAAATATATGCTGCTACTCACCTGGTTGTTAGTTCAAGTTTCAGATTAATTAGAGAAGTTCCTGAAGTACTCCTGAAAAACAGTCTTCCCAACAGGAATCCTTTCAGTCCCTTTTTTGGTGAGGGTTAACTGGCTTGTAGGCAGTTCAAAATCTTGTATTACATGCAGGTCTCAAGTTTCTTGCAAACCTGAATTCCTTAAGTCTGTTGTGTAATGCAGTAACACAGTTTAAAAGTACTCTTCCTCTAATAAACCTCAACTCAGCATGGGACCATGTAAAACACAGGCAGTGAAATAGCTGCAGTCAAACACCCCAAGTTACTGAAAAACATCATTCAGATTTAAAGATATGTAGAAATATATGTAGATGTAAATATGTGGAATATTCATGAATCTTTAATAGAAGAAATGCAGACAAAAGGTCCCTTTTTTCCCTTACCAAAACATTCCTGAAGTCAAAATCATTTAGTTCCTATAGAAATGTTCCTCAGTGCAGCGCCCATATAAACTACAGCAGACAGATAAGTAAGCCAGTTTTTAAGGATGTAGTAAGAGTTAGAAGAAAGTGACATTAGTCTACAGAGACTCAGAGATTTCTGAGATAAATTTACTGAAATTACCATGAAATTTTCTTTATAGATAGCAGCAGAAATTGTATGAATCAACACCTAAAATGATGGTCACTCAACAGAACAAAAGGACAAACCTTTAACCTACATATGAAAGAACATACCTATCTAGGTATCCTGCTTGAGATGTCTGCTAAAGATAGAAATCCTTCCCTAAACTCCACTGTTGGAGTATCTTTTAACTATAGAGGGAGGCTATGGCCATTTGCTCAGATGTAGATATCTACACCACAGCAAAGAGTCACCACCAGATAAATCCCGCCCTGTGCACCACTCTGAATGAGCAAGAGCAATGTTTTGGTGCAGCTTTAAGTCTGGTCTGTCTCCAGGAAAAATCATCAGGTGAAATTGTAGAAGCTGTAGTGATTGCTATTATTAGACTATCACCATGGGATTCACAGTTGGATGTTGATTCATGGACATTCTATCTCAAGAATAAAATGAGCAAACCTGAGAGCTCCTGGAAAGTAAAGTAATAAATATTATCCCTTTGTCAAAACATTCATTCACCTCAGTTGTTTCAAACAAGATTTAGTACCTCTGTTTCAAGCAGTGGTTTTATTAAACTTATACTCTGAGAGAGCCAAGCCCATTACCATTCCAAAGAGGACAGAATATATCAGTATGTTAAGTGCAGTGAACTAAGTCCTAGTTCAAAATGCTAGGTATTATTGTTTAATTCCAAGAGTGGCTTGGAGTAAAGCAACAAAATGTACTGTAGTGCCAAAAAGCACATATATCACAACCAGTACTGCCCCAAAAGTGAGGGCTCAGCTTCTAGGTGAGGAACCATAATTTCTTAAAATGTTTTTTAAAATGTTGCTTGCTGTTGTCTGATCACATCTCTTACTGTTAGGTTCCCACTACTCTTTGACACTAGGATAGAAAGCACTGAACTTCTTAAAAGATGTGCTACGACTTCAAATATGTTTTTAGATCTGACTATGAATGACTGAGATACTTCTAAAATAAGAATGTTGTGCAACCTAATACCATAAATACTTCGCATTTAAATGTTGAATCAGTGATGAAAGATTTTACAAACTTCTCATCCAAGCATGGATTTGAGCTGCCTGGGAATTCTTACTGAAACAACATTTTTCTCACAAAGGCCAAATAATTCCAATCAAAACTTTCAACAGAAAATTAACAGTTTCAATAAAAGCTTAATCTAAAATAGAGACCAAATATATTTTTATGATTAAATAAGAAAAAGGCTGAACAGGTGGACAAGGAAAGAAGCAGATAATATATCATGATATATCAGGGTATATCATCAGTTTGGGAAACACAATTTACCACCTTCATTCTCCTTCAGGTGAAAAGTACATCCTCTAAATTTAACTTTCTGTTCTAGTTGTTAAATTTCTTGGAGTAGTCTCTGATTCCACTTGGTATGTTTGCAATAAGAGAATAATACTGCAATCTCTGATTATGTATCTGTTTACTTCAGATATGGCAGAGCAGAGAATTTAATATTTCCTTATATTTTCCTGGATATGAGAGCAACATGCTGCTACATAACATAAGTTACTGTCTGCCCAACTATGAGCCATGTTCTCTGTCTTTCTACCTCCCACCTTCCCACTGTCCCCCTTTTCAGTTCTAACAAGTAAATAAACAAACACAGAAACCTTTTTCACTCATCTTTCACTGATTTTTCACTGATTTCTACTGAAGTAGAAAGTACTTGAAGCTTGGAAAATTTAGAGAGGAAGGCCAAATTAAAATCCACAATATGTGTAAAAATACTTGAAAAATATACATACTACTCCTTTTCATAAAGTAAGCATTTCATAATTTTTAGCCACTATATTTTCCTGTGTTTCCCACATATTCAGCTCAGAGAAAAGGAATGATAGGGTTATAGATATTATAAGAATCACTATCTTGGAAGTTTTTTGGAGATTCCCCTTATTCAGAACAAGTGATCTTTCTGTTCAGTGTAAGACTTGGCATAAGGAATTTGGCACTTCTTACTTGCACATTCATCCACAGAACATTGACATTAAATTTTATTTAAATCAAAATTCCTGTCTTGTCTACTTTTAGGGGTACTTCAGGAACTCAGAGTTCCTATGCCTCTTCTTCCTTAACTGCTTTATATATATATATATATATATATATACATATATATATAGTAGTTTGTCATTAGGGAGGCAAGCTTTCATGATTGTTCTGTATGCATTTATTAACAGTTAAGGAAAGATGCTTTATGACACTTTTTCTGCCTGGCAGGAGGACTCAGCACAAAGCAGAAGTGCTAATGAATTTAGATTCAGCAATAGTGCCCAGATTTCTTGGGGCATACTCTCGTGCTTCAGCCATGGACTGCACATGTACCACACACTGCAACACTGGGCAGGGGGATATGCTCCACATAGCATAAGCTGGTTTCAGTGTGAGAGATAGATATCACACTGACACCTTTGAAATCTAGAAACAAAACAACACACTTTCAAGATGATATTAATATAGGAAGTAATATAAAGACATGTCTTCAATTAGAGGTTTCCACGTGCAAATATGGCAAAATGCACACGTGATACAGGACTTCTAATATTTTATAAGTTTTTAAAAGTTGGGATTTTTTACAATAGTGCCCAATTAGAAGAGGAATTATTTCAGCACCCCCCCATTTTGGTTCTGCCCCATTTGAACCCATTTCTCCCTCCCTGAGTTTCTAGCCCCATATTTATTATTTCTAGCATACATGGTAAAATAAAATAAGACGTCCTCTGCTAAAGAGGCCAAACTAAATAATATTTCAGGGATGTAGCATAATATGTGTTAGAAGGCTAGCTAATTATTCTTAAATATAGGGGGAAAGGGGTAAGAAAAATTTTGGGAGCTACAGCCATATATTAGAAATCTACAAAGCTAAAAAATGTGTAAAATACATAAATTTATGCATTAAATTAAATTAATTAAATTAAAAATACATAAACCTGATTAAGTAACCTGCTTCTTTTTCAGAGAGCCTTTTATTATGTTTAAAGCCTTTTAGATTATGCTGCCATACATGTTGCAGATATTCTCATAATGACAACTTAGACCAGTATTCAAGAGGTGTACTTATTTTTTTCTCTTTATAGTCAGAGACCAAAGGAGATGCACTCAGTCATGCCTTCTCTTAAATGACAGTCTGTTTTCCTTCTTTCTGTTGAAAAGAGCATTTCCTTAATATTTTTACTCATTGGGCTGCCTGCAGGAACAGGGAGATTGTCAAATACAACCCCTACTCCTATATGATATTATGAAACATAACTTTCTTTTCTTCACTCAGTTATGTTTTTGGGAAATATTTATGTATTGAATTTCAACAGACATCATCCAATTTCTCTAGTTTGGTAGATCATCACCAGAAGAAGCTTAATTTAAAGTTAAATGCTAGCAATATCAACATAGGCTTTATGTAAAAATGAAATAAAAATGTATCCAGCTACTAATTGTCTGAGCACTCTGCAGTGCTTATAAAAATATCTACAACTGGTTAAGTGGGCTGGTGTGGTGCTCCTCAGAAGGCATTTCTTGGAAGGCAATATTGACCTACAGTAGTGCATACTGTTTACATTTAAGAAGCAGCAGCCTTCACAAAACAAAAATGTTTTCAGAATGTAGCCTAAACAAGTTTCACATTGCTGAGAAAGTGTTCATGCTACATTCAGAAAACAATTTCAGAAGTTTCCCAGAGGAAAAGGCTGATTTAAATTTTGGATTAGGTCTCCCACTGAATACATGTCTTAATTACAGGTCCTGTAAGAACAGGCAATATATGTGAGGTATACACAAAACACTGCCCCAGTATAATATCCCTACACTCCTCCAAATTAGATCTGCTACTACAAACTATTGTACCTTAATTTCAGTGTCTAACTAGGCATTACTTTGAAATTACATCATCTAACCAAGAAATCTTTGGTGCTACTGAAGAAATAGGAATACTACACTGTTGTATTGCAGCAGCAACAACAACAACAACAACAACAACAACAACAACAATAATAATAATAATAATAATAATAATAATAATAATAATAATAGTACAGAGAATTACTGAGAAAAAAATTGTAAGCAAAGGCATGCCTTGTAATAGTTTTCCTAATCTGGTATTTTAAATAGCCGTAATATCTGCTCACAAAGCTTTGAGTGAACACCCCAATACAGGAAGAGAAACGTCGCATATCTGGATCATAGCCTTAAAATATAAAGCATCCTAAAGTATATTTTTAACATAGTCTAAAGTATATACAGTGAACCCCCCCCTTTTTTTTTTACTGAAGAAAGCATCATATATACTCATATAACCTAGGCATACTTTAATTATTAAGAAAACAGCTATACCAAATGCTGAAACACTGAGGGTCAATTACATTTTAACTTACAGCATATGCCTTCAGATACTTTTTTTTTCTTACCTAACTAGTTTATGTTTGTTAGTAATAGTATGGATGTAAGCATACACTATCTAGTTCTCTTTTAGATTGAAATGAGCCTAATTTAAAAAAAAAATCCTTGAAGTGTCTCTACTGTGTAGTGTATTAGTCACCCTATCTTTTACAGATTAAGCTCTTTGGCATTATAGGAGAAATCATCTGCTGCATACTGGCATCAAGCAAAAGCAGATTCATAAACTCTGCCCTTAATCTCTCTTTCAGTTTTCTTCCAATTAGAAACAATCTTTCGCTGATACTCTAATTAATACTTACACATTAAAATATTAGGCATTATAGCAGAAATCATCTGTTATATTCTTGCATAAAGCAAAACTAGGTTTGTAAGCCCTTGCCCTTAATCTTTCTTTCAATTTTCTTCCATTTAAAAAACATCTTTCCCCAATACTCTAATTAATGCAAATTATATTCATGATTAGTTAGTATTATGCTAATCTGAGCCCCAAATTTCCCTAAATCTACATGGTGTTGTCTGAGTACCAGATTGCTTTGGGTTCCTAAGTAAAATTACATTAGCCTGCCAGCTGTACAAAACACCATGATAGAGTAGAAATCCAAGCAAATCATCAAGATTACATTAGTTTTGTTTCTTAATGAACAACTGTTTGCATTAGGGATTACAGACAAATTATGATTTTCCTCTCTGTACCCAGGCAGCCAGGCATCTGTTGAGAAGTTTCAATTTTTTTCCTGACTAAATAGATTGAGTAGAGCTAAGACAGAGAGACGAGTCTAATATTTCACGTAATTGAATTTTTTCCATTACAAAGCAATCAGTACTCTGTGGCTCACAGCTAACCCTGAATTCTCTCTTCCAGTCCAGCCTGGAATGCAGGAGAAACCTGAGCAGCTCTTTTTTTTCAGAAAGCCATCAGTCACCCAGCTTCTCCTCTCTTCCTACAGAAGCAGATTATGCACTTTATAGTCATACCTGCTTGCTCTTACACTTTGAGTCTGTTTCCCACACCATGCTGCTGCAATTCCTGCTGCTCTGATATAAAAACAATGTGCTGCCAAAAAGCATCTCGTGTGGAAAATAGAGCATCGGGCTCATGCCTGAGTTAACCGTTCACAGGCAAACTAAGGCAGGAAAGTTGGGTGATAATGACCATGGTACCACCAAGACTGCTAATCTTTAAAGCGTAACAACAAAGCGCAGCTCTGTATATGTACACAATTTACCAGCCTGTTCAAGTTTGTCCCTGTTTCATGTCAAGCTCCTGTAACATGTTCATTGTTATGTTCTGCTTGATTAGATTATGCTCCTAGTGTACAGGTCTACTCATTCTCCCAAACTCTAATCTCATCTCACACCCTGACAGTTCATTATCGTTGGCAAAAATGTAGTAGGCTGATAAAAAAATAAAGGCTCTGATACATTCATCATAACCTCCTGATTGCAAGATACAAGTAGCAATTGTGATCAATCTGTAAAATGCAGGGCAGTAAAGGGTGGGTAAATCACCATCCATATCTTGGATGACAACACAAAGTAGCAGCAAAATACTTCTGCACAATTTCTTTCCTCATATCAAAAACTACTGTAGTATTACAGCTCACTCTTGGCCTACACAGTGCATCAGATGTATAAAAATGTGTACTGGAGGGCACTGCCAGTGTTGTGGAATTTACTAAGAAATATTACCTCAATATCCTTCAGAACACAACCTTCTTTTCACTCCATTCAAATACCCAATTCAGTTTTAATTAAGTTTAGCAACAATATGTGAAGTAAAAAAAGTAAATTAAACTGACAATTATATTTTCTATTTATAGTCAAAATGCACATTTCAGATTTTCTTCTGTACTTTTTCAAGTTTCTTATTGCAAACTATGCAGAAAAATACCACTCTAGATCTGATGTTATATGCTGTCAAAAGGAAACTAATCTAAAAATATCTGCATATAAACTGTACAACAAATGTTAATAGGACTGTTGTGTTATAAAACTCATTTGAGAGCTTATGGAAAAATCTAAGTGATTTCCAAAATGCTTTGGAAAAATTATTTATTAGGATACCTAATCTGAAACAGGTGAGCTCCAATTCTGACTTCACTGGGTCTTACTAGATGCAGCAGTTTAAACTGGAGCAAGATGAAATCAGGGCTTTTACTTGAGAAATTGCCTAAGACCCATTTCCCTTCCACGCTTGTCACATATTGAATTTCTGTATGGATATTATTTTGCTGTTGACAATGTGTAAGGAAAATTAAAGTAGTCACTAAAATTAGCCAAGGAGGAGACAAAATTCACATCACATACCAGAAAACTTTTAATTACACATTAGTATCATTTGGGATGTAGGGACTCACAAACACAGTATCAAAAATACCAGGAAGTATACCATGTAAAGAAAATCATTCAGTCCAAGAAGAGAAAACATCTTTCAGAGTAAAAGCCCTTTACAATTTCTGCTGTGGTAAAAGGCATTGATTAGGCAATTGAATGGACCTAAATAATCAATATGCTATCAAGTGTAGAGATTCTGTCACTTAATGATACATCAAGTTTGCTTATTGATTTGTGAAAGGACATGAAGATTTAATTATATTCTTCCTATAAGTTTTTCATGAGATAACTTGAAATAATTCTAGTAGCAATATGAAAAACACATCTGAATGAAGTGGTATGAAGATCACTGTATGATATGAACTTCGGGGAAAACTTTTTAGTAATTCAGAACTTATCTATCATTACTATTAAAACATCCACATTGCATGCACTAAGGTAAGATTTTATACCAATTATTTGGGCAGCAGCAAAAACCACAGTGTAATTTTACCTTAGAAACATTAAAAGAACTTCCCTCTTTTCTCATGACTATTACTTGTCATCTAAAACAGTCTCAGGCTGAAGAGAAACCCATAATGTTTTTCCCTCTGGAATAATTACCAGGTTTGTAACTGATTTCAATGAAAAGAACAGATAATTATGACAAGTCACACCATAAAGTTGTAGCAAGACACAGCATTAACAGGATTAAAGTGAAACCCTTGTTGGTGGGAATGAACTGAAATTGCTGCTGAAAACTTCAGTACTAATTTGAATTAAGCAAATGGTTAACCAAGTTCAGATTCTGCCCCAAGAGTCCTTACCTGTCTCTCAAACTTGCTGATTATCAGTACCAAGTATGGGAAGCTCTAGGGCTTTAGGACTGCATTATACCCTTGTAGAGCTGAGATTCAAGCCTAGGTGTAAAGAGAAATCCAGTGCTGCTGCTGCCTCTGCCATGGCTGTTGGGTGGATAAATGGCAGCCTTTGGTCAAATACATTTAATACCTTCTCCTAATAAAGTGCACTCAAAAATAAATTTGATTGGCAGGCTAAGAAACCTAACAAGGTATTCATACAGACCTAATATGGACCGTATTCTCTCTTAGCATGGAAGGGTGCTGCCTTGCTGCTCTAGCCAGCAAGACAGCAGTTCTCATCATCAGACGGCTGATGTAACAACAGACCACAGCAATATTGTGGCCAGTAGAAAACAGACCACCATTACCCCCCTGGTAATCAAGGATTCCACTGAGAAAGCCTTGATTCACAAACACCCATGCAGGAACAGTGCTGTAGCTTGGATGCTGAGCTCTGCTTAAGAAACATCAGTGTGTCTGCAGAGATGCTCTGAGAGATAAAAATCCCATCAGACTTCCAGGATGGTGCAACAAATCTCGGTGATTTCTGAAACTCTATAAAATTTTACTGTCAGGTAGCACAATGACACCTTCTTGCATGGAACAAGCAAAGTCAGATTTATCTGATGAAAGAGTTTTGTTTAATATTCTTTAACAGATTATTTTTAAAGGTGTTATAAAAGCAGTGTTTCTTCAAACATGTAAAAGGTATTTAGAGCAAACAAACACAAGTCAGCCAGAGCAAATGGAATATGACTGGTTAAATGGGAGAACTTGGAAGTGGCACAATAGGAAGATGAAGCATTTCAAGTATTTAACTGGTTTAGTTTAAAGACGCAGTATTAAAGAATTCAGTTGGATCCTCTATATATTTTTAAGGGGAATTTTTCTCCCATATTGTATCCGTGATTCTCAAGATAACAGATTTTGGTAACAACTTTATTTTGCAGATTTATTGCCCCAAATGAAAGATGACATAACTCTACTGGTTCAATTTGATTACACGGAATAAATCAGAAGTCCTTATTATATGGAAGAAATGAAAACCCTTCTGTCACATTGTCTTGAGCACTGGGAAAATTTACATCTAGTCTAACCAATCTAAGTACAATCTTTCCTTGACTTAAAAAGAATTAAGTTCACTTCCTGTAGAAGATATTATTCTATATTCCCTAAGTGAGTCATCATTTAAAATTGTGCTACATAGAAAATCTCCCCATTAGTGCTGAATATCTTTGAGAAACTGACATTTGACAATGACAATCTGAGATGTGACATTTGACATTGAACCTGTGTTTAACAACATAGATCTATCACTGCATACTACTGCAAGTTCAGAAAAATTTCTGGATTACATTGAACATTCAGAGGAACATTTTGATGACATTGCAAAGTAAAGGATCTGTTAAAATATTGATGGTGTGGTTTTGTTTTGAATTCTGAACAGCAGTAGTAAAATTTTAAGACAGCTAATTGCATCACTGCATCACAGCACAAAGTATTAAAGTTGCTATTAGCAGTTCATAAAGAAAATCAAAGATAGCTTCTAATCCTATTGGCCATAAAGATTTGAAAAAACTGATTTTATTTGTTCTCAGTGAAGCTCTTTCTTCTTCAAACTATCTTTGTCTTGATGCTATAGTCTCAGTACCAGTTGTAGCTAACACCTAACTATCTCTTATTTTCAATTACTAAAGGAATGACCTCACTTTTTTTCTGTGAGTAACTTCTATGTCTAAATTAAATTGCAGAAAGCTTCAACTGTCTTTAATTTAGCTCTTCCATTTCTCTCCTCATTTTGTTTCATTCAAGATCCTAAGTCTATTGTCTCACATAGGGATCCTGAAAATATATCTTAAAGAGTAAATGTGTTTTGACAGAATTTTCAGTCTATTAGTATCAAAACATGGAAAAATCAGGTTTATTTCCTCATGATTTGAATTCAGTCATCATCAAGTAATATTGAAGACCATAAATTCCAACTAGAAAACAACTTTTTTTCACATAATAATTATAAAAAGAAGCAAAGAAATCAAATATCTGTGGGGAATAAAAAAATGAAAGAATCAACTGACAACTTCAGAACAGAAAAAGCAACTTTATTATGAGTTGCGCAGAATTTCTGTAGGTCCTACAGAAGATTCAGTTACAGCAAGGTGCCATAGCCTTGTTGGCACACACATTTCCTCAGTCATAATACATGTTCAGAGAAGTTAAAAAGGAAAACTATAATTTAATAGGTACACAAAGCATCAGTGCTAATTACATCTTGAATACTACAGTTGTGTGAATCTCAAACACATTATTGAAAGTACAGTTGCATTTTACATGCTGTAGAGTGATGCTTTAGAATTACATATTCGCTTTCTCCTGTTTTTAGTGAATTTTGAATGACGCCTTAAGCCAACACAGTGCACACACATTTAGACACACAGTTATGAGCACACCTTCACACAAACTAATGTTCATAGTACTGCTGACAAGCAGTTTCCAATGTAAGAAAACTATAAACATTGCCAGAGTGATAAGACAAACCAAGGCACTAGCAGATTCCCAGCGTCCTGGATAAAAGTATGAAGCACAAGCAGAAAAAGTTACTCTGCCGAGAAGGTGCTGCAACTGCTAAACACCCCACAGAAGCAACTCTAACTGGAAACATATTCCTAAAATGGGTCTAAAGACAGAGAGGAGTTAGAGAAATATGTGCTTGTCAGTGAGCACAAATATATTTTTCTTGGCTAAAGGGACATGTTTTTTTAAAGTCATCAATGAAGGAGTATTGAGAGTGATCAACATCTTAATTCTACATTAGTGCATGCTGTATGTGTGTAATGTATGTGCACTGCTACTGTGTTTTTCCTTGATGAAGGAAGATTATTCCCCCCATTCCACAACAAAAAAACATTAAACAATAGAGATGAACGTGCATCCAGTATTTACAGTTCTCCATACAGACCCTTCTGATTTTAAACAAATTTATTCTGAGTTGTCCAATTCTATGGAGTACCTGAACCAAATATTTTTTATAGACAGAAATGCAGTGGTTCCGAACAAGAACTAAAAAGTCTATATTTATAATGTCTCATATGCCTAACAAACATTTCTTCAAAAAGATGTCTTGTGGGTCAGAATAACCATTAGATAGCTAGTAAATGGTCTTGTGGTATGCTGTTGGCACATTCATATAAAGAGAACTGAACAGCTTATGGATATAACCTTATATCCTTTTACCCACTCCTCCCCCTGATATTTATAGAATTAAGATATGTTGTTCTAGTTCCATGAATAAGCACAACATGTTCAATATGTCCACAGTTATACTGACATTTGTTTCTAAATCATTTAATTAAAAGTCATTATTGAGAACAAAGGATTCATTAACAAGCGGTACATCTGAACAACTGATGGAGTTGTTGTGTTATGAATATCATTTTAATCCAAATTAGAAAACTGCACAGATGTGCTGCTGCAAAATATTGACATACTGCAACTCCCCTGGAATGTGATTAACATTTGTGTTAAACCAAAAAGTACATTAAAACCTGGATTTACTAATAAATTTAGGATTGGAATAATTCTTTTTAATGCTGAAATACGGCATCTAAATTGTTATTATTTTAACCTCTACTTGGGATCATATGCCCTATTAATACAGCCATAATTCGATGTGATAAACTTTGTACTGATAGACTTTTTATTCCAAAATTTTTTTATGATGTTTTTGATCATTAGATCAAGCCATTAAGCATGACAAAATGTCCAGTATTTACAACAGATCAGGAGCTTTTCATTGTCTCTACACTGTTCTTAATAAAACTTGTGACTTCAATATTTTTTTTCTCAAGAGTGAATAGACAGTTTTTCATTATCTCTACTGCAGATGCATGTAAATTTGTGTACAAAAATAGGACTTTGAAATTAAGGAGAGATTTTCTTTAGAATATGTATTTTCCCTCTATAGAATTGCATGAAAATGGTCTGGAAACCAGAGACATCTTTCAGACTTCGGCACAGATTTAACAAAATAGCTTTCAATAGATGTCTTGGGTGTAAGTATTTGGAACCTTTTCCCACAAGAAAAACCCAACAGCCTATAAGCAATGTTACAAAGTTTTGTAAATAGCTACTTAGATTTTGATTTTGAGATCTGTAAAGCAATGAATTATTAAATTTGTGAAGTCAAGCACAAAACATAATTATGACTATAATCCCAAACTAGCCATTTGTCATTAATGAAGGGACAATGAAAAAATATCTAGTGTTTCTATGGATATCATTTTCTCAGTCACCCTCATCAGCATTCCTCCTCACTTTGTAAATGGAGATTTTACAGCAAAAAAAAGTTTCTAGATTATTTCTCAACTGTACTGAACAGCACTTCATAAACACATTCTGTCTCTTCATGTTCTTTCCCTCAACAAAAAGTTTAATGTAAAAATAGGATGCAGAACTAAGATGGTCATATTTACACAACCTGAAAGAAAGGGATAATGAGTTAACAGTTTTCTATATATTCACTTATTTAGCATATTAAAGGTTTACTTTTGTTTGCATTTGGTTGTTTATTGCATTCTCAGTAAAACTTTTGCCCTCTTGTGTTTTAGTAAATATGTCTGTGTTCAGGAGAACACAGATGGAGAGTGTATAATTTATGTTTGTTTGGTTGTTCCCTGACAAACCACATGTTGTTACTGTAGCCAAATAAAAGAATATGAAGGAAATAAACAGCAAGATGGGGAACAAAAAGCACCCTAAAATCTTAGCACTGTAATTCTACTTTGTTTAAAAAGAAAGACAGCATGCTGTCTTTCTTGATGAGAATAGTTGAATGTAATTACTTTAAAATTATCAAAAGCCAATATTCTAGGTTTTTTCAAATGGAATTTGATACTAATATTTACACACTGAAAAATAGTTATAGACAGCTTATGTGTAATAAAGCCCCACCAAGTTTATAATGATGCCTGTCATAAGAACATTTGTTAATTAACTTTTTTATAACTATGAGTAACCATCTTATACGATATTTACCATTCCTCATAAGGCATTTACAATTCTGTGTTTACAATTATTCAAGAAAAACAGAAGCAGAAAGATGAAGAAGTCTGTCTTCCTTGTTTTTCCACTCAGAAGTCTTAATGTTTTACTTACACTGCATATTTTGGATAGGAATTAACTGTAAATAAGTATATAATAAACTCTGTGATAGTATTTTTTGCATGGTATGGCATTGCAGTGTGAGGTTTTTCTTTTCTGAAAGAAAACAATTAGAATTGTACACAGGTTTGTCTTAGATTTCACAGCTGAGAATTTTTAAGTTAGAAATATGATGCAAAATAGATTTCTGAGCTAAAATATCATTGGATTTTTACTCATAGAGAACACTCAAGCATTCTTAAACTTCCTTTCCAAAGTGTGCATGAAATACACGCTCAAGACAATGAACATTTATATTACATGTATTTTACAGATTACAGTTCAGGATAAAATACTGCAGTGAAAGTATTGATTTTCTTTTCCCTTTGGAAGCAATGCCATCTCACTGAAAGCTATACTTAGTGAACACTATACTAAACTTACGATGTGCTCCTTAATAAAAGCAAGCCTTAGTACACACAATATTAAGGAAATACACTATGCAAACATTTTGTAGCATCTACGTCTAAACATCTGTCAGTCACTTTAACAGATCTTCTCAATAATATACAAAATTACAAGAAGAAAATCTGATTAAAGATCTAAACATGAATTGAAAGATGTTACTAAACAGTGTAACCCCCGGCAAAATAACAGGTTAACAAAACTGCTCTTCATAATCTACATTCTACTGTTCTTTTTAAAGTTACCCCAGCAGTTCAAAAGTAGCAAAGACAGAACAATTCTTCTTCCCTGTATTCAGAAACTACAGAAACAATCACAAGCAATAGCATAATTTAAATTAAATACTCCCTTCAGGTTTGACACTCTCACTGAAGGCACGTATCAACATCCACCTTTGGAAAGATAACGAAGTCCTTGCAAAGCAGTGTAGGAAGGCAGTTATAATCAGAAACCTGCCTTCCGTCCAGGCACTGGGATGTGCTCTCCACTGGTGCTCCACAGACCCACTGCCCAAGAATAAAGTGCCTATTGTCTCAGCACTGTACTAATTGTAAAAACACAGCGCATGCAGAAAGCATTATAATTATCCAGACAAACAAGCAAAGGCAATCAATGAAGGAATGAAAAGGATAAAAATATGCCACCAGACAAAGCAACCCAAGAATGAAATTAATATTCATAATGGAATGCAAGCCAGGCAAATGTCCCTTTCATGGCATGGTTATTGCATACAAGAGACCATTGTCCACAAGGGAAAAAATCCGTATGTGGAGAAAATTTCATGTAGTTCTGCTGAGGAGAAAAGCTTTTCATTCCCAGAATACTTTCTCCTGGTCCCACTGTTTTGATTAAGTAAAGTTTTGGGCTCCTTTGCCTAGTAACATTAAAAAAAGTTGTCTCTCAGGATCCACCCTTCCCTGAGCTCAGAAAGGTTTGTTTTTTTTCCAGCTCTCCGCTTTCATTTGCAGCTGTATAAATATGAACAAAAAAGCCATGCTCATCCAAACAAAGAAAAAATGGACTGAATATGCATATCCTCATTAACTAAATTTAATTATGACAAGCGGCATATTAATCAGTAGTTGCTCCAGTTACTGCATTCATTGGTAGGGAGGAGGACTCCAAATTAAAGAGAAGCGTGGGGGACAATTGCATAGTGATTAGGAGGCTGCTCACAACATGATACAATACACTTTCTAAATAATTATTCAGAGGAAACAGAATAAAGAGGCAGATTGCTCTATTTTTAAGACCAACTCAAGAACAATTAGCCAAAAGCATGATGACAAGGCTGCTTTCTTTTTTTCCGTGACTGCTTCCACCTCCACGTTCTCATACCAACTAGCCTGGCAAACTGAAAAATTTGCATTTCACAGAGTGCAAGAGTGGGGAGGAATTAAAAAAAAAAAAAAAAAAAAAAAAAGGAAAAAAGATAAAAGAAAAACGAGAGAGAGCTGAGGAGAAGAAATAAAATGAAGAAAAAGACAAATCCCCTGCTGTACTTGCTGCTGTTTTAATGAAAAGGCCCATGCCCCTACAGCAGCAGAGAAACCCTATCTATCTCACTGTGAGGTTCGGAGCTCTGAAGAGTCACTGAGCTGGAGCTGCAAACTGTGCGCTCTGAACTTCACAGCACGTGCATTGCAACAGTGAAGGAGGAGTTCGGAAAGAAAAAAAAAAACTCTTCCAGGGAGAGGAAAAAAAGGTTATCACACCAACTTACCATCCACCAGGTCCTGGCTGACATGTCATAGCAAAGCTGCCATTTTATGGAGCTGTCCGATGCTTTTCCTGCCATTACGCTGTCAGCAACCTTCATCAGATGCAGCTCAATGGAAGATAAGACACCTAATCAAGAAAACATCAGCAGTGGCTTGCTGGGCTACATGTAGGCCAATCCTTATCACACTGCATCATGGGAAAAGCTCCTTTATTAGCAAGAACTCCAACCTCACTGATATAAAGACAAGGATCAGGTCTTTTCTTCTTTTTTTTTTTTTTTTTTCTTTTTGTCTGAAGGGATTGGTGAAACTAGCCAGCGCTCTTTGTGTATCATGTGTACACCAGTTTAGTATCTCGCAAGTGGGCGGCTAGCTGCATTGCTGGGCTACACGGACTTAAGTTTATTTGCATTCTTCTCAGTTGTATATTGTTTGACATAATCCATGGTCAGCTCTGAGTGTAAGAAAGGAGGGGAAAGAAATTATTCTGAATTAGTCTCTCCCCCAAGAAGGACAGAGGGTTTGGCATGACGGTGGGGTCCTGGCCCAGAGGTCAGAGCACACGTGTGTGCACACGCGGATCTGGGCGCTCACACCAGCGTGCACGGGTGGGCGTCCCAGGAACACACAGGTAGCAGCTGCAGCTGGATGAAACAGGGGCTGCCAAAGGCTACAAACTCTGGAACCGGACATATGGAAATAGTTTAACTCTTTGCAACCAGCCTTTAGCAAGAAATAGGAAGGCTGTAAGTCGTCAGGAGGAGACGGGAGGGGGTGCAGTTAGAATTTCAGTGGCACAGACTTTTCCTCCTCCCTCTCCCATGGATGCTCTTGATCTCCTCTGCTCTGGATGATCTATCTGGGAAGGGGGGAGGTGAGTGGGCAGGGAACTATTTTAATCACGGCTCCCTTCTGCCCCACAGCTCCAGGTCACTTGCCTCTTCTACATGCTGCCACCAAGGTGAGAAGGCATTTTTTTTCTGCAAAGTTTTCCTTGCAGGGCTTTCCTCCTAATGAAAATTTGTCATTCCCTGAAGGAAGGACTAGCTTAGAAGAACGAATAAATCTGATTTTGTTTTAAGGTGCAGAAAAACAAAAGTACACACAAAAGCACACAGAAGAAACCAAGAAACTCTGGCTTACATTTAAAAGGTACACAAGGAAGTACCAGGATTTGCCAGTCCTGGATGAAATGATCAGCATCAGTTTTACTGATGTATTGCAGATTCTGTATGTGCCCTAACAATAAATCCCTCTGTAGCAAAAACCAAATCAAATCAATCACCCTCTCCACATCTCCAAAATTTTATCTTTAAAATTAACAATCAAAATAGTAACAATAAGAATAGCAACAGTAATAACAACAAAGCAACAGCAACAATTTTTTTTATATTGTTATTTTTATTGTTATTATTGTTATACTACTATTTTCTCTTTCTTTTTTTGTTTCCACAGGGGCAACTCCTGAGTTAAAGGCTCATTTATTTAGGTCCTGAAACACTGACAGCACCTAATGAAATGACCCTCTGAGGCTGTCCAGAATCCTGAAAACACAATAGCTCCGTAGCAGCAACCAGCACATCAAAAGATAAGAGCCATTTTCTCTTCTTCCAGTATGCTATTGAAGTTGGCTTGCAGCCTCAGTTTCTCAGTTGTTTTAAATACACTGATGAAGCCAGCATCAAAAAAGTCAGACTAAAAATTAATGGGGATTTTGGACATCCCAATACCCTAAATTTGCATAGCTTTTTCTAGAAGAACTTCTGTACAATAGATGAATGTTTCCTTTTTAATTTTGTTTAGGTCACAGTGATCAATTGGGACATGAGAAAATCTGTGAATACTGTAAAATCTGGCTATGATCGGGAGCTGTGGGGTGGCTCAGCACACTTAGAGTGCACAGAAGGGATTAAGTCTGGCTCTCTACCCTACATACTGCTCAAACAACCCAGCTTTGTGATAAACATTATAAGATATGAAGACCACCAGTTTATAAAAACTGGAGTTCTATCCAGTTTTTGGCAAGCAGTGCACAGGCAGATGTCCTGAGGCTGAATCTTTCACTGGCCTTCACTAACAGGCTCATCATGTTGGGGGCTACAGAAAGCAGTCAGCTGTGGGTGTGAGATAAACCTTGGACATGTGCTTTCACACAAAACCCCTAACTTCAAACATGCTAACAAGCATATTTGCCAGCGCAAGGGAAAATGGAACAGCCATTGAAGAGGGAGATTCTCTGCAGTTTCTCACCCACTGAAGTCTGATCTCAGGTGAAGAGACCAATTGCTTCAGCCACTAATCTGCCTTACTAGGGCAATTCACAAATCCCCAGCAACACTGTGACGGCTGGGAGTGTGAGCCCACACTTTAGGTAATCATGAGCCAGTTCACTGTGCTTAAAAGAGGATAAAAGTTTTATCACACAGTAGCAAGCTGAGAGTCTCAAGCTGCTCTCAGATGCCCAGCCTACAGGAGATCCAATCTTGCACCAGTTTCTTCTACTGTCTTCAGTGAACTGTGGAGCTGCTCCATCCCAGAGAGCTCCTGAAGTTTCAGAAAGACTACGCATCTCCTATATCCACAAACACCCCATGGATATTTGCTTTTGTATATTCAGAAAAGATAGAGTTAATGATGAGCCTCCCTTCTGCTGCTGCATGTTGCCTTCTGGCATCAGCTGAAGGCAGAATTGGGATTTCTGACACCCAGGCAAACAATGCCTGCAGTGCTGGTCAGGGTGTGCTTCCCCTACACATGCTGCTCCCATGCCTTCTCCTGCCTGCTGGGAGGTCTGTGTTTCCCCCAGCCATGTCTGTTTTGCAGATGGGATTTTTTAAACCCTGTAGCATGTGGAGATACCACATCTCGTACACAGCTTGAAGATACAGTCATACCCAACACAGACACATATATGTTATTTGACAAAATTTTTCAGATGACCTCTTTTTCCTTTCAGAAAAACACAGATTTATGAAGTAAGCATATGGTACAATATGCTTGTTACGTAACAGCAGTGAATTTCAAGGTAATTCAGGCTTCTATAGTGATATAAGTTTTTTCAAGTGAGCTAGATTATTCAAATTAAATTTTCAAGTGAATTTGACCCAAATCCTAGTATCTGTCTTCCTAACACATTAAGAAATAATTGCAAATCTGGCTTTTCCCCAAAGGTTTAGGTTTTTGTAAGGTTTGTTTTCTCTTGGCTGACTCAGCTTTTGATTCCTCTCCAAGGAACTGTTCCACTTCATACCCAGAAGGAACCTTCAAGAATGTTTTAATTTATTTCTATAAGGTCCCAATACCTACTAATAGGTTCAAAGAAAGAATTCACTCCACACTCCTCTGGAAGATAAGCAGTGCTGGGACAGAGAGACCCAAACTAGTATTGTAGATTTAAGTGATTGTAAAAAACAAACTCATCCATACTTGCACACACTCACTGGTGAGTGCCCCTGAAGCTGGGAGACCAGTTCCAACTATTTACAGTGGCAGAATTTATAGGTTTTAGACAGGTGTTTGGAAAGCCTCTTTGATTTTCCCTTCTTTCACCAGGTGCACATACAGCCCTGCCTCAGACCTTCGTGGGAATCCAGAAGGACTGCTGATCTCCAGAACCTATCAGTTCTTGGGAGACTCCTCCACACTGTTCCTCAGTATGTACTTTTCCTGTTTCTCCCATTGTTTTCTGGTAAATATTTCAATTCATTATCATTGGCAGCTGCAAAACTTGTTGAAATAAACTCACACAGAAACATCCTTAATGGCACAAGGCCTTTTCATTTCTATTAAGGAAGCAGTACATGGCTACAGAAGCCTGACAATCTGCTGCCTTTGACTGTTACATACCCTGGAAAATATAAATTGGATTATTCCTTTATAATGTGGTAGTAATGGGGGTGGGGAATAACTGCTATTGACTTTGCTTAGCCTTTCTATTTTTCCTCATTTGACATTGGAGAAGAGGCAAATAAAGCTTTTTAAAAGATAATTAAACCATGGCAGTGTTTACCCAAGAAACATCTTTGTTGACTGTCAGAGTGATGAAAACCCATCCTTCCTATGAAGCCATTTACTGGGCATCTTACAACCAGATGCTTCCACCTAAGCATTCTCCTTCTCGTGGGTAGAAATACTTCCTCTTTTGTGAAGCTCTAGGGGTTTCCAAGACATGGCAGGATACTTCCAGGAAAAGTAAAGAGCTCCATAGTTAAGTCACAGATTCCTGATAGAGGATCCAGTAGAGGCCACAACAGTTTCACTGAAAGTAAAAGCGAAGGCTGACAGGAAGGCTGACTAATAGTGTCCTTCCAAAACTGATTTTGCTGATAACTGACATTAATGCTGGTTTTGCATTAATTGACATTTGGTGAGGAGGGAAGAAGCCACCCATGGAAATTATTTTTCTGAGAGAAGCTGCTAAGAGCTTCCTCTGTGCCTTGAAAAAAACCAGTAGCTGGCTAGCTCTGGGAATTTACAACCTATTAAACTATTTAGAAGCTGAGTCCGCCTCTGTGAGATTCACATTTTAAACACAGGCAAGCCCTGGAAATCTCTCTCTTGGCTTCCAGCTTTGAAGATGTCACTGGGTGCCAGTCGGACTGGGCCTGCGTGGCCAGACCAGGCGTGCCCCATGCAGCCCAGCTGAGATTTTCTCCCCTGAGGGGTGCTGAGCAGGCTGCCGAGCCCCTCACCAGGGAGTCCACTGGGCCCCGTCCTGCCGGGCCGCTGGGACCCCTTCCCAGTGGGGCTGGGCCCTTTCCCGGTGGAGCCCGCCGCTCCTTTTTTCAGCAGCACCGCTGGGCCGTGCTGACCAGGGGCTCTGCTGGTGCTGGGAGCAGCCCTGAGGACAGGAGCCAGCAGGGGCAAGAGGTGGCTGCTGCCAGGCTGGGTCTAGGAGCAGCCACGAGGCTGAGACTGTGGGGCCGGAAAATCAGCGGAACCAGGACAACAGCATGCGGTGCTTGCTGCCTCAGCATGGCTCTCAGTGAACTTTGTTTGTTTAGCCGCTTTGAGCCAGCCATGCTGCAGAGAGAAGGACAAAAATGGCAGCAGGAGCTTTTCTTGTTTCCGGTGCTGTGCATGAGGGAAAGCGCTGAGGGGAACCAGCGGCCGGCACGGCTCACACGGTGTCGGCACAGGCCCCGTGAGCAGCAGCGAGAGGCACAGCCAGCGATCCCCCCGATGCACAGCCTGGATGAGGGCAACCTTTCAGTGCTGCAGAACTCTGTAAAAGCTGTTTCAATTGATAAAGACTGAGAGCAAAAGAACCTATGAACACCACTTGTCTCCCGAATAAGGAAAGGGTGAAGACATGTAAAGAAAACAACATGGGACAAAATTAGTATTTCCATACAGTTGCAAACTAAAACCACCACAAACACTCTTACTTTTTGTCCTGTCACAAGTGCCTGCTTCCAGGTCTAGCACAGCACTTTCTTGGGGCAGGCAGAAAATAGAAGGTGGCAGGTACCACCTGGGGTGGCCATGCTATGTTCCAAAAATCTAGAGACTCAGTTCCCAGTCTGATGACATTCAGGAACAAAAGTAATGTGAAAGTATTTGTTTCAAATAGCTTTTTGAAGCAATAGATGCTAAGTACTGACTAGCATGGAAATGTAGTGAAAACTGTTGTTATATTCAAAAGTACACATCAGTCCAACTGAGAGACAAATATGATGGTTTAACTTGAAAAATGAATAATGATACAATTTCATTATGTCGAAAGAACTGATGCATCTTGTGTGTATATATATATATATATATACACACACACACTTGTGGGCTACGATATATTGCAAATTGGGCAAAAGCCAGTCAGATAGCCAATGCTGAAGGCATGCCCAGAACTTGAATGTTCAATTGTACATTCAATTGTACATTCTAAGGCCAAGAATATTATTAATTTGCATTATTTCCATCAAAATAATTCATGTGTAATAGTGAATCCAATGCACAATAAATCAAAATGCTAAACTTCTAGCATTCTTTTACATTTATTTTTTAAAAAAAGTTTATAAAATACAGTACCTAACTTCTTTCATGTCTAAAAATACTTTTCCCAAAGGAAAACCATTATTCAAATGTGAAGGTGGAGTTACACTTGCCACTTAAAAAAAAAGGTTGATATTTAAGAATTGTGTGTCTCACACAAGCGCTCTTTATTCAATAAATGCCTGTTTCATGAGGAGGGTAGCCTTTAATGTTGAGTACAGGATAATACTCCATCCACCTCATTTGTGGATTGGATTTCATCCCTGTGAGCAATGTGAGAATCATACAAATCTGAACTGTATCCCCTGAGATTCAATGCTAAGAAGCCCAGTAATAAATGGAGGTCATTATTCTGCTTGCTCACAATCTCCTTAAAAGAAGGGGTGGATTCTTTTCACCTTCTCTTTGAAGAGAGGGGTATACTGATAGGCTTTATCAAATACAGTGCACTTTTGTAACTGGATGTGGTGCAAGCCCATCTCCAGTTCAGTGGCTGCCAAAACAGCTCTATCAGCCAAGACCAAAACACTTACATCATGTTCACTGTGAGCTGGCATGGACAACAGTAAAAGCAGAGGGCTCTAGGGAAAGCAGTGCCCTTACACCACACTGCAT
This sequence comes from Cyanistes caeruleus, assembly GCF_971803275.1. Classification (NCBI taxonomy): domain Eukaryota; kingdom Metazoa; phylum Chordata; class Aves; order Passeriformes; family Paridae; genus Cyanistes; species Cyanistes caeruleus. Next base: position 49,639,664 of record NC_141732.1, on the reverse strand, counting down.
TGCAAATCAGAGGGGGTGGGGTAGGTACTAAAAAAAAACCAGAGCTGGTTGCTCTCCTTTCCTAGGACACTGTATGCAGTAAAAGTCTGGAAGACAAATCTACCCCTCAGCAGTGACCCCTTGCCATTTCACTGCCGTGAAATGCTATCCCTTTACACAACAGTCCCCAAAGACTGCAGTATCATGCTGTGCCGTCACAACCATGCCAGGTGCACTCACGGTGGGCAGGAGTGGTGGGGATACTGCTGGCCAAACCCAGCACCTGCATCTGGAGCAAATATATCACACACGATTGAGAAACCATGTATGCCACGTAGATATCAGTTCACAACTGCTGGACTTAGCTAGCTCTATCCCATCCTTTTCACACCTCACAATTTCTAATTAGTTCTTTACATATCCAGGCTAACTCAGCTGATTACTTGGACATATTAAATGCTATAAAAAAGTCTAGATGGATTTCCTTTATTTAATATGCCATGGAAATCAATAATCTCCAAACAGTATTCCTACTCTATTTGAGTTCCATTTCACAATCATTTTCACAACTTTAGTTGCTCCCAATATAGCTTTCTGTGTTTAGCATTATTGTTAGCTTGGTGTGAGAGGTGTCTCATGTTCATGTGTCTGCATCTTCCTTTTGTCCAGTTTCACCAGATAAATGTTAGCACACTGTGCACAGCGTATGAAGAAACTCAACAAATTGACTAATCCTCTGCTGCCACATTAGATACCACAATTCTGCAGGAAAGAGCAAGTATGGGTAATTAGAAGTCCACAGGGAACTCAGTGGCACAGCACTAAAAGAAGCTAGCCCCATTTCTTTCAGTTCATCATCTTTCTATATGAAAGCAGTGAAGCACAGAACAGCAAGCTGCAACTGAGAAGAACAAACTGTGTATAAATAGAAATGTAACATTTAACTCACATCTGGAAAAATTACTACCTATCTGAAAACTGCTCCAGGGTCTCAGTAGTGTTTTTTAAAGCTTGTTTCTGAAAGGACTTCATATAATAATGTAGTTCAATTCATCTAAGCAACTCAAAATTCTAAGGACATATTAGACAAATTTAATGAATTATTCTAACCATCTAGCTAGTGGTTTTATAATCACCTCCTCTGGGTGATTATAATCAAAACATATTTAGTTAATGATACAGATTTCTACCTTCAAATGACCTTTGGCCTTGTGAAATAACTGCACAAAATGTATGGATTGAGATAGTATATCCTGCAAAGAGATCTCTAAACTTGGAGCTGCTGTCCTCCTCACAAACTAATTATACATTGCATATTTGCTATCCATTTTACATGATAATTAAATTCAGCTCAACATCTATAGTATTGGTTTTGTACAAAACTACCACTGTAATACAATACAGACCTTCACATTCAAAGACTTCAGGCATTATAACTGACTCTGCATTTAAGATATGTTTGCCAAAACCTTTATTAGATCTAGGAACAGTAAGTGGACATACGGAGCCTTGTCAGTATTCTCCTAGATGGAGACATAGTATCTTTCATAACCCCTTTTAAGCAATATATCAATGTTTTTTACTGCCTATCTTTTGTGAGAAAACAAGCTGCTCTTTCAACCATTCACATATATTTTTTCCCCAAATTTGATAAACAGAAACAATGTGCTAAAAAAAATTTGATATTTTGTCAGAATCAGCTGCAACTAACTATCAGAAAATTTGCCATTGTTGACTTTCTCAAACAAAAGAGATGTAATTGAGATAATTGTTTCAACTAAATACTGCTCTGTACCATCTGCCATTCAGATTAATTCAAGATCTATTTGTAAGAATAATGGTTTCATTCAGACTTCTCCAAAACTGCAAAATTGTTCCTATGAATCATAAGTGCACACAGATTTCAACTGTGACAGTTTTTTTTTTTATTTTTCTTTTAATAAGCAGATAAAATGGGATATATAGGGAGTGACACATCTTAGGTGTAGTATTAACTCAGAGGTTAATACTTCTCAATTGCCTTTGAATTAATTTTTCAGAAAACAGCACCTACATTTTAATGAGAATACTCCCATACCTGAATTTTACTAATACCTGAATTTTAATGAGAATACTCTCTGAGACACATTTGGCTGGCTGGTACATTCAGAAAAGGAATAATTTTGCTGCATTGAAAAAAACATGCAGGTGAGAAATCTATCTACTGGACATGATTATGGCTGACGTTCAACAGTTCCATTTTCAGTTCCATTGAGTTCATTCCACTTTCAGTTCAACAGCTCCATTTCCAGTGCTACATTTTCTAAGCATCTGCAGTTTCAATAAATTTGAAATGTCTGGTTTTTGAAAAGTGAGATATCTAGGGAATTCGCAGGAAGACTCAGGAAGGGCACACTGTATGTCCCATCCAGATGCATCCATTCATAATTCTGCTATTCCAAAGGAAAGCTCCAAAGAGTTGTGCTTAATGGAACAAAAGCAGCTGAACTGATGGCAGCAGAAAGGATAGAGAGACCAAGTAAGACTGTTTTTCATTTAAACTGCTATTACTTGAAAGTGAATATAAAATTAGTGACAAAAATTTTATCTCCCATCCACAGGGAGTGTGGGCTGCTCTGAGATCTGGAGGATGGTGCTAGATCTCTGTTTGTGTGCACAAACAAGAAAGGGTCACAGAGCCACATTGCTACTCACAGACTCCTCTGCAGCCCCATCTCTGTGTGGTGTGCTGTGGCTGCAGTGCTGTTACTTCCTCTATCTGAAAACATTAGGTTAAAAAGACATGCCTTATTCATCAAACAAAGTTCCTTACTCTCCGATATGCAGCAAAAAGTAGTTAAAAAAAGAACATACTTGGACCAGCAGAAAAGGCATTGCATGTCCTCACCTAGTTCATACATGTAGCTGTTGCTTCTTATGACCCAAGAATACAAAGGTATTACCTGTTGAATTTGACTCTATAACAATATCTTTTTCAGAGTCATGAGGCTATGAGGTCATTTGACTACTCTAAGGAAAAAAAACCAAAAAATCTTACTGGCTTTTTTGTTCTGGGTACTGAGGTAGAAGAACGGGGAAACCAAATTCTGGGTTTTCAATGCCAGATTAAAACACCTTGACATAAAGCTGAACAGCTGATGATGCTGAAGATGTACTAATGAAGAGACAATTTCCAGTCCTGGCTGTTAGTGATACATAACCAGAATTATTCCTCATCCATACACATGCTGCATGTATGTTTTTGTAAAAATATGCCCTGAATATGTAACTGTGTAGAAAAAAGCCAAATTGGATGTAGAAAGGTATCTTCAATTTCCCTACAAGTACTTTCTATAATGAAGGCATATACATAAAGCTTCAATATTTGAAAACAAAGTACATTTTCTCAAATGATTACCTATCATATACTCATCAGTTATCCTTTAATCCAAATTTGAAGTAGAAAACTGAATAGAGTTTCTTATGTGATCTCTTTTCTTGGTGTATCCAATTTTATCAGGATGAGCCGAAAAACACGTATGTTTCAAATCCTAGTCACCGATGCACTGCTGGATGCTAGGCGGCCAAAATTAGGCGGCGTCACGTAAGGACATGACGTATGGCATATGGCTGTTTCTTCTGAAGTTGATTATCCAGGTTTCTGTAATGTAGACAGCACACCTTCAGCACTGCAGCTTTGCACAGCTCCCTCTTTAGAAACCCAGGTGTCTTCACTTATAGAACCACAGGTCACACAGAGAACTGAAGGCTGATATTCTGAGCCCCAGACTTGCAGTCTAACCCTGTGAGTTAGCATCCATTAACTATTAAAACAAATGATCAAACTCCATCTCTATAGGAGTCACATTTCTGCACTGTCCACATTTGAACATCTTACACTTTATACTTACCAAAAAAGACAAGCCCATTACCCACATGGAAGCCAACAGACTGGATTTTGGGGGTTTGGGCCACAGCTACAGGAAAGTCCAAGCTTAATACAGTAAAAGTGAGGTTGGGAAACATATGCTAAACAGCAACATCATGCTGTATTTCAGGAATAAATTATTACTTGGGCTTGAAGGAGTTGCTACTTCTCAGCAGTACCCTTCCAGTTTATTTTATGTTTATCTCTGTGCAAATGAAATACAGCTTTTTGGTTTACTCCATACAAAGAATTTGCTGCACATGTCTGTTCTCATACTAATCCTTCAGCAAAGAGAATGTTTTTGAGATGGGAAAACTAATGAGAAAAATATTGTGAAACTAGAAGACATAGAAAAAACGTGCTGTAACTGATACAAATTATGGCCTGTTTTCTTCAGCTTAGCTTAGCTTCATTTCATTCAGACTAACACATCCTCCATTCTTTCTCAAGCCTGTTTATTCAGCTTGAAATAGACTGGGTCCAATTTTCTCTCCAATTGCCTTTCCACATTATTATTTTGGCTCATATGGTTAATTAATCAGACTACAGGAGTGTTTGCATGTACTTGTTCATATGTACAACCTGGCCACCTCTTAAAATAAATTTATAGACTCAAAAATAATGCTTTATTCAGTTTATTAATTGACAAAACTCATCAAGAAATACTTTTAGGAGCAACACATCAAGAAATACTTTCAGAAGCCTTAGGCACTAAAAATACCAGAATGTAATTTTAAAATTATTTTTACGGGCAACTGGGAAGAGATCCCAGTTTCCACACATTGAAAAGATAGCATGCACTCATACAATCCAATTGTATCTGATGTGTAAACATCAAATAAATTTCACTTCAGAGATAATCAGATTTGAAACTATTATATGGGGAAAGAAGCCCACTGAAATTTCAGGCAAGAGAAACTGACATTTGGGCACAAGGTAAGAGCAGATTTTTCTGGAATACAGAACAGAGACTTTTATGTCTGATCTGTGGAAAGATCACAATGGAAGTGATTTTTATTACTGTTATTAACTGAATCCAGTTATTGGGTTGAAACAGAAGATGCAAGGCCAGTACCACAAACCATCACTATGTGGTTTATCCCTCCTGATCCATTAAGTGACTGTTCAGCTATGTTAATCATTTCATCCAGACATAACCACTGGTTTTATTTCTTGGGTTTATTAGGATTGCAGTGATCTTCTCAGGTGTCTAAAATCTTCCCTGTATTTCTAAAGCTGAGACTACTGCTTGCACTACACCCAGCAGCTTTTGCTTTATTTCTCTCTAAAATTTTTTCCTGTGACCATTGCTACACTTCTTTTTACATCTTTAAAGCCAGTACTTCAGTCTACTTGAAATAGACTAAAACATGTGGAATTTTTCTGCATTAAAATCTGACATAAGTTGAAATGTACACAAAACAGAAGAGCTGCTGATTCAGATTCATTTCAAAAACTGTTCCAAGGATGAACAATCTAATACACTGTAAACAAAAAAACAACAACAACAACAAAACAAAACAAAACAAAACAAACAAAAAACAAAAAAAAACCCAAAACAAAACAAAAAAATAACCAAAAAATAACCAAAACAAAACAAAAACAAAAAATACAAGCTGAAGATCAAAAAATCCCAAACTCTTATTTCTGTAATTTGAAAAATGGCAATTTATAGAAATCTTAGTTGATACCTGCATCAGAGGTTCCTACTCTGGCTGGAACTGTGATAATGTAGGCAAGAAATTTAACCAATACTGTAACAAGTGCTAAGTACTAACATTAGTTGGTAAACTACTCCTAACAGAGAAATTACCACCAACATTCAGCCCTTTTCTTAAAAGCAAACAAAGTTCAGGAAGTACCTCACTATTTAGCAATTTTTCACAGTTCATTTTTTCAAAACAATCATTTGGGATTGTAGCTTTTTCACTTGTCACAATTAAAAATATACGCTAGTGAGAGTAATTTGTACGATAATTAGAAAAATCTACAAACAGATCTGAAAAATACTAGTAAACAATTTACACAACTTTAAACCAATATAAATGAAATTCAGTGAAGAGAAAGAAACTTTTAAATTTTTTATTCAAAAATAAGATTTCATAAAAATACAGGACAAAATAATTCTCAGTAGAAAGTAAAAAATTAAACTCCAATTTAAATAAAATTTTAAAAATCTCACAGAAACTTTATATGAAATAAACAAAGATAAATTAAAAAAAATACATTGCTTATAAACTGAACATACTCTTGCATTTTCAGATTTGCTCAAAAGAATACCAGAGTATTTCCTGTTTTGATATTATTCAGTCATTCACCAGTACATTACCATTCAGTCATAACCAGTGTTAGACTTCATCATTTTCAACAACTCCAGTAGGAACTTCCTTCAGCTTTATTTGAAAACAGTCAAGATCAAACTGAGAACAAATGAATAAAATTCAGTCACATACAAAATTCAGAATGCTAGTTTACAAAAATCAGTCCTACTTTTCTGCCTGTTAAATAGATAGAGTGATAATTTTCTGTCTGTAGATTACTGTGATATACAGGTATTAGTCCTGGGAATATGCATAGAAATACCCAGAAATGCACAGACATTATTAGTTAAATTTTGTATTTTCTAACTTGAAAACTACTGTAAATATAAGTTATTCTTACAGTTATACAGTTGATACTTAGATGGCCCTTGTTTCAATAAGTGGCTTTAACCACTCTGCCATAGTCTGGCCAAGACACAAGATACCACTGGACAATTTCAGCAGAACTGGAATCCTAGGCCTTATGCAGTCCACAGATACAAGTATTTCAATGCCTTCCAAGCTCAAACGCTCAGCCACTGAGAAAGCAGGACAAAAATCTTCTGAGGAACACTTTCTGAAGTGTCCAGTCACATAGTATGTTGCCTAAGTATGGACACTGTATTTAGAAGTACCTATTCTTCCCAAAACCAGTTTCTAGCAGCATTCAGCATCGTACTGTTACTTTCGAGATCCTAATACTTCAACTAATTTAGAATTAGATTTAACTTACTAGTGGGACAAAATCACCTCCCTCAACCTGCTGGCCACACTTATGATGCAGCCCAGAGAACAGGTGGTTTGCAGTGCTGAAAGCACACATTACCAGGTTGTGTTGAGAGTCTCGTCAACCAAACAAGGTAACTTGAATATCCTGGATTCTGAATGTGAATAACAATGTGATTTGTCAGGATCTGCTGGTTTTGGATGAGGTAGTTTTCTTCAGGGTAACTAATGCAGGTCTGTGTTTTGGATTTGTGCTGGGAGGAGTATTGATAACACAGGAATTTTCTCCTTACAGCTGAGCCACAAGGAAACACAGTGACAGGGCCTTTTTTGCTCCTTACACCATCCTTACACAAGGAGCCAGGAGGGGACACAGTTGGGATAGCTGACCCCAACTGACTCCCAGGATATTCCATATGACATGGTGTCACACTCAGCAAATAGAGCTGGGGGAAAGAGGAACACATGAATGTTTGGAGTGTTGGTGTTTGCTTTCCCCGGTCACTGTCATGCGCACTGCAGCCCTGATTTCCTACAGCTGGCTGGACACCTGCCTGACCAAGCAAAGAAGCAAATTAATTCTTTATTTTGCTTTGCTTGCCTGCATGACTTTTTCTTTATCTATCAAACCTATAGATTGTCTTTATCTTGACCCAAGAGCTTCACATGTTTACTCTTCCAATTCTCCCCCTCATCCTGTTGTGGGGTGGGAAACAACTGAATGGCTCTGTGGTGCTTTGTTGCTGGCTGAGGTTAAACCAGGATACATGACATTCCACTTTGTGTTTTATTAACCATGTACTTACAAACTCATGAATCAAAATAATTATCAGGAATATCTGAATAACAGCTCAGAACATATTTTAGAAGTTATGTATGTAAATAAAGACTGATGTATAGAAAGTTTATTCTTAAAACTCCACATGTATGAGAATTCAAGACTCATAACTCCTCCTCAAGACTGATATTTGTGTACCTGAACTACTAGACCAGCTGTGTGACAGAACCTCTCCTTAAAGCAACAGATCAGAGGACAGATTTGCAGACATTTAATGCATTGTCTTTTATTTTAGACATCAGCATTTTTCAAATCAAATCTCAGATTATGAGAAAATCAGATCTCTGATTATGAGAAGATAGCAAGTTAACATTTTTAGGTCCTACCAGAAATTATCCCACACTGAAAATAAACCACTACTTTCAAACGTTTTCAAGGAGGAATTCATTGGTTCTTTAACTCTTTGTGCCTCTCAGGAAATCAAATATTACCAAGTCAGAAGACAATATTCATGTCTCTCAATATAGCATGTGTTTTCCTGATATTGTATTAGGATGAAATTTATTAACACTGTAAGATTTTTTAAATGCATAAAAATGACAAACACTAATCAATCTCAAAAATGCAGTTTCTACTTAAACAAAGAATCTTAAAGAAGACTTGGAGGGAAAGGAAGCAATGGTTCGAAGGATTCAAGAATTTAAAGGTCTAAAGGATTTCAAATTGGTTCATAAAAGTCTGATTTTTTCTGACAAAACAACTTATGCTGAGAATTAGTTTCAGAAACATTACTTGGAGAAACTAATAACATGATAAGGTCCTTCAGTTAAAATTGAGAAAAAAATTATTATTTTTACCATTTTAGAGGCCTCTCATTCAAAGAATAAAGTTTAGTACCTCCTAAAATATTAAGTCTCCCCAAATTCTCCCCTTTGTCCCTCAAATACTTAGAAAAGGGACAGAAATGTACTAGCAGACTTAATCATCTTACAAATTGATTCCTAATGTTATGATGAGTAGGAGACTGAGAAAATGTAGATTTCAAAGGAAATCAAACAATATGGAAACATTTGAGGATGTGAATTTGTGAAATTAGCACTCATGGCGGTGCGGGACACGGCCACTGCTCCTGAGGATGCTCCAGGGGCTGCTCCCAGGGACCTGCTATCCCACAGCAGCATCCTTCAGCTGCCCAGCGGCCCCAGGAACCATTGGCGCCCTTTGTAACTAAGGGTTCTGCCTCAGCTTGGTGCCCCATGCATGGTGCCATTCACTGACACAGCAGTACTGGGAAGCCAAACACACAATTGCATGCTCCATGGTAAATACACCAGAAACAGTGAAATTCTTGGTTCTCTCTCTGAATCAGGTTCAGAACTGTACAATCTGCTCCGATGACTGATTAGCATTAAAAACTTCAAACTACGTTTTGCTCATGGAACATATAAATACTGGCACAGAAAATGAAATATGATTTCCCTGTATATCCCAGAGACTAAAATGTTGGGGGGTGGGAGGGGGGAGGTGGGGCTGGGGCAGGGGAAGGAAAAGAAATAGAGCCATTACTTTATTATGTATATCCACATTCGTTTAAATTTCAAGCACTGCTCCAGCCTTTTCACACATTTCCTCAAGTTTCTTTTTGTTTAAATATTACTGCCAACATGCCAAAATTGTCAATACCCCTTGAAAGAAAGTCTAACCTCACTACAACTGGCATGAAGGCAAAAAAAAAAGGAAAATGGCTGAACATGAGGCTTGAAATTTAAGATAATAAAACATTACATCTATTTTTAAAAGGACAGGAAAAGTAAAGTTGGATCAAATATTAGACGTTTAAAAAAGTTTAAAGTTCAAGTGATTTTTAAAATATATATTTTGGAACTTTCAATGGATCATCAATATCTGTTAATTCAATAAAGGGACACCTAGCATTGGCAGTAATTGACTGTAAAAGAGTTGATCTGAAAATTTTTTGCAAATACCATGAAAAATCTTGCCCTTCTTTTTTGTAATAATAAGTAACAAATAAACTATTACCTTCTGCACATTCTACATATATAAAATCCTGACTCTGCATCTTTTATTGTGTCCTGCTGCATGGCTGCTGTTTAAAGTGGATCCTAGTCCTGTTAGACTATGCAACAAACACAGTAAGCAGCATAACTGGGAACACTGATCTGTGAATTTCTCCTAGAAATCCACAGTAGTTTTCACAATCATCTTACATTAGTATTTGTATAGATACAGAGGGCTAAAGTAAGTAAATAATTTTTCCAGATACAGGAAGACCAAGCTGGTACTTTGGAAATAGTTATCATTTTACCAGATCTGAAAGATGCTTTCTTTGGTTAACTTCTTTCATACTTAAAGGAACAACAAGCTATCTTCATCAACATAGTACTCTATTAGTTAGTAGCAAATCTATATTTATGTATAAATATTTATAACCACTTTTATTTTCAATATACAAACACTTAGACCAATTCCAGCTAATTAAGACTAAAGAAAAGTAAATATAAAATTTTTAACTTTATTGACAATATACTCTTCTTTATGGTACATTATGATAACTAACTACCTCTGTCATTTTTAAAAGTAATCATTCTAGTATTTGCACCAAGCAACTTCTTTGTTGATTATTGCTGATTCAAATCCTTGGTATTTAGGGAAAACATGCTTTGTATCTGCATAGTTTACCCTGAAATATTTCGTCCCTCTCACTGACATAAAGACATGAACACTTCTCATTACATATCTAGGCCAGAAAGTAACCGTAAACCATAAATTGTTCTCTATGTAAACACACATTTGTGTGCCTTTACAAAACCTCTCCGAGAAAGGTTTAGGAAGTACTCTGCTTCAGCTTTAAATGTAATCTTTAATAGTGCAGTGCTGCAGGATTACTTCTATGTATTATATATTACTGGCAGAATCATGGAATTTTAAACATATGTTGCAGGAAAAAACAGACATTATTATTATTATTATCTAGCTAGACCTATTGATAAGAATCTTGAAAAAAAATTAAAATTCAAGGCAGAAAAAGACACTTAGTGAGAAATCTAACCATCAATGTAAACTTCAGTGCTTCCTACACCAAAAATAAAAAAGAAAGAAAAAGGAAAAAAAAGGTAAACAAAAAAAAGAGGCAGTATCAAACTGGATGAAGACTACATTCCAGTTGTTTGCTTTTGGTATTAATCTCAAGGACAAAAGGAATCTCTTTGGAAAGCTAATTTTAAAGTAAATAAGCCTGAAGTTTAGTTGTTTAACTTGTACTAATTTCAGAATAGAATCAAGACCATAACTAAAATAATGCCCAGGTCACACTGTGATACCTACAACTGGATTTTAATTGACTTAAAGACTGTCATAGTCCTATTATCATAAAACCTGTAATGCACTTCCAGCATGGAGGACCCATCTGTGCCCAGCATCCATCTGTTTAAACATGATTGGCAAAGTGGTAGGGAACTCGCAGTGGTCGCCTCTGCCTGAAAGGAATAAACCACAGGATCTTCCAACGAGTGCCAAAAACTTCTGAGAAGGTCTGCTGCCATGGCTTTCGGGGCCTCGATCTACGGAAGACAGCATCATTAGCGAAAGACAGCATGCTCACAGTGCACTTCAGTCAGCAACAGAAATGTAGGTTGGCTGGAGTTCCAATACTGGACTCTGATGAATTGTGTCCAAGCACCAGAAATACAACTTTTATTTCATTATGACGTGCAGCTGAGACTTAAGTTTGGAGAACAGAAACTGTCTGTGTCATCAATCAAACAAAGGCACCTTTTGAAGCACAGGCAACCTCAATATTAATGAAATGTATGTCAAAGCACTGCAGAAAGTATCTTTTGATCTGTACTTTTGGAAAGAAAATATAGTTCCACTGGCTTTGGGTAGGGAAAGAAAGGGAACAACATGAGGCTATTTTGTGTACAACCACTATTAAAAGATTAGTGAGGTGCTACTAGAGATAGGAAGTACAGAGCACCATACCATGCAAAATCGTCTTAACAGACAGCTACTCCCTTACCATTTAAACAGTGTAGGAATTTTACAGAACTTACATGTCTTCGCAACAGTGTGACATTTTTTCTATACTTGTAGTGTCCTGTTAAAGAAAACAAAAACCACAATAAAATTGGTTTTTTTTTATGTTACTAACCTTTAAAATGTCATTATGTAAGTAAGTAAATATAGCAGGGAATGAATTATTAATGTACACTGTTTTACGTTAGTTCAGTAGGCTGCATATTACACATATGCCATATCAGTTTTAAATGAAAGTGAGATTACATACATAGATTTTAACTCAGTCTGTTAAATGATTTTACAAGCATGACATGAAACTATACTGTGCAGTTTGACTACAATACCAAAGAATGTCAACAAAAACTTACAGCATTATTACAGCTAAAAATAATTCAGATATTACAATTAATGCACAGGACATTTAGAAGCAATGAGGAAAAGGTCCACTCTTGCCATACTTTCCACAAGCACTCATTCCAGACTTGGAGTATCCCACTGAGATAGCCACAGGAAAAGCTAGTAAAATGCAGTCACTAACAGACGTAGTATTTTGAAAAGCAGGAGCTAGTCAGAAGTTTTAAAACCATTAGCTTCATGAGTCTTATAATGCAAACAGCACAACTGAAAATATACCATGAGTTTCTACAGTTCCTACAATACCAAATACAAAAATTGTTCTCTTAAAATATAAAAGCTAAATAATGTGCAGAGTGAAGGCAATCCTGCAGCTAACAGCAACTTAAATTCATACTTCAATTACAAAATGTTAAGAAAAGTTACAGATCAGTTTTATCTTAGATCACCCCCAAATAAAACTTAAAATTACCAATAGTACTTTTTTCTCACTTTTACTATGGATTTCACGAAAAAGCTTCCTTTGTGAGTATCATGTAGGGGTTTCAATACACATATATAGTTCATTGCATCCCAAAATCACTTGTGAAGTTCAAAACACAATTAATTGAAATATTCTTCATGATTTTAACTCATTTTCATTGATATCATTTTCATTCCCTTTACTTTTCATTGATTCAGACCTGCACTTAATGAACTTGTCAAATTACATTATAATTTGGATAAGACCAAGAGCTAATCTCAGTTGTCCCAACCACATACAGACAAAAGGACAATGGTTTAACTATGCTGCAACTTCATCATCTGGAAACATTACCTAGCACTAAAAACCATACTGTGCTCCTTGATTGTTCCTGCATGCAATTCAGTGGCACTCCACCACTATCTTTCATAAAGTTTTAAGGGGGAAAGGTGCAATGTGAGTGGGAAATAATGTACAGGAAGCTGATTTTCCTGCTCCACAAGACATGGCTGGCCCAACCCCCTTTCCAATTTTTCTCCTTCTATTCTACTTCCCACCTCTGAAGTGTTTTGGAACAGGATCCCTTACCACACTCTAAACAGTCAAAACCTTAATTCTGTCCATGACCTATCCAGCAGGATGCTCAAGTTCTTGTCCAGAAGTTTGTGCAGAGAAGGCATGCCCACTGAAGGTTATATAAACCATGCTGGCCCCATTGTTAGGTGGGTTTTAATGCCTATTCAGCAGTGAGGGAGGAAAGGACTGGAGGCAGCAAACTGTAAATACTGCTTCTTGTTTTGATTCCCAGATAAAATGCTGCTCCTCTCACATTACAGGCCTGTTTTCCCTCTGTTGCCCCAAGCATCAGGAAAGCTTTGCAAGACGCGAGTCATTCACCTTCTTGTCCTTATTACTTGACAGCACACCCAAGGAATACTTTGTTTCCTTGGACTGGCTTTTTGTTCAGCTTTTGTCAGAGAAAACACCATCTCTGCTGACCACAGAAATTAATGACTGGCTTTTTTGATAAAAAGGACTAAGTGAACAAGAGATTACTTCCTCGGCATTTCAGCAGGGTGGTAATAGCATTTTAATGAGATGCTATAGCTCCTTCTGTAACTGAAAAAAAATATCCCAGTCCCAGGAATTGTTCTCTGGTCAACTCAAAGCTGTTTATTAAATAGTACAAAATATTGCCGTATTTGAAAGCAGTGATGGAAAACTGGTCTTTTGTAACACAGTAACATGCAAGTCTACACGCTAAATTGACTTGTAGTTACAGAATATTTATGCTACCATTTCAGAAGAGGGGCCTTTAAACCAGCTTTAGGTCCAGAAGTAACATCTTAAACATGGCTTTCTGCTATGTTTCTGAACATTGTTTATTCATTAATACACTTGTACTGCTCCCTAAAATACTGTGTTTTAGATTTTTGGGGGGAAAAATCATAGGTTGGAAACTGGAGATTGTGTTTTAAGTCTTGTCATGGCATGTTATCAAGACCTGAAAGGTTCTCATGAGGGTCCACTCCCCTCAAAATTGTAACCTCTTAAATTAACTAATTAATTTAAATTTAATTTATCTTAATTAATTAGGGTAAAGCACCAAACCATGAACAAATTAACTAACTTCCTTTCCTTTCCCTCCCTCCCTCCTTTCCTTCCACACTTCCTTCCTTCCACACTTCCACACTTCCACACTTCCTTCCACACTTCCACACTTCCTTCCACACTTCCACACTTCCTTCCTTCCACACTTCCACACTTCCTTCCTGCCTTCCTCTCCCTTCCTGCCTTCCTCTCCCTTCCTCCCTTCCTTCCCTCCTCCCTCCCTTCCCTCCTACCTCCCCTTCCCTTAAAATGCCAACAAATACTTTAGATTACTTTCGCTTTACAGTAAAGAAACTGGGGCTGACCAGTGAGCCCTTTGCTTCTTGGATACTTTTTCAAAATTAAAAAAAAAAATAGAGCCACATTTTAAAAGCTGAAAACTAGCAAAGAAACATTGCTCTGAAGTTTAGCTGTTTAACAAGTGCTAGTGACTATATGTAGGAAACACAATACCCCTCATACCTTCCCTCCCCCAACACTGCTGCCAAACAGGCTCATTTGAAATGTACTTTCATTTGAGAGTGAAACCAATTTACCTTTTGACATGAAAGTGAAACTTCACAGCACCCCAGGAAAGTCAGTAGCCCCTCTTGAGACAGGAGATGAAGGAAAAGGAGAGTACCACAGCAGAGTTTTGACTGTTATGTAAGGCTTCCTTCTCAGACATGATTTTTTTTCTTTTGGAGACAAAGGACCAGAATAAACCACTATTCTTCTGAATGACAAGGTGGTCTGCTCACTAAGACATCTCACAAATGTGTTTCAACTAGAGTATCATCTCTCTTAATTATGCATTTGATGTATACCAAGGTTTTGCCACAACATCAGAATTACTGCGTTCAGCCTAAGAGGCTTTTGCTGTCTGCATCTACTATCAGCTTGGATTACCATTAATAGAAATAGAACTCTGCTAAGATTTTTTTTTCAGACTCAAAGCTAATGCTAATGTTAAAACCTTTTTTGAGCACTGGCTCTCATCCAAAAGTTTAAAGTAACTTGGTAGGAGCAAATGTATCAATAGATCTATATATATATCACATATCTACAGAGTCCTAGTAATCTCTAACTCTAAAAATACCTTATAATTTGCAACTGAATACAAGATGAAATTGACAAACACAACTGATTAACATGACATGATGGATCATCTGGATTCCCAAAGTCATCATCCAGATTGGAAATAAAAATTGTTTTTGCACCTGGTTATTCAGAGATACATATCCAACGTATCGGGCATATCCAATGATAGGCACCTTAAAGCAACTAGAGAAAAAAACCTCACACCTTAGTGAGATAGGAAAAAGGAAATTAGAGAAAATAAACACACTTGTAGGAATAGCCAAAAAGCAAACTGTTCTGATTCCGCTGAGGGAAGAAAAAATATGTGGGTTTTTTTGAGGATATACTTCAAGTCCGTAACAGCAGCTTGCTTGCTCTGAACTAAGTAAGCTACTGACACAGCTAAGACTGCTGTAAGAGGAAGGAGAAGAATGAAGAGAAAGAGACACACATAAAAGCACCAACAGAGTTCTGCAAACCAATTTCGGATTCACTCAGAAATGAATGCATCCACATTATCTCCAAAGACAACTGTACCTTTTGCATATATGCTTTTATGTAGCATAAACATCTGCCAAAAAAAACCAATTCAAATATCACTTGCACTGTCTAACAAACTCTCCTATAAGATGGGTTTCATCATGAACTAATTTATCATGAAAAAGCACATGCAAAGGGTATTTTTCACTTACTAATTAATGTTTTCGAAAGCCTAAATTGTAATTTGTAATTTACAGGACTAACTCCAATGCATGCAATTATAATCCCTGGCTCAATTTTTCTTTTGTGTTTGCTTAAAGTGACATGCAACCATTACAGCTCTATTAAATATCTGCAGTAGTAGAATGCAAGCATCATGAATGCTTTTAGTATTTTTGAATGTTCAGTAGAGGTGAATCAGCAGAAAAGTATCATGAAGCAGAAAAACAGAAAACAAAACTTGCAAGCCGTCCTGGATTTGCAGCTTCTGCTTTTATCTGAAAGTTCAAGACAACACATCCTTTATATAAAGGGGGTTTTTTGGTCTTCTATCTAACATCCTTTCATGCTGCTCATGCAAGTGACAGGTGAGAAACTCAAGAATATAAAATATTAAACATAGAAAGAATATATCATATTTTTAAAATTTTCTCTTTTTTGGTACTAAATACATATTAGGTTTACTTTGGCCACTTTTTAGCATTGTTTTCTTAACCTAGACTTTAATGTATGTATATATTGTATATATGTATTTTCTTAATCTAGATTTTAGATATGATGGTTAAGTTTATCAATTATAATTACATTCAGCTGAAAATTATTAGTTCCATTTTAAGTTTAAACTCCCATATCAGACTCATGTGCTAAATGAAAAATAAAGCTACACTGTTACTTCTAGGGAATAGTCCTGCACTTTATGCTCTGATTAATTCAGTTAAATAGATTTCCAATTTATTTATGGGATATCAGATAATGACTCAATGAAAAGAAACCATTTACAACAGAGGCAATATAAGCAGATCTCTTAACTTCAGACTATTCCAAATCCATGGCATGTTTGGTGTAGATAGCTGCATGACAAGATATATGACAAAACATATTATATTTATTGATCCTTACAAATACCTTAAGACAAAAATATAAGGGAAAAATATATAAGAAAGCTAGATGTTGTCCTCTTCCCACAGAAGTCATTTTAACGGTCTGGTGTCTAATTCTGACAAGCAACATGCAAACAAAATGTACTCAGCACCAGGGACACTCAAATATTATTTTCATAATTACTTATCTTCAAGTGGTTAAAGGTACTACCTTTACTACTAGAAAAATAGGTTAGTAAAAAAACTCCCTTTTTTGAGTGATGAACCAGGGATAATTTTGACATGATATTCCATTATATTTTATACTCCTTGTACAATATAAAATCTGATTGCATTTTCTAACTTGCACTTTTTTCTTAAAATATTGTAAATTATTAACTTCAATAAAAAAATTCATATTTACATAAGACCATGTAGTGACCTAAATATAAGAGATGAGAACTTTTGCTTCCTAGAGTCTCTTACAGTTCCATTTATTCCTACATTTTAAATACCTCATAAAATAGGGGGGGTTTAAAACAAACTAGTGTTTTATTTTTATGGTAAATAATTATTTAAAGATTTCAGAATATATTCATTAAAAACGCTAAACAAATTGCAATCCGATTTGAGGGAAATAAGGTAAAGATACAAAAGAATTTACATAGTTAACAAAATTGTATTCAAAGACCAGGACATTACTAATTCCTGACAATATAACTGATAGAATTTCATGCAGTCTTCTAATAGGAGATCTAGCTATAGGTGGATTAAAGGTAAAGACAGGAAAAGGGGAAGGGAGAAGAATAACGAGGAAGAGGAAGAGAGATAATGTTAACATTAAGTTATTTTCTGTTAGTAATTTCCAATTACTCTTTGGGGTTATATATATACTCTATAGTTTATATATACTCTGCTTTCCCTCTGTAATTACTTTATATCTTACACTATATTGTAGCCACATAAAGAACACAATTGCCTGGAAATCCTAATTTCCCTTACCAATCCTAATTTTTAATATGCTAAACTTAATTACGAGGATTAATAGTTCCTTGATTACACTTCTGCCATGTTTGAAAAAACAGGAAAAGCCCTTAGTACTTACTAATCAAAATAGAATTTAATAGATTATCTGATTAAAGATATGATTGCAAATATTTTTAATTACAAGATACTTATTATTAAAGACAAAAAGCATTTCAGCAGAACTAGATCGCTTGTCACTCTGTACAATAAATCAGCAATGGATTAATACTATAAAATTGCAAAGAATTAAAAAGCTCTTGCTTTTACTAACAGAATAACTGCAGCTACATTTTCATTATTTTAAAACTCAATCTATGTAAAAAGGTTGAAAAATTACCTCATAAAATATCCTTGCTAATTTAGGGTGAAAAGGAGAAACACTGCAACAATAAAAAACAAATATCAACATTTTTAAAAGCTTCTAAAGGGAAAAATGTATGTGGTAGGCACCATATCGTGCACGAGACAGGGGAACAATGTTTTTCCTTCTATCCTTCCTAAAGAAAATAAAGGGAAATTTCTCTTTTCCACATCCAGAAAGTACTGATGCAACAGGATACTGGCATATCATTGTACCTCATTCAAACAGTTAATTAACAGGAAACCCTGGTAGCATTAATTAAATTAATAAAGTCACTGTCCACTTAGTTTGTGATAATACATCCACTACCTTGCACAAAGGCCACATGGTATCTATTAAATTTATAAAAGCCTATCCATTAAATAGTTCTGCCTCAGAGAAACAAGTTAATTACTAAATAATTTCAACGCAAAGTTTTTTCTCTGCAATACTAGCATAAATCACATTAAATCATATTTAATGGACCATAGTGAAAGAATTAAGAAAATTTCTTTTCTTCTACAGAAATAGTTTGTTAGAACATATGGAAAAATGAAAACACTGTTTAGTGTTTGAGATAAAAACAATCAAAGGTAATCCTTTAAAATTAGGGTTCAGATTAGTCTGCAAAGGATGCTGTTTAACTGAAACATCTGGTACTGTTACGTTGAGAGACAGGCCTTTTTTAACTTTGGAAATGAGATTAGTAGATCAGTTATTTGTAAGTGTCCAAGTAATTTCTAATTATTTTATCTGGGTCACAGATAATCTGCTTTTACAGGGCTCCCACAATGACATCAGAGGATCACTGTTGAACTGATTATCCTGTTACCTTCCACCATCCATGGGAAGACTGGATTTTCCTTTTGTACAGAGAAAGAGAAAGAAGCGGCTGATTGCTTCAGACAGGTGGCAGCCAACAAAATAAAGAACACCACAGATCTTGAGAGGAAGAAAATCTCATATATGCAAAAGGTACCAGCTTTCAAAAAACAGTCAACAAACTCAGTACTTCTTAGCAGTGTCTGGTGCAATTTAAAAACTCACTAGATAATAAAAATAATCAGAAAAGCCATTATGTAAAAAACAGCATGCCATTCCATTTTTTGCATGTTCTATAGTAATGCAAATTGCTATAACATAAGCAATAGAAGAATCCTGCAGTATAAATAAAAAAAAATGTGTTTTGTCATCAATTAACTCTTAATATGAAAGACATAGAGAAATAATTTCTTAAAAATAAAATGGAATATGAGTGAGAGAAATAAAAAAGCCAGGGGCAGTCTTCTACTAATATACAAATGAGCATCCTGGCCATTCCACCTTTTTTAAAAAGACTGAATCAAAGTGCTCTTTTTAAAAGAGCTCTGTACCTTCAACCTTCAATACCATACATCAGAAACAATCAGGCATTCATAAAAGAGACTTTTTTTCCTAGGTGAATTTATGCCTTTTCCTATGAATAAATGAATAAATAGGCTAATTATGTGGGGATTTTTTTGGAAAACAGGTATCTGTTACATATAAAAATGAGAGAAAAATTCTTAAGAAACATGTCAAGAAAGCATGTCTTGCAAAAGCAATCAAGTTTCTGGGTAATATTTGACTTAGCTTCCCAACAAATTTTATTATTTCATATAACTAAATGAAAAAAAAAGGAAATGGAAATAAAAATTAGTAACACAGATACATCGTTCTCAATATTTTCTTCTAGCTTAAGCACAAAATACTGTATTCTAGATAAAATTTGGTTTTGTCATTTCAATACAAGGTCATTAATAGGTGCACACAACTGTTGCACAAGACAGACTGTCTATATTTCCCTACCCACCCCCCAAAATAAGACTTCAACACTTTCTGAAATGGACAAAGTGATAATTTACCCATAAATCATACTTGTACTACTTAGGACAAACCACCAACAAAACCATATCTCTACCTTCATAAAGTGTCTATACCGGACCTATCCTCTTACCCTGTAGAGATTCAGGCCAAATACTACTTGTGGAGTACAAGCAGCTAAAGGAGATCTGAAGTCAAGAGTAACAATAATCTTTAAAATTGCTACTTTCAGTAGGAGAGCAAAAGAGTTGCACCCTTGTAAGGTGCAACTCCCAAAATTCTTTCTGGTGTGTTTTTCTTTGTTTTACTTAAAAGTTTGCTTCTACTTTCCAAACAATGTCATTTAAAACTCATGCTGCCGGAGAATGTAAGAACACGGGCTCCAGTTAAGGAATATAAATATAAAATTTCCAGTTAAGGAATATAAAATTCAAAATTGTGCTACAAGAAATGGCGAATGATAAAGCAAGTAACAAGCACTAGAGGGAGGCAGGCCTTCAACATAAATGCATGATCATTTTGGAAATTGCCTCTGACAGTGTTTAATTCATTGGTGGAACCAATTTTTTCCATCCAGTTCTCTAAAAACTTGTATACTTTAAGTAAGAATACTAATGGTTGATGAGATTTTAAGTGGAGTATCTTTTTAAGAGTCCTAGAGTTCCTAAATTAGGATTTTAAATTTCTACCTATTTCAGAGGCTTATGAATTGGAGAAAACTTAGATACTTCTGTTTCCAAAGTATCCAAATAAAACTTCCCCAAGAGTCATGTAAAGTACATACTAGGAGAAGTATCAAAGTTCAGGATGATAACAAAATTAGAGGCATATAAAGCTAAGGGAAAGCAACTGGGGAAGGAGGATGAAAAGAGCCATGTGCCCCTTCTGATAGAAGTGTGTTTCACATATGCTAGTTTCTAGGGAGAAAGCACTAATCCTGTACACAGAGGCCACCTCAGCTGCTCCCCTCTTCATCGGAACAATTCATGTCAAAAGTTCCTCTAAGGACAGTTTTTGCCAACCAGCTGCTCTCCTCTCATTGTAGGAAGTCACCTCCTTTGCTCTTTGGCTTCCTGGACCTCCAAATGAGTTATGAATAGCCCTCTGCTAATGATACCCTAACAGTGATACCACAATCACAGTAGCAGCACATGTACTCAGAGAAATTACTGTGTGGTAGGTTACTTAGTCTATTAATCACTTTATCAAGCACTATAGCCTCAAGAACATTCCCCAATAAGAGACAAATTTTAGCATACAACTTAAAAAAGTTCTCATTTTTACTGGAAAGCACATTTTTTCCGAGCACCTTGATATCTATAGACCACACATGAAGCAGGATAACAGCAGAATACACACATATGCACAACACATACATCCTTTTCTTAAAGACCTTTTAAAAAAATTATCTGCTGTTATAACCAATGACAATTATGCAATGACAGGCAGAGATCAGTCAACTGTGCAAAAAATCTGAATTTTGCAAAGTGCCAGCACACATGGCAGAATACTTCACCTGCACTTCATAATGTGCTGCTTTGCTTTTTTTAGCTACTACCCCATTCTACAAAATATGATGGAAGATATCAAATGTATTCTTTCCATTATGCATTCAGACATTTTATGACTTCTCAAAAAATACAGCAAAGAGGAGAAAATGCCAATCCTATGAAAACCTATGAAAAACTTCTGCTCATTCTTATGCTTTGCCAATCTAGCACTATGCTCAACTCTAGTAGCGTGTAACTCAGCTTCTAAAAATGTACACAAACATCACAAATGCAAATTTATTCTACATATTAAACTTTATCTATCTGGATGCTGTGGCAAAAGCGTAAACCTCTGTAAGCAAAAATTAAAAATATAAACCAATAATCTGAAATTTTTTAAAAAGCATGTCCAATACTCCTCAAAAAAAAAGGGCCTTGGCTTTATATTACTAAGATGGAAAAAAAAAAAGCTTTTGGCTTCCTTTCTGGGAAATTATGTAATGATGGTCAAGCAAGTTTTCTTATGGAGAATCAGGAAGTCTTGTTACAAAAGGGTTAAAGTTTTATAAATCTTAGATTTATCTTCCTTTACAAGAATTTTTGCAGCACTTAAAATAACAGGTAAATAATAATGTTAAACAGCAATGAACCTTAGCCTATTAGACTCATTCAGCAACAGTTTGCACCCACCAAAGTTTAGATCACAGAGCTGCAACGCTTATTGTCTCTACTATTTAAAAATAGGGTTTTTTTCCAGGAGCTGTGGAATTAATCTTGGTATGTTAAACTGTAAGAAGAGGCACAAGAGCATGAACTACAAAGAAGTGTATTACCTGTTCACCCATACAAGCAAAGAGAGTTGCTTTGTTTCTGTCCAAAGGCCCCGTGCTCTTGTCCCTTGCACACATTTCTAGGCAGCTTCAGCAATCATTGAAATTAATGCTTTCAATAATAGCTGTGGAGCAATTCATATGACATGAATGCTTTAACTGTGCATATCCATGCCTCCAAGCATCATAAGTTTCTTTCAAGGTCCTTGTCTGCACAATTACACTTAAATGATTGTGTTCTGCTATTAAGTTTTGATCTATACCTTACACTAATTCCATATTTAATATAGAGTTCACTTCAGACACAATTTGCATAATTTGCACAGGAAGGCTAGATGCTGAACTGTAACTCCAGCACAGTACACAGTAGAAACATCACTGCTTCTTACTGTTCATGGTTCATTGCTTCTATAGGGCTTGAAAGTCTTGCACTCTCAATGTGCTCAAGCTTCTGGATGGGTATACCAGTTTTGTTGTTTCCCTACTTGACCACCACAGGCATGTCTTTTGGGAGCCTGCAAAGAAACTACTAACTCACCTGCTGCCTTCTCCTCTGCCTTTTCCAGCTGCTAGCCAAAGCTGTGAGTGCTTATGCAGGGAAGCAAGTCTCCACACTACAATGCTGGCAATCGAAAAACCATTTGTACAGAAAGAGTTTCTGACACCACTTGTGGACTAAGCACAACTGCATCAAACACACTTGTTTTTTTTGTTTGAAGCGTGACTGGTTGTTGTCATGCAGACTTCCTCAAAACTACTGTATTCTTGCTAATTCTGTATTTACAAAGAAAGGAATGAAAAGGGAGAGGACAATTGTGCTGCTGGTATGAAATGCCCTGAGTGAGGGATGAACTATATGACCTACATTCTTTAGTGAGTCAATGCAACAGCAGCCACATGGTGTGAATGAATTAATGACTGGAGATACACCAGCAATGGATTTCTACTTCCACACCAAGCCCATCAAGCCTAAAAACATATCCATGTGACAACAGTCCCTTTGCTATTGGGGGGATAGGTAGGATGTACAGTGAGAGACCTTAATGAACATCTGTACTTTTTAGCACCTTCCTCTCACAGACCATCCACATCCACAATTACTGCAGTATGTCTGTTTCACAAGGTTTGGCTTAGACAACAGAAAAGAGTGTCCAGGAATACTGCAGCTCAGTGATTATGATTTCAGCAGAAAAACTGAACTTAAAAATGCTATTACCCCACACTTGTTCCAGTGTAGCTGCCAACTCTGTAAGTAAATAGGATGTACTTCACAGTATACTATACAACTGACAGAGAAAGGAAACACTTTGCAGAAGTTTATAAATAGAGTGCAGTGGTGGCAACAGCCTGGAAGTGTTAAGGCTCGGGACAGTGAAGTTACAACTGGGACTTTGTGACTGTTGCAGTGGCAGCACAGTTGGTATCCTGTGTCAGAACAAAAACAGCCCAGGTTTCAGGTATATCTGACAGAAACAGGTTCAGTCTGAGAGGTCTTATTTCACATCCAGTAATAGTACCTGAATGGATGCTGATGGTCACTGTTAAAATTTAGTCCAGCTGGCACACAGAACAGAATGATAATCTTAGGGTCTGTTCCCTGTTTTCATCTATATCCTATCTGTGGTTTAGTGCGTACTGATCAGATGGGTTTTCTGATTCTTCTCATATGTATATCCATTTAACAGAAACTAGAAAGACATTAATATTTCAGTATCTGAGCAATTAGGCTCACTAAGTTTCTGCTTCTGTCTCACCTGTTACTAGTGAGCAGAACTCACCACTTCAGCTAGACAGCCACCATAGTGGTGGTCTAGGAAAATCCCAGCTCTAGATGATGCAGACATAAAGGCAACATTTAAACAGGGAAGAGAAAACCTGTCAGCAAGACCCTGGAACAGAAATCAGGCACACAGTAATGGTGCATAAAGGTAAATCTGTTGACTTGGGGATTGAGATTAAGTGCAACATGCAGTATGGTAGAGTAGCTGCAGAACAGTAATAATAATAGACAGCATAACTACCGTGACAGGAAAAGCAGAAGGCAGTAAATATGTAAAGGTAATACAGTAAAACCAAAAAGCAGGATTACTTTATCTAACATAATTAAAAACTACACTGTAATTTTTTTTTTTCCCTTTATTCCATACAAAAGAACTACACAATTCAGTTGGGAGGTTTTCTATTATGTACCTACAAAAGTTAGTGCAAACCTTTGTAATTCCAAAATGAAATCTCAGGCAGATATCCAACAGTTGTAGCAACAAAGATGCTTCCACCCTGTACATTACTGTCTTTAAAGAAAAGGTTCAGCAGGCAAGATCATAGACTCTTTCAACATGTACATATCCAATGTACTCACTCTCACGTTCAACAATATTTTAAACATTTGTATGGATTCTCAAGATAACTTTAAAGAATCTGCTGGCAGCTATTAACTTCTAATGTACAGAACACAATGTTATGCCAAAAAAGCTTGTTTCTTGTACTCATTTATTACCTTACCAAATTCATTTAACTGGAAATTTTTTCCATGGAGAGGATTTTTTTTTCTGTATATCTAAATGCAGAATACTAATCTGGACTATACACTGCATATGATTACATTCTGCAGTTTAGCAAATAAATAGATGAACATAAGCATATTTATCAAAATACTTAACAAAGACACTGCGTTCTCAAAATTTGATTTATCAGTTAGCCTCACTGTCACATAATTTTGACCAGGATACATAAGAGTTTAAAATAAAAGAAAAAATCAACTGTGTATCTTGTACACTGTGCAACTCCATGGCAAGGTATGAGGTTTTTTTACTAATACAAATCAGGAAACAGATTTCATGGTGGAATTATTAGAATTATTTGAATTACTGTTTGTTAGAAAGCTTCTTAGATTTCACTGGTGTCAAGAGGCTGGACAAACCAAGTGTTTTTCTAGTCTTCCCTTAAATGCAATCAGCTTTTATGCTTTGACTAATTGTTCTGAAAATAAAACTAAAATATATACTTGTAAAATTAGATACTTACAGTGAAAATACCCATTAGCTGAACGTAAAAGAGTCGACTTATTCCACCTAGTATTATTAGACCCATGAAGGCAGATATTCTTAGGAGAGCAAGTTCATGTCTAAATACAAACACATCCTAGAACAAGACAGAAAGAAGAGAGAGACTTTAGCAGTCACAAATTAATTAGTCTTTGAACCAAACAGAAATATTAGATAAGAGTTGTAAAAGGTGTTCTCAAAGTCTTAAAGCTGAAGGCAAATATTGGATTTTGAGCTACCTTGCACATTATTGATGTATTTATGTTTTCAAAGCAGAAACCAACAATCTTTTCTTTATACACATTAACAGTTGGGGGTTTATTTTGCCAGACTTAAAAAAAACTCCTTCACGTAGTTAAGGTTTTGGGAATAGATCAAGTTCAAATGAGTTATTTCTAAATCTTCCACCTCAAACTGTACCAGACTATTACACACAAGCTACATAATACAGGAAAACTACTCTGTTAAATAGTCTGATTTATTAAGATTCTTATACCTTGGCTACCAGGCACAGAACTTTTGCCTCACCTGTTCTGAAATAAAATAATATTCCAAGATTAAAACTTGAAGGTTGTACCTACAAAGTCCAAGTATCTGTACTGGATTGTATTCACTTGTAGTGCTGTCTGTTATCCAACATAAACTTATCTCCAACTTTTAAATTTTGGCCTTGAGTGGATTATTGCCAGTTTGGATAAGGATGAAGAGTACAGATGCTTCAGGGCACACAGAAATATGGATGTATTTGATCAGCTGCATAGGAAAGTCTGCTCTCATCCAGCAGAATATACAAAAAGCATTGCAGACAGTTATGTAATGTCTTCAAAGACATTATTTTTATCACAGGAGAACATTTTTACGTAGCAGTTACATTAGGTGTACTGTGAGTACTGTATTCACGCTGCTGTGAGTTCAGACTCCATTCTCTTATTTTTAAGTTACAATTATGTTCTGAAGACTGTCTTCTGAATGTACACATTTGGTTTTCCCCTTACAAAAGCTAGATCATGGCAGGAAAGTATTACAACCTTTCAAGTAAACTTTAAATTACAAACAGCGTATAGAAGAGAACTGAATGAAAAAACACAAAACAAACAAAACAACAAACAAAAAACCCAACAAAAATCCCAGCCAACCAGTAACAAAAAACAACAACAAATTACCCCCCCAACACTGCTTATGTTCAACTGCTTATTAAGAACTTGAGGATGAGGGATACTGTGTTTTAATTAAACAGAGAATAGTTAAGGCAAATTATGTTTAGCAAAAACAAAAATCTGATTTTTCTTTTAAATAATTTCCATGAAGGTTCAAAATATAGACCCTAGGAAAAAAGTTTAAACTGCCTACTAAATCTGTGAAGAAACTCAGTATTTAATGAACAAGTAGAAATCACTAGTTAGGGAGCTAAAACAAAAAAAAATGCCAACAGTTTTTTTCCGAAAAATTGTAATGGCACGTCCCCTCTCTTCTCCCTTGTTAATACTGGCCTTTCTTGCTGCTGTAGAAAATGTATTAATTTCCATTTCTTTTAAACTTTCTTACTCGTTTAATGAGTTAATTCAAAGATAAATCGACTCAAAATAAAAGGAGTCATACTATTCTTTATTTCCCTTTCCATTAGCTAATGAAAGCTTTAAAGAAAAGCAACAACAGTTGCACTTTTACAACTTCTACTAGCTGTAAAATACTTCTTCATATCTTCATCAGTATGTTTTATTATATTAGAAATGCTTTGATGTATTCAAGCAAAACTTCACAGAAAACAATAAAATGTAAGAGAAGAGTGCCAACAGGAAAGTTACATTCTTAATCTAGCATGACACTCCTCCATTACCACACCCTGCAACTTTAATTTAGAAGAGTTCCTCCTCTTGAACATCATTTTTAGCATGAAAAAAAAAAATTGCCAAACACATGACAAAAGAAAATCCTAGCATACAAAAGAGAGATTGAATTTTTATCTGATTCTTTTAACCCACATTAAACTAGGGGTACAAAAAAGGATAGACCTTGCACACTAAAGATCACAGAATCATAGAATCACAGAACAATTCTACAAATGCATTGGAAAGGACCTTAAAGATCACCTAGTCCCAACTTCCCTGCTGTGGAAGGGACATCTTTCACTACAGCAGGTTGCTCAGACCTCCATCAAATCTGGCCCTAAACACTTCCAGGGATGGGGCATCCATAAATTCCCTAGTCAACTTCCAGTGCCTCCTTATCCCTGATAAAGAATTTCTTCTTAATACATAATCTAAACCTACTCTTGTCAGTTTGAGACTGTTCCCCCCTTGTCCTGCCACTACAGGCTCCTATAAACAGAATCTCTGTCTTTCTTGTGGGATCCTCTCAGGTAACAGAAGCTTTCTCTTTTCTGAGATGAACAAACCCAATTCAGAGTATCACAGAATCATTAGGGTTGAAAAGTACTTCTGGAGATCCACCTGCCAAAGTAGGGTCACCTAGAGCAGGTGACACAAGAATGCATCTAGGTGGATTTTGAGTGTCTCCAGAGAGGGAGATTCCTCAACCTCCCCAGGCAGCTATTCCAATGCTCTGCCACCCTCAGTGTAAAGAAATTTTGCCTCTTGTTGAGGTACAATGTCTTGTGCTTTAGTTTATGGGCATTGCACCTCAACCAGTTGCTGGGCACCACCAAAATGTTGTCTGGCACCATCCTCCTGACACCCACCTTTGGGATGTTTCTATGCATTGATGAGATCCCCTCTCAGTCTTCCCCAGACCAAACAGGCCCAGCTCCCAGAGTCTCTCCTCACAAGAGAGAAGCTCCAGACCCCTGACCATCCTTGTGGCTCTCCACTGGACCCTCTCCAGCAGCTCCTTGTCTCTCTTGTGCTGAGGAGCCCAGAACTGGACACAGCACTCCAGGTGTGGCCTCACTGGGGCTGAGTAGATGGGGAGAGTCACCTCCCTTGACCTGCTGGCCACACTCTGCAGCCCAGGATACCACTGGCCCTCCTGGCCACAGGGGCACTGATGGCTCATGGACAACTTGTGATCCACCAGGAGTCCCAGGTCCTTCTCCCCAGAGCTGCTCTGCAGGAGGTCAGCCCCAGCCTGTGCTGGCACTTGGGGCTGTTCCTCCCCAGGAGCAGGACCTGACACTTGCCCTTGTTGAGCCTCATTAGGTTTCTGTCTGCCCAACCCTCCAGCAGATCAAGGTCCCAGAGAATGGCAGCAGAGCCTTCAGGATCAGCCACTGCCCACAAACCTTTTTTTTTTACATGCTTGGTCACAGCCTGCAGAGTGATCTGTGCCATCAGCTTTCCAGGCATAGAGGTGAGGCTGACTGGCCAGCAGTTTCCTGGGTGCTCCTTGTTGCCCTTTTTGAAGATGGGAGTGACATTGGCTTTCCTCCAGTCATCAGGCACCTCTCCTCTATTATTTTGCAAAGAAGATGCAGAGTGGGCTTAGCAACAACATCTGCCAGCTCCCTCAGCACAGGTGTATGCTTCCCATCAGGGCCTGTGGATTTATGGCTTTGTCTGCCTAGCCAATCTCTAACCAAACCCTCAATGGCCAAGGGCAAGTCTTCCTTTCTCTGGCCTTTCTCTCTTGCCTCCAGGGTCTGGGATTCCTGAAGAATGGCCTCAGCAGTGAAGTCTGAGGTAAATGAGTAATTCACTCTGCCCTCTCCGTGTCTCCTGTCACCAAGTTACCCATTTGATTTCAGCAACATTCTCACATTTTCCCTAATCTTTCCTTTGCTGCTGATGTACTTGTAGATGCTCTTCTTGTGGTCCTTGGTATCACTCGACAGACTCAATTCCATCCGGCCTTGTCTATCCTTGTCACAGCCATGCATTCTCTGTCAATATTCCTCCCATATGCCCTCTCTCTTTTTCTACATCCCTAGCAAATAAATTCCTAAGCAATTATGATCTGGAAATCAATACTGAGCCCTCAAATCTGCACAGACAGAACAACATTTTTCTATAGAAAACCAAAGTATATGCAGTAACTGAGTGTTTTGGCAATTAGACTTCAATAATAACATGGCTTACACAATTCTAAATAGTAACAGAAATATTTAACATTAACATAATTAATGTTTCTTCTGAAAACAGAAGAAAAGACCATTTTTAAAAGCCATTTTAAAACATTATTAATAATAATTATAATTAATATATTATAATTTATAATTAATAATTACTCCTTATTAATAATAAGGAATTATAATGTATTTAGGATGTTTCAGCTTTGCATGAAAGCTCAATGCAATTAGGTTTTAATATTCCTTTTTAGAACAAAAACATTTTCTAACAAGAACATTTTCAGTTGAGAAAACCAATCAAAACTATAATCAATCAAAACTACTCAATAATTAACCAATCCCTCTTTCAATGTGTTTTGAACAGATCCTCTTGATCCAACACCACTTAGTATTCACCAGTCTCAGTGCAGAGTACTGAGACAGTGTGATTTCTTGAGTTCAGGATGCAGGCTATTTTTGCTAACACAACAATAATACAGACTGAGACAGAAAGCATATACACAGATTAGCTGACATCATCAATACATGAAGACTTAGCTATCATGGCACAACAGGGTTTTGTGCCACTGCAGCTTATTTTACATTGTGCCAGGCTGTCATATACGGCTTTGGCACACATATTAAATGCACATTCTTAGTAACGTGAGAACTTTCCTTCAGATAGCCTCTTTCTACTCTTCTCTATGTCAGCTCCACAGCCTAAGTGGTCTGTCAAAACTTCAGTTCACATGTGTTGCTGCCACTGCCTTTCTAATTAGCATTTCCTACACCACATATATATGCACTCCCTCTTAGCTGCTGCCTGTTCTAAAGGTTTCTAAATTCCATTTAGCTGATACTTCTATCCATCCAGTCAAACTTCATGGATTCTTAGTTACCCATAAAAATGGATATAAATGTGTACAATAAAACCTTGGCACAAAATATGTGTAGGTCTACAGGATTATGTTGAAAAACAGACTATAAACCATGAGATCTGGTATCTTTATCTCAACAGGCAATACTAAAACATTCTACAGGAACAAGTCTTTCTGACAGATAAACAAGAGACTTCCTCAATACCACAGCAGAACACATGCCTCATCTGCATTTCTGAGCATCAACCACTATTGATGACCCCTACAATGAATGCTACCACTTACTAGGCCAACAGCTACCACACCTTTACGCTATCGTACACGAGAGAAGTCAAAAACAACAATGGGTCCAGCTCTAGATCGTAGTCCATTATAAGATCACTGTTTCCAAATTCAACTCTCTTTGCACCCTAACAACAATAAAAAAAAACCCAAAAAACCCTCAGAAACATATAGCAAGCCCCTGCCCTGTGCATCACTGTGTTGTTTTCCAGGATTTCCAGTATTCCTTTAAAGCAGTACACTGTACTGAGGACAGAGCTTTCTGCAGAAAACACAGGACTATTGCATCTGTTCCAGAACAGACTATCTTCATAATTTTTCATTTACAAAGGAAGATTGAAAAAATTTATCTTTATCCTCTACTGAAATACGACACACAGAGAAATTTATATACAAGAAAATATATTAAGAGGTCCCCTTTTTCCTGGGGAACAATATTTTGTGTAACACATGATAGCCTGCTTCTCTGTGCTCAGTTGTACATGCCTGGGATGTCTGGGATGTCTGCCCCAGCCTGCTGATGAAGCCAGTCTATCAACTTGGTTAACACAAAAACAGTGCATAATACAAAAGAAAGCCAGGCATTCCAGAAAGAAAACTGAAAAATACAGACTGAAGGTTTTATAGGAAGAAAGTGTAAGTACTTAATTCAGTGTTCATGTACTGTCCTTACAACTACACTGTAGGAGAGCAGGGCTGGGCTCTGGGCTTTGCAGAATGATGAGAAGAAAAATTTTGATGCTTTCATTTTTTAAAAAACTCTGCCATCCTGTAGATAATTTTGTGATCCTAAGAGAAAAAGTTTCCTTTAGTCTCTCTTTGCAGTGTAAATGGACTTTGGATGATACATATTTCCATATTTTAATTAATATTAGCCAATGCATAATATTAACAGTACTGCAAAAAAATCCTTTTCTGAAGTCAAAGACAATGAATTTTAATTGCAGAAACAGGAACAAAATAAAACTAAGCCAAAGCAAAGGAGCGTAGGTTTTTGTATGTCAGGACGTTTGGCTATGACAATTATTGTAGCAATATTTCTAGCAAACAGAATGTATCAGCAGAATTTCTTTTGCTTAAAAGATTAAAAGCCTTCTATAAATAAGGTAAAATACACTGCCAAAGCATTTACTTTTGCAATTTCACCAGCTGTATCTAGAATCTGTGCCAGCACAGCCATGGAGAGAGCAACTATGTAGTGATGAGAAGTCTGGTATTTATTCTTCTCATCTCACTATTCACAAGATTGACTACTTCCTAAAAGATACAGGCTTCCTGACTTTTTTTTTCCATGAAGATGTAAAATTAAAAATATTCCTGAGTTAACCTCTGAAAATCACTGAAGCTAGCAGAAGAACTAATATGCTGATTTTATTTGAACAATACATTTTTCTTGTGCTATCATCCAACATAATCAATTTAATTACCATCTCCTTTATTTCTAGCAGTAATTGCACTCCTCCTGCTGGACAAACAGAGGCAACAACCACAACCTAACTTCCTGGCAGTGTATCAGTTACAAGAACCAAGCAATGAAGCAATTTTCCGCAGTAAAAGGTAAAGCTGAAAGATTGCCTCTCTATAGAAGCGGCTTCCTCCAGTACCTCTAGAGCTGTCACCCTTAACTCAGAATAGTTAATTAAAAATTTTGGGAGTTTTCTTTCTTGACTCTTTAAAAATAAAAACACAAGTTTTAATTTGGAAGGAGATACTAACATGCTGATCAAATTTTCGTAACACATTAATTAGTACTGTAATAGAATTATTATTTCACAATAGCACTAAAAACAATTTTAATTCTGCAGCTTCTATGTTATGCACTACTTTATATCTGAATAATAAAAATTTAGATGAAGGCACACTGCCAAAAAATTCACAAGTATTTTTAATAAGCAAAAATAAGCTCATTCCAGATGGCTGCTTAGAAAAAAAATTAACCAGTTCTTCGAATCTAAAGTGCTAGTGCTATATACTAGCCCCTGTCAATTCAGAAAATATAAGCTCTCAGTTACAGCCAAAATTTCAACAAAGAACAGTGTTTTTGTGAAAGACTGAAGGTACTGCACTCTGGAATGCTGTAGTACTTCAGCTTTAATTGATATATGAAGATAAAAGGAATCTTGCAGAATGCTTGCCTAAAACCCTAACTACTACTAAGCCAATCTTCTCACTGGTCCTCACCTCTCACTGGTGTCAAAAAGACATAGCTCTGACAAATTATTCTATGGCACATACCTATACAGCATCACATCCTTAGCAACTCTTTAGAAAATCAGCTTCATGGAACTCTGGTGTCATCTTCCAGGCAGATATATTGACTAGGCATACCAACAAACTATTTTAGTTTTCTCTACTTCACTGTGTGCTCTCCCATTCTGCAGCTGAAAAACTGAGAAAGCTAAATACTATTCAGTCTTACACTATACTTAACGAAGGTCAGAACTGCCCAGACCTGCTGACCTGCTGTGCTCTCTGGGTTTTTATACCATTACAAACATATTTTTCTCTCTGGGGCACAGAATACTATTTTACATATATATATATATATATATATATATATATATATATATATATAAAATACTAGAATACTATGAGATATATATATATATATATATATAAAATACTAGAGTAATATTATAATACTCTATAGCACAGATTCACTTTTTTAAAAGGAAGAGTGTAATTTGAAGTGTTCACATACGGAAATTGATAAAGCCATAAAAAACCACAGGGAAAACTAAACAAAACTAAGCAGAGCAAACTACTCAATTTCTTCCACAGCTCTCTATAAACTTAGGCAGTCAAATACAGGAACTTGATCCACTCTTCAGGCAAACACATTAAAACAGGTTAAAATAATTGTTGCACATATGTTCTGCCTCCCAACCTGCCAACTGTCAAAGGGCTAGATATTAAAATTAGGCCTCTCTCCAAAAGACATCAAATGAATCCAGTTATACTGGTGAGAACAAGTTTTATACAGATTCATACTAGTTTTTTGAACTGTCATCATTAATGATTACTTTTTATCACCTCTTTAGGTATTGTAAAACATCTTACATGATTACAACATGATTTCCCTTTCCTTCTCTTGCACAGACCACCTCCAAGCAAATAATTTGGTTACTTTTCATAATACTTTTAAAAAGCAAGGCTAACAGACAGAACTTTGTCTTGTTACCTAACACAGTGTAATTACACAAAGTGATACATTCAGGCAACATTCACAATAAAAAGGAAATACCTACCATGATATTATACTATTAGAAGCTAACAAGTCTGTTTCAGTGCCTATGGAAACATGCTCCAAGAAGACAGCAGATTATTTTCTGTTCCATATTTCTAGTGTCCCTTTAATGATTAAAATGGAAGTATTGATGTAGATGGAAAAAATAATTAAATTCCTTTAGAATACATATTTTTTAAAGAAAGATTTACAAAACTCCTCAACTTCAGAATGTTCTACATAATAAAAACTTGTTATCTATGAATTTTAATATAGCACATTTATCAGTTTTGGATTATCCAAGGAATACAGTCCTCGTACAATTTCAGCTCTCCTTTGCCATACCATCTTCACATTCACTTTTATGGGAACATCGCATCCACTTCAGACTGGTACAGGAACAAAAAAGTAGATCAGAAGACTATGCCAAATCCTTTTTCAGAAGTAGAATTTTTCACAGAGTGGAAATCTTATATAATGTAAGATACAAAATCATATGACGAATTTTAGTCGTTCAAAAAAATGGAAAATGGGACTTGCCTTACCCACAGTGAAGAGTCAGGTTCCAGTAGCCTGGAAAGATGAGTATGACATCACCAGCAGAGAGTATGCTGGGGTATCACATCAACACAGAATTAAAAAATCTTCTGCACCTCAGTATTTGGAAAAACATCTCAACAAAGTTTAGACTGCGATATCTGAGATGGTCTTATTCTTTTCATTTGTGACATTTGGAATGTTACCCAATTTTGCAAATTATTTAAACTAGTTTTCTAGGTTTTTCTCTTTGGCGTACCTGTATTTGTTGTAGTCCAGTACAAATACAAAGTTCGTTTCAGATTTAGGTTAGAAGTTTTTATGCTTCTTCATAAGCAAGATGGCATAACACAGATATAAAGAAAAAGGTTCTAACTTTGCTATTCTGGCACTTTCAAGCACTGAGAAACTTTCATGCAACCTTCTTCAACATTCTGAATACTACAGATAATAGGCATAAATGAGCACCAGATAGTGACTTTACAATATAAGTTTCATAGTGGAAGAAATTCCTTAATTTTCTACTCTACTCCAGCCAGTAAGTTCATTTTCTCTCTGTATGCAACTCCCTTTTACCGATGACGAGACATGGAAATACCATAACTATTTATATATTGTCCACATAAAGCAAACCAAACTTCATTCTCCCTTAACCATATAACCTTTTCAAAGAAATAGAAAATACTGCTACAAAACCAATGTATATTTTTCCCCTTGCAGAATGATCATGTGTTTTTCTCCTTTCTTAAAAAAGCAAGTTCAGCTTTTTAAAGCATGATGTTAGGATAGCTTTATATTCTGCATAAATCTACTTTGGAGAAAGTAAAAGGAAATTTGAATACATCTAAAATAATTACCTTAATTCTTTCCAGTACTCATAATCATTTCTAAAGAAAGCTAACTGGTTCTTCCCTCCTTTCCTAGATTTCCAAGAAAACTAGTGTTAAGTTTTTAACACACAGAAATCATACACCCTTTCATAAAAATATTTTGTTACTTAGCATAAATCAGTTCGCTTTATGTAGCAATATCATATATCAGTTTGCTTTATGTAAATAATTCTGCTTTATAGCTGTACATAATATCATACAGCTAGTTGAACTCTCTTCACTGAGAGTGAAGCTGAGCCACCAAAAATGTGTAGTAACTAGACACCAAAACAAATTACGTTGCAATACTATTTGTTAGCTTCACAGAGAAAACAGGCTCTTACCCAGTTTTCTTTTTTCAGAGGCAAAAAGTAGTAGTAATGGCAGAAGTCAAGTATCAGCGTATAGGAACTAAGGATCTGGGTGTAGAAACACAGCTGTAAAAACAGCCAGTGATTGTCTTCACCAACACAATTATTAATCCTGCAGAGAAACAAAGTGTGTATATATAAAAAGAGAAAGACAAATACTTTAACACTAAAGTTATGATACTGTGAATAGACTTTATGATTGTTTATGGAGCAAACTACTGGATCCCTTGCACCACAACTTAAAGTGTAGGTTGCACTACTGAGATGATTGCTTAGAACAGGAGACACACTTGTCTGTACTTTCACATAGCAAAGATTCTGCTGCAATTTTAAGTAAAACTTTAGTAATAAAACTGGTTTTTTAGAGTCTGCAAAATTTCACAGTTATATGCCTTATCTTCTGCTACTCAACACATTTCTCAGGTTGTGAACTACAGAGAGTCCAAAAACTGGAAATGCAAATGCTTTAAAATAAATGTGAACACAGGCTACCCCAACAACAAAGAAATATGATTTAGAAATGAGCCAAAGGCACAGAATACAATACAGGCATCCCTATTCAGAAAGTCCCGCATACTCCAACATAAGAAGAGTAAAAGAAACACGGGATTTTATCTATATTAAGTACAAGATCAGAAACCTTCAAAACTGGGAGATAGTCTGCTTCACAGAAGTTACAAGGATGCAATTTCATGCAAGCATTGGCACAGACATCAGTACCAATCTAAGCCAGCATGACACTATACTGGTACTATCCTCTGAAGTAGCAAAAACATGACAAAAAAGGTAGTTTGAAAAATGCCTAAATCAACATAAGGGGATCCTGATGTCAGTTCTGACCTCTGCAGTTTGTCTTGCTAAACAGGATACTTCAGAACTATTTGCAGAAATGTTTATTTTCACTTACTCTGAGTTTTACTGGTAGATATATGAAAGCTCAAATTTATTACTTCTCTGCTTTAAATGCCTAAATGATTAAGCACCACTGGGAAAGAAAGAGGAAAAATGAGCAGCAGTCAAGATCACAAAATTCAAAATGATTCACTAAAACAACAGTAGATTATTAGAAGAAATGTCCTGGTTTTACCATGGACAGTGGTGATCCATCCTCCTCACACAATGTCCACAGCGACTGCAATGGTGTGAACGCTTTGGTCTCATCATATTGCATTTGTTACATAACTCCCAATGTTCTCGTTCTAGGTGAAAAGGTAAAGACACATTAGAGAGATTTAAACTCAGTAATGTGTGCTTACAATAAATCTGTATGCTTGTAATTCTAATTGAAAAAAAAATCTTACTATGATCTGAGAAGGATAAGCACCACATAAAAAGCTTTTTCCCACTGTGACATTAATTAAACTGGAAGATATTACTGCTACTGTGCCAGTTTCCCTCTTCAAAATGTTCTCTCTTCCTATAAATTTCTACAAAGTAGTTATTACAGTACAGAAGCTGTGACTCAGACAAGGAAGATTGTAAGTCAGTTATTTCATTACATTTCCACTGTGAAAAAAAATTATCTGCTAGACAGAATCAGGATGCAATCTCACTGCTATTCCAGAACCTCCTAAGAAATACTGCTACTGCTAGCTAACTAAAATATGACACACAATGCTTCAGGAGCATCTTCCACCTCAAAGCATTTTAAAGACATGCGTATCACCATAAGCAACTTTACACATAACACAATCAAAGAAAGTCAAAGATTAGAAAGAAAGAAGAGATAGGCTTGTATTTACAAATATATACTATATTTAAATTATTAATGTGACATTCTTTAAAAGCTAATCTTCAGAGATACTGAGAAGCTGAAGGTACCAGGAGTACTGTTCCCAGCTTGGCTATTCAAGTTGCTATCTCAAATTGCACAACCCAAACTAGAGGAATTCTTTGAAAATGAAAATTCAAATTATATGTTCAAAAAATTTATCTTCACATGGGAAACAAATAATTCCAGTCACAAAAAGCATATGATTTCTGTCTTTAGGGAAAAGAGATGGACAACTGAGAAACTTAAATATTTTGACTGTTCAACTTTGTTTCTACATAAATAAACATTTTTGAGGCACAAAAAATTTCTCAAATCTCAGGGATATAGGGGAAAAAAAAGGAAAAAAAGCTTAATATTTACAGTAGAAACATTCTGAAATTTTATACTGTAAAACACTGTCCCTATGTAAACAAAATAAAGTTATATTTAGCACTTCTGAGCCACCTGCAGGGAAGCTCTAATCTGGTCTTTCTTGCTGCAAAATAACATTTGGACACTAGAAGTAAAGAAACCCAGTATCTGAGATCATTAAACTAGTAATAAGGACAGATGGAAACTGATTTACAATCTGTTCCCATAAATCCAGTGTCACAAAGGTGTCACTCACTAATAGGGCAGCTACCAGCAGAGTTGAGACACACCCCAACTCATTTTTCAACACAATTTATACTATGCAAAAACGTATCCTCCTGTCAGCCTACAGAATACCAGAGAATTTAAGTGCTACCTCCAAAAGTACAAACCCCCTGATCTGTCACACATGGAATCAAAATGTTGAAGTCATGACATAGCCTAAATGTTTCACCTTCAGAAGTACTTATTAAGTATGACTGCCGTATGGACTGAATGGAGCATGCAAAGGTTGGAGAGCTATGCAAAGAGATACTTTAAATTAGGAAAAAACATTTGTGTACAAAGGGAATTTGCACTGCTCCTGGTATTTTGAAGGTAAATGAAAACTCCAATATAAATGTAACTAGGGAGTGTCTCCATTATCCAGCTCAGGTTGCAAAATCCATGTTGCTCTTCCTGCAACTACAACTCTTGACTCCAGTACCTAAGTCTGAAACACGATGTTTTGCTGGGTCAAAGGATCTGTTTCCAGGAGCAGAAAGAACACTGGCATGAGGTTTTCTGCAATTAGAGGTGACACAGCTGAATCGCAGTCAGATACACCCCTTTCCATGATCAGCTGCCTACTTCAGGGACACTTACCAGCGCTAAGGCTAAAAAGATCATGTTTCCAAATACATTATCCTAGATTTTGAGTAACATAAGGAAGAGAGAGCAAAATTTTATTCTGGGCATTCACAACATCTCAAGACAAGACTAAAGTATTCATCCTCTGTATGGGGTACATTTTCTTCACTCAAGAAGTGTTATCTGTTAATTTGACAAAGCTCATGCTGTTTAACAGCCCTACTCCATTCTAAACTCCTAAGTAAAAGCTCTGTGCATTAGATAATAGCACCCAACAGTTCATAAAAACACCATCTTTCTCTGTGGAGAATCATTAAGGTTTTAAATTTCCTCTGACCTCTGGAGCACTGGATACCATACAGGAATTGTGGGATAAATTTACAAGGACAGAAAGGACTTGCTCCATTAAGTTGCAAGTTTACAGAAATGCAACGTAATTAACACCATGGTTTGGGGTTTTTTGTTAACAGCCCATACAATCATAAGACTAAAAAAACCCACACAGGTAGAAAACAGCACAGGACTACCTTTCACCACCATTTTCAAAATCATATAAATTTTCTTAGACAGAAGCTACAGAATTAAAGTAACTAGCCACCTCTAAACATTTTTCATTAAGTATTATCAAGTTAGTAGCATATGCAATATGTTTGAAAGTCTAGAATGCAAAAAAAATCCTTCCATATAAAAATTTCCTAGCAGAAAGTCCTACATAACTGAACTTTCAGGTAGAAGACAAGTTTTAGAAAAATAAGTTTTGAGACTACACAAAGAGAAGTGCTAGAAATTTACACCTTAAAAACAGCAACATACTAACCTTATTTAGCAGGTACAGCTCATGCTTTCCATTAAATCTCACCCAGTCAAATTTATTCCTAATTAGTTTAAGGATATTAAAATGACTTTCATTGAATTATATAGAAACAATTTAACATACCTGTAATTGGTATCTTTGGATTTTCAGGTAGTTTTCCTGGATCTGCGACTGAGGCTCTAAATAATGAAGCTATACAAAACAATGAGCAGAAGTAATAACCTAAAAAAAATAAATAAGCATTTGTTAGTCATTTTCATATGTACCAAGTACACTACATCAAAAATACAGATGCTTCAGAACTGAGTTGGAAAATATTCAGCCTTCTCATTCAATTCCAGATATATTTTTGATATTAAGTATACAACATTAAATACTCCCCAATAAATAGAGTGAAAAACATAGTAAACAGTTCTGATAGCACGTGCTACTATGACCATACTACGGTTTTTAAGAAGGTCTGCCACAGTCTTACCACACAAGCACCAATTGTACCACACTTCAAAGCCTCCATATGGAAGATATTCCCAATAGTGCATCTTCACCTCAAATTTGCTCCAGCTGTAATTCAAGCCTTTTCCCCAGCAAACCTATCAGCAAAATATGCAGGGATGTATGACAAAACTAACAAAATTCAGTTTGTTTCCAGTCACCAGTACTATCACACTAAATTATGACAGGCACTTAGGGATGTGAACCCAAAATCCTGTCAAAAAGTTCCAAGTTCAGGACCTGAAAGCCACATTCAGGCTTTTCACCGGTTTCCACAAAAACAAGTTCTGCAATAACACCTGTGAAATGAAATGTATAGACTTCTCAGAACATACAAATGTAGGACACATCCACTACTCTTACCCTTTATCTTATCCTTAAGTCTTTACCTTCACCTTAGTTTTTATTTTCTGACGGGATTTTTTTTTTTAATGTATGTTAAGTAGAGACACTATTTTATTAGTAGAAAAAGGTTAGAATGACTTACACAAAACTGCCACAACTGAAATATTTCCCTCTTCATAATGAGGAAAAAGGATGACCTTTGGAATGAAGATTGTATTGTACAGCCACACGAAGATAATTAGGCTCATGCAGCACCAACCCTGAGGGTCAACCACAAAGTGAATTCGTTGCCCCATTGAATGCAAACAGGTAATAAATATCGTCACACCCTGGGAAGATAATCCTAAAGAGATAAATAAAAATATATTAAAAAAAAGGGTAAATTAACTAGTATAGTGCAACCTATAGGGTTCATACATTCAAATCCATACTTTCAAGTAAGAAAGAAAAAAAACCTGTCAGCTGTTGATTTAAGGAATTACATAAAATCACACAAACATTTCACATACATTTTTTTGAGCACCAGGTAGCAAAATATTATATCATTTCATTAATTATTTATATCTGGCTAAAAAGCAACATTTATCACCAAGATGCAAGTAAAAACATTATTGGA
Source organism: Cyanistes caeruleus (assembly GCF_971803275.1). Classification (NCBI taxonomy): domain Eukaryota; kingdom Metazoa; phylum Chordata; class Aves; order Passeriformes; family Paridae; genus Cyanistes; species Cyanistes caeruleus. The sequence continues at coordinate 49,598,914 of NC_141732.1, read as the reverse complement.
GAAAACTATTAAGTAATAGGTAAAGCAGCAACTGTCAGTCAGGCGGCAGCAGCAAGGAAAACTTCCATCAAAGTAAAAAGGTTGAAAAGCAAATGAAGAATAATAGGGAAATATTTATGTTCCACAGAGATTCACCTCACCTATCTATTGTAGTCTCCCCCCTACACTTCATGGTCGTTTTCTTAAAGCTTAAATAGTCAAAATCTTCACTAAGAATTCAGAGTTTCCTTGCTTAAAAAAAACCTCCTTTATGACATTAATAGCAAACCAAGGGAGAAAGGTGTCATTACCCTGAACTCTTTCACATAGATCATAAAAATATCACAAAATAAAACATTTTCGATTAATCACATACATTTTAGTGGACTGGGTTCCTTTTGGTTTTAGACTGAAGAAACCTCACCAAGTCCTATAATGTAAACTTCTGAGTTTCATAAACTGACCTCCACAACAACACAGCACTAAGTCCTAATCACTACTCACAACTATCACAACTGCTATTTTTTTTTGTCAGACTACCTTCATACACATATTTTATTATTACAGTGCTCATATAAATCCCAATCTTACCCATTAGCTCCCCCAGTTTGTGGGTTTCAGGAACCTTGTCCATTTCTTGATGGATTTCTTTTTATGATTTCAGTTTCTACTTGCTGCATTGAAATTTTGTTTATCAAACATCTCTGTTTCCAGGGGTTTGGCTTACTTTTTTCATGTTTCACTGTCCTCAATTGCATTCAAAATTTCTGTACTTAATACTATTCACAAATTTAATTAATTTCTGTTCTTCTTTTTTTACAAGTCTAATCAAAATCAAACCCAAGCAAGCTGTCATTTTTCCATACTTCTCCTTTGCATTATTTATCATAACCCTTTGTTTGCTAACTTCTAATGTAACAGTGCTCTCATTCAAGTAGCAGTGTACTAAAAGTTTATTTTTATTCTAATAATACCGAATTACCTAACATTTGCTTTTAGAACCATATTGTATATTGAATAAAGCTGCTGTGCTGTTAAAACTTGGTTTTGATAAATATAAATATATAATGATAATTATAAAACCTATAATCCCTATAATCTCTTTTAATATCTAGCACGCATGCACTACTGGCTGTTACATGCATTATATCAACATATTACACACTTATGTACAGACTCTAGACATAATATAATGTAATAAATAATAATATAATAATATATATTAATAATACAATAAATATAAAGTATCTATAAAGATATAAAATGAGGTTATTATACTACTGAGTCTGCTAGTTCTTAATGTGTCTCTGTGGTAAGCTAGCTGTGTGTCGTGGTTTTAGCACTAGCTAAAAATTACCAGAATACTTATTGATTTTTTTCTTTGAGATACGGATTAGGAGAAGGGAAAAACTAGGCTTAAAACTTAAAAGGGATAAAGAAAGTTTATTAATAGAACTACAAGAATAAGAAACCAGAATAAAACCTCCAGGAACTCTTCTTCCCCAGCACTCAACCTTTCCCTTGTCCAACTGACAAGAGACAAAACCTGGTGGTTAAAACAGTACCAACTATACAATAGTCTTTTCATCAGTCTTTGTAGAGAGAGGAGTTCTCTCTTGTCATTCCATGGAGAGTTCTCAAAACAGTTTTCTCATGGGTTTTCATTCCCATGATGGCAGCTGCCTGGGAGAAAAACTCTGCTATCATGCCCTCCTCCCATTTTCACACCACTCAGAGGTGTGTTCACAGGCCATAGACTAAAGGGGTATTACTTTAAGGAAGAGTTTTTCAAAGGCAAAGGTTCTCTTCATCTGTGTCTGTGATCATCTCTGGGAACAGAGGTTTTCTCTTTTTTGCCTTGGGGGCCAAGGGTCTTCATCAACTCTCACTTCTCTTTCTCTGTTCCAGCATCTCATGGGATCACAAGTACTTCACCATTTGCTCAGCTTCATCAATGGATACCTTTGCTCAGATCTACACTTTGAAATACTTCATTCCCCCCAAATACTCTTTTATGAATAAAAGGAGTTTTTCAGAACATTATTGTTCATCTCCATGGCCTTACCCAAAGAATATTTCAGCTTATTTAGCATCTCCTCATTCTCCTTCCATCTGAGGCTCAACTCCTTCTTTTACTGACTTTGATGGTTTATGTTGTCTCTTTACATGTTGATCACTCACTTTCCTCTCTCTGGAAAGGGATTAAATCTGCAGGTCTCATCTGGGTAGTGACAGGGTTAAAATCTGGCCCAAACTGCAGCAGATATTCACGGTGTCAGAGTTCAGGTGTCCCTCTCTCAGCCCAGCAGCCACAGGGAAGGAGCAGACAGTTCTTGGCCTGGAGCTGTCTGTGTGGCCCATGGGGGGGTGTCTGCAAGGGTCAACAGCTGCCCAGGGGTCCCCTGGGAAGGGCTGTGGCCACCCTGCTGGTACAGGACTCGGAGGCTTCCCGGGAGAAGCCAGAGCCACAGCACAGCCTGGCCTGGGGCCGATGTCCTGCAGCCTCCATCCCCTGCCCGGGAGCCACTGGAGTCCGGCTCAGCCCCTTCCCCCAGGCCAGACAGGCCATGGGTGGGGGGCAGCTGCACCAGAGCTCTGGGACCTTTCAAGGCCAGAAACAAAGAGAGCCAGAAGCTCCCAGGCTTAGGTTTAAAAGGTGGTATTCACAAAGGTCATTTCGCTTTTCAGTGGTCAAAAATACTGTCAATTCTCAGAACTGGCCAGCTATTGGCCAGGTCTCAGGCAGAGAAGAAACTCCCAGCAGCCTCTCTCAGAGCCCTTATTTACATGGGTGTTCCTTACTTTTTTTCTAAATGCCAATCCATCACACTGTGGCAACCAGCAGGTTTAGAACAAAAAAAACCGAAAACATTTTATATACTTCTAAGCATGCACTGATGAAGGACCCATCTCATCAAGCAGACAAGCTGAGGAAGAAGGTGAGCAAACTGTACATTTAAGTGCTGAAAAAGAGACAGACCAGATCCCCACCAAGTTCATGCATCTACAGAAAGCCTCTCTGCATGAGGAGAAGCAGAGCTTGTCAAGCCAGATATGGAGATGCTGAGCACAGCAAAGTCTGGGAGCCTCTGAGCTCCACCACCAAAAGGGGATGTTGAGATGAAAAACAAGGGATGGGACCACCATGCTATCTAAGATGATTTACTGCTCAAGTAAGCCAGATATGATATCTGACTCAAAGGTGTGAGATTTGGAGAGGAGTAACAAGTCAGCCGTAGCTCAGGGTAGTCATGGGTTTCTTCTTCACACGGCAATATATAACATTTTGGTCCAATAGGCAGTTAACACAAAACTTGTTTCTAATTAATAACCTATCACCTTTGCTTAATTTTGCCACTCTGCGTCTGTCTTTCAGCCAATAAACTGATAGGTCGTGTAGCTACACACACCTCTATTACAGCTTCTATATTCATAGCCTACCCTATAAGTCACATTATTACAGCTTAAACTTCTCACTATTTTACCTAATATAATTTCTTACTTACTCAAGGCATATTCTTACTTACAATATGGGAACATAAGTTATAATTTTTCTACTTAATGTTTGTGTACCTTTATCATTACATTAACTCAAGTTCTTTCTAAGGCTGCAGATTGAACCCTTCAGAATCCACGGAAGATTCTATTTTTCCACTTCCCACAGAGAGTTCCTGTTCCACCTGCAGCTCTGACCTGCAGAGCAGGTACTGAGCCCTAGCAGCACACACGGACAGGAAGCTCTGTCCAAGAAAGCCTCTGACCCATCCGTGCCCGAGTTCTGTGGTATAGGAAGCATGGGGTAAGGAAGAGTGGTGATTCCCTGCTTCTCTCTCAGACACCTCTGCTGGCTCAACCTGTCACCTGGCAAAGTATGCTGCTTGCCAGGGGTCTGCATCCTGGATACCGGGTCTGCATCCTGGATACCATGGACAGAATATTACTGAGACTGGTAGCAGTCTGGCCCTTAGACTATTACCCTCAGCTGCTCTTCTGTTCAGGCACCGTGGACACAGCCAGGGGAGACCAGAAGTGTACCAAGCATGACTACGCAGTTCACAGGGTGTTGGCCTGTAGCCAAGTCTGGTAGCCAAGTGGTGTTCCATTCATGCGCTTGGTGAACAGGGAGAACTTGAGGAGAAGGAGACAGGCAGACAGATCCTGCAAATGAGCAAGTGGATGTGCAGCATTTACATCCACAGAACCTTCCAGGAGGCTCAAGAACTGAGAGTGAAGGGGAACAAGATCCACTTGAAATTACATGGGGTAAAAGCATCTTTGCCAAGAGGCTGGTCAATTGGCTTGGGGAATGCTTAAACAAGGAATGATGATAGAGGAAGATGGTGACCTCTGAATGAGCAAGGATGTGGTGGTCACAGTTTGCAACCAAAGAAAGCAGGATGATGTGAAAAACAGAAATCTTGAAATCAGCCAAACTAAGGTGAAGTGGGGCTACACCAAGTGTATGTCCTGACACAGGAACACCACTTAGGTTCACTAGGATAGGGTTTGGAAAACCAAGGTCCTTCTAGAGTTGAATCTGGTGAAGGATATGAAATTCCATGAGAAAGATTTGTATGGGTAAATGAGCAGCATAATAAAGACTAGAGGAAATTTCAGCCTGCTGCCAAAAGTATCAAAATTATACAAAAATGTCAAAGTACCTTTTTCCTTCTGGAAATTTTCAGCTTTTTTCTTTTGTGGGTAAGACTACCTTCTAGAATCCCAGGTCCCTGAGACCTGTGGGAATGTGTAGAGGACAAAAGACTTACTCTGAGAGAGGGAGGATCAGATTAACAAATTTTTAAGTGAACTGGACCTAACACTTCCATGTGACCTGCTGAGGTGCCAACCTGAGTGCTGAGAGAACTGGTCTTGTCATTGTAAAGTCATTCTCACTACTTTGGAAGTTTTATGCTGATAGGTGACATTCCAGAGGACTTAAGAAAACAAGTGTCAATGAAAACCCTGTTTTCAAGGACAAGAAAGAGGAGTCAGGCAACCACAGGCCTGCCTACTAGCCTCACCCTGCTCCCTGGGAAGGTGAAGGAAACAATCCTGGAAACTACTTTCAAACACATGAAGGACAAGAAGGCGACTGGGAGGAATCACCATGAATTTACAAAGGGAAAATCATGCAGACTGACAGAAACAGAGAGGCCAAAAAAGCCAAATGTAGTTAGAAACACTGCTGACCACTGAGGAATCCATTTGTTTTCTATCTTACCAGAGCAGCAGAGATTCCATGACTTCATAGCACCTCCTCAGAATGGGGAAAAAACAGCTCAACAAACAAAACAGAGTGACATAATTACTGAAATACTTGCTCCTCAGTGACCTACTTTTACAATGTATAAGAAATAAGCAGTGAGAGAGATTAAAGAAAAAACAGAAGGAATGCCTATCAAGGGAATATATTCCAAATTTTTACCCCTCAGTGACTTACTTTTGCCTGCATGACCATATTCACTTTTAAAATTATGAAACCAAAATAAACATCAGCCCCCCTCAAAACCATACCTTGGATGGCAAATTCCAAAATTAAGCCAGAACTATGCAAATATTGGCCTCACTCTCAAGACAGGGTGATTTTTCATCTGTCTTCTGTATCTTCTGGAAGAGACAGAAAACAGTGTGATACACTAACAACCATTATCACTTGTTTTAAAAGCAGCATATAAACAGGTTACTTTCTATTCTGTTTTTCAAACCCCACATTACTGGGTAGAGCTCTCTCCAAACTGACCTGTTAATTTTAACTAGCATTCCTCAAATCTCAGTTCTAGGCCATTTCACAATTTTAATACATATTTAAAAGGATGTAAGGGTTCAGAGAAAGTATGTAAAACTACACTACTGACTGTATTTCAGTTACATGCATTTGCTTCCTGTCTACTATAATGATAAATAGAGTTTTATATTTTTCATTACATTTCATCGGCAATAGCCACTAAATTATGTTAAAATATAGACTTATTCTGGCAAAGTGAATTTTTTCCCTTCTTGGCTTAGGTACATGCATAAATAGATAAAGTGAGGAATAAAGAAAAACTAAGAGATTCAAAACCAGATAACTGGGAATGAAGTACTAGATTAAAATTTAAGTTACAAACAAAGTGAATTTATTACTTTCAAATACAGAGTAAAAAAAAAGAGACATCTGTATATACAAACAAGCAATGAAATACTCCAAGCAAAGCAATTTTCCAATGAAATAATTTAGGAGAAAATACAGAGCACTAATGTCAGAGGTTTTGTGGTTTTCTTTCTTTACACCCTAATTTATAGCTATTTCTTCTAAATAAACAACTCAAATACAAATAATTTGAAAGCAAACAGTAGCTGTGCCTATGAAAAGCTTCAGCTGCACCAAAACATGACTGAGTCTTTCCTACATGATCAGGAATTGTTCTTGCCTTTCCAAAAAGTACTTTTATTACAGGATGCCTGGACAGAATTTTTTCATAACCTTTTTCTTTTTGCCCACTTCCATCAATGGTATCATAAACACAGTATTTTGTTCACTACAGTCATCTACAATATGACACTTCGTGTAACATCCACAGAATAATGAGCCCACAGAATCAGGCAGGCAGGCAGAAAGTCAATTCCAAGAAATGAGAAAGCTTTGTGTTACCCAGAAGTGGTAACGTATATGTATACAATATGTATAAACTGCTTTAATAGACTCATTCTGCAACCCTAGAAAAATAAAAAGTATACAATTTTGCATCAAGACTGTCCCAAAACATAATTAGAAAATTGTATTTCATAAATTCACCCAACATGAACAGTACTCAATTTCTCACCTTCAGAAGCACAACAGACAGCTCTGGGGACATACTGTTTCTTGCACACTCATGGGTGTTGCATTGATACACAACTAGAAACTGTGCCTCACTTTAGCCCTGCTCATTAAGAAAAGTGTAACTTCTGAAATCTGACTTCCAGAACTTCTTTCACAAATCCTTGAACAAGTAAGTGCAGAACAACACAAATAAGTAACTCATTGTATTGTTCACCATGAAACCAATGTTCACCAATGTTAAGATTCCACACAAATTGAACAATAATACACTCTATAAGACACATCTTAAGAGTGAAAAAAAACACCACTTTCTAAAAAGGCTGTATCCTAACCAAGTCAGAAAAAGGAATATAAAATACAAACAAAAAGAGCCATACTCCTCATAATATTTGTGATACCTAAGGCAAGGCAGCAACAATCAACAGCCCCCGCAATTTCTGGATCCAGATGCATTTTTACACCAGTGACTTTCCTGAAATCTTAAGAATTACTACCAAAGATTACTGATACTAAAACTAAAAATACACTTCAACAGGAAAAAAACAAGGTGGACTTGAACCAGTCAACTAAACTTCTTTTACAAAGTAGATTTTAAAGAAGTAGCATTATATTACCAAGCATCAGAATAGAACTGTCATTAAGCTTTTTGCAACTCATCTGTTTAACCAAACAGAACAGGCATCAGAATATCAAGTTAACATAAGCAACAGCATATTTTTGGTATGACAAAATGCCACACACCTGGCATTTCTCCTGCTTACACAATGGATGGTTGCAGTAGGCTTTGGCACAACACAGTTGCTAGGTGGCTGTTGACAGGTTTGTTGAGGCAGGCAAGACATTCCCACCCAGTTACTTTTCATTGATAGGATCTAGCAAAGCATACCTGTAAACAGCTACTGCATCTATAAAAAATGTCACTTGTGCTTGGAGAGGGATGTGGCACCATATTGACATATGCATACCTTACCCTCCTTATCGCAACGAAGTTCTCGAAAACTATCTTCACCTACTGGTGACCAAACAGCCACTTGTGGACAGATAATGTGTGTTACTTTAAGAGCATTACTGTTTGGATCATCACTCTGAGGTAAACGAAAACCTGCTATTTCATGTGACTAACTACTGGAGCTGGGAAATCAAAGTGTGAAACCAAGGGAGGCCAAGGCCACCGCATTTCCTTGTTCCGTGCTGCTGGAACACACAGCCAAGCAAAACCACGTGTCTCTCCTACTACCACCTCGATACCGGCAAACACCCTCCTCCTCCTCCTCCTCTACACGGCATCCAGCACCCTAGAGCTGCATGAAGGCGACTGCACTATTTCTTTATTGCACAGCCGGGGAGATACCCGCCAAGTCTGCCCAGAGTTTCCCTAGCCAGCTCCCTGCACAGACAGCAGCAGTGCTGGAGAGGAGGTGCAGAGATGGAGGCAGCCCCGCAGGGGCCCGCCCGCCGCGGCGGGGCCGAGCCCCAGGTGCCGCCGAGGTGCCGCCGCCGCTCCGCCGCCCCTCCCGCCGGCCCGGCCCGCCCGCAGCGCCGCTCCCGGGGCAACGGGGGTCGCGCGCGCCGCCCCCCGCCCGGGCACGCGCAGGAACCAACCGTGGGCTTCCGCCGCTCCAGCCGCGCGTGCGCCCTCCGGGCGCCCCGGCGGGCGGGACCGCGTCCCGCGGGGAGGGAGCGGCGGGGGCAGAGCCGCCCTTCGAACCCGCCCGATCCGACCCGGCTGCCCCTCACGGCCGCGGGACCGGGACGTCTCGGCGGGCAGACGGCGGGCGCGGCACGGCTCTGGACCTCGCCTCCTGCGCGGGCGGAGGAGCCGCTTTGGAGGGCTGGTGTGGCCAGCCCGGTGGGAAGCCCGTGTGGCCGATCAGCCGCATCTCCCCAGGGCTGGAGGTTGTAACTGGTCCGTCCCCGAGCACAGACTCCAGTCAGCATGAGCCCTTCTCCGTACTTCATTTTTGCAGCGTCCCTTTGCAGTCCCTGACAAAAACGAGTGCTGCAGGCAATGCTTCTGCCTGAGTCTCCAGGCTGCTGCAAGGAGAATCCGGGCAGCTGCAGCCGGTAGGCCTCATAGCTTGAAGCTGTATTATCTCAGTAGTATAGACTCACGCTAGCTTCCTTGAGAGACACTTGCTTTACTTTGTATGTGGTTCCACGGTAAGTGAAACCACAGCTCACTGCAAGGAGGAGGAAACCCCCACCTTGCAGATAAGGACATTCTCTGCCTTGTCTCTCAGAATCTTAGGGCCAGCCATGAAGAAAAATGTCTCTGGACTACGAAGATAACACCAGAGCCCCAGTATTTTTAACACCTTTGGCGAAACCCTGCTATTATTTCCCATCATAGTAAGATGGTGCAAGACCAACTCCAGGGACACCAAAGTCAAGAAAGAAGCAGCTGTATGGTGACACCACAGATTTATCGCTGTTTTCCAGAATAGGAGCATGAATGTGGGTTATGTAGTGACTGATCAAATCATGTATATGAATGCGTGAAAGGCAGAGGAGCCATTTCTTAAGCACACTCCGTGTGTCCTGATTTGAATGCTACACTTGCCCGTGAACAAAGAATTACTCTTGTAATTCTGTACTTTGCATCCTGGCCTCTCTCCTCAGTCAGCACAGACCAGTTGTAACATTTCTATGACAATCAGGTTGCCTGCTGTGCTGTGCCCCTTGCTCACACGGGACCCTTACCTGGCCACAGAAGCCAATCTTCATTTAAAAAAGATAATTCAGACCCGTGAGGGATTAGCGGTGGCTGAGAGCCAAAGACAGCTTGTAATGGACAAAATTTTCAGTGTTCCCAGCTGGGAATCATGCCTTGAGCGCCCATTGCTGATGAACATATAGGATGTTTTGGCTACCTAAAGGTACCCCATCTGTCTGAGTGGCATGGTTCCCACTGTAAATTGATGGGCTCTTACCCTGGAGCATTTTTCCTTTATGGTGATGGATGGAATGTATGAAGAGTCATGTTGTGAGCACTACCAATGCAGAAAACCCATCTTTATTACTGATCACATTCTTCCTAAAACTTAATCATAGCATGACTATTTTGGGGAAAACAAAACAAAACAACAGCAATAAAAAAAAAAACTAAACCAAAATATGTTAGTGTTTAGGTAGTTTTCAAGCTATTGTCAAGATTTGGTGCCTTGTCCTGGACTCTGTGTCCACTGTCTCGTTGTCTTCTATTACACAGGGCAATTGTTAACATTTCAAGCTAAAGTTGCTCTAATCTGAATATGTATTTGTAGCAGAAACTGGAGGATGTCCAGAAGAAGAAAGAATCGTGTTCCAGGTAAATCACAGAAGATCAGTTCTTTCCGAACAATCTATATATGTCAATAGGAGCAGGTAACTCTGAAAATAACAGATGTATTAATTGGATTGTTAATATGTCTATTAAGGGGAAAAGAATAATTAGAAAAGCTGTTCTTCTATAAATATTTATAAATAAAAAAATCCAGCCTCTGGCTCTATTCCATGACAAATTTAATATTTATATTTATGTCTATATATAAAAGACCTAATAAGCTGTGAAAACTTTTCACTGATTTGAAGAATGAATTTTGATGGGGAAAAAACCCAAACCAAAACAATCAAGAAATTTAAAGGAAACCACGGACTAGGGAAGTAAAATGGAAATATAAGAAAAGAATAATAGTATGATCAATGAAGGTTTCATGTGGAATGAAAAAGAACCAGTCAGTAATATTATCTTCCATTTGAATACCAAGCGGTTCCATTTCTATAGTGGTACCCTGATAATGGTCAGTCTCTAGACCTGTAGTCCTGCCAGACAGGTTGTATGTTTTCTGTTCAGGAATGTAGAGTAAACACAGCTTGTGGAACAAAGGATGTTGTCTTTTCTGGCTTACTCATAGCACAGCATTCCCCTTTTGTTAATGTGTTTTTTGAGAAAGCACATTGCAGGAGGAAAAACAGGCAGCTGTGTGCTGGACTTCCCAACTGAAAAGTCTTGGCCTAGAGATATTACCTGACTCTTTCACGAGAATATCAAATCCGAATAGATAGATAATGATTCTTTCTGGTGAACTCCATTCTGTGTGAAAAAATGTATACCTACGGGAGTACTAGCTTTGCATATCAACTTTACATAAAATCCAATATGGATGTATTACAGAAAGATCATTAGAAGTCTGCAAAATTATTCACTTTCTTCAGTGCTGCATATTGCACAATGGCATAGGATTCCTCTTGGATTTTCTGATGTCTGTGTTGTGTTGTTGTTGCTGTTTATAAATTATCAGAGGAACCACCAGCTGCCATCCTATAAACTTTATTGGCACTCTGTAAATATTAAATCAGCCTGCTAAAATCAGGCCATGTGCAGTAACAGCTGAGGCTCTGTTATGGAGAACACATGCAAGAGAGAGGTGTGCACTTGTGATTGCCACGATTCTTAGAAGACCCTTGCTTCTTGAGACTGTTTTCCAGGATTCATTTTTAGCCCAGCAGTGCCCCTTGACCAAAGTGCAGAAGGGACATTGTCTGTGCACAGATACATACTGAGCTGAGAAGTTAGCAGTATTCAGTTTCTTGGGTCATTCTAAAATTTGTTGCTACCACATTCCTACTCAGACAGTGTCCAGCTGCAGATGGCCTAGCATTAGTTCTTCTAATGCCTCTCTTCCCCCAAGAGTTGCTGTCTAAAGACTAGGCAGGGCAACAGACTGCTTAAATATTCCACATCTTTGCAGTGTGAAGGTGAGTTTGAACAAGCTCCAGCTGATACAGCCTAGTTCAGAAGGCACCTTAGGTACAGGCCTGCTCAGTTTGAACACCCTGACTGTGGGCTGTAGCCACCAGCAGAATGTCAGATTAAATGACTGGTAAATGCAGTAGTTATACCAGGAAAAACTAAAATCCCTCAGAAAAGCCCTTAGAGAAACATCAGCCTAATCCTAACTTTCTTATTTATTATTGTTGTTGTTACCATTGTTGTAATTATTATCATTATTTTTATAATTGTTATTGTTATCGTCGTTACCATTATCATTATTAAATGAGCAGTAGTGGTAGTAGTAGTAGTAGTAGCAGCAGCAGCTTCTGGTTAATTTTTTAATTTTCAAGTGAAAATGCAGTTTGCTGATGCCATCGAGCCTGAGGCCCTGTTAACAGGACAATTTTGTTGTCAATGAGGATAGTTAACATTTTATCAATATTCTTGCAATAGCTAATCCCCATTCTTTCTCACCTGAGCAGAAGGAGTGTGCAGAGCTGTGAGGGAATGATTTCATGTGAGCTGAAGTTGGTGCTTATGTGCCAGATATTCAAAGAGTTAGGTTTAGCACAACAGAAAGTACAAAATATTTATAATTCAATACCAGTGTTTCCTGTTTCTACTGGTAAACTGTCTGATGGAGGACCCAAAGTAGCCCCAGTTCCACACCTCTTAAAAATGCACCATTTGGCACAGCACATATGTTTCCACATCTGGGAATCCTCAAAGAGCTGGCTGATGTCATTGCAAAGCCTTTCTCAGTGATTTTTGAGTGGTCTTGGGAATCCAGAGCAGTCCCAGCTCTCTGGAAGCTGGAGAATATTTTCAGGTTTTAATACAAAGAACTTGTCTTGAGGAGGACAGAAAATGCAGTATCCCGTCAGTCTCACTTCAGTGTCTGGTAAAGTTATGGTGTTTATTCTGGGAGATATTGAAAAACACCTAAAGGACAACACAATCATTGGTCACAGCCAGCACAGCTTCATGAGGAGCTGTGCTGCTTATCAAACCTGATTTGCTTTTATGACCAGGTAACACACCCAGTTATCAAGGGGAGACAGCTGGTGTAATCTTTTAGACATCAGCAGAGCTTTTGATACCATCTCTCAGGGGATCCTTCTGGACAAAATGTGCAGCCCACAGCTGGATACACACATCATGTGATGGGTGAGGAAGTGGCTCGTGGGTCAGGCACAAGGGGTTATAGTGGATGTGGTGACATCAGACTGGGGACCCCACTGTCACTAGCGGGGTTCCACAGGGCTCCATCTTTGGCCCTGTGCTCTTCAACATCTTCATAAATGACTGGATGTAGGACTGGAAGGAATAAGAAGCAAGTTCCCAGGTGATACAAAACTGGGAGAAATTGATGCCCTTGAAGGCAGGGAGGCCCTGCAGAGAGACCTTGACAAATCAGGGGACTGGGCAGTCACCAACCATATGAAGTTCAACAAGAGAAAGTTCCAGATTCTGCACCAGGGGTGAGGCAACCCTGGATGTATGGACAGACTGGGAAATGAGATGCTGGGAAGCAGTGTCAGGGAAAGGGACCTGAGGGTCCTGGTCAGTGGAAAGCTGAACAGGAGCCAGCAGTGCCCTGGCAGCCAGGAGGGACAACCCTGTCCTGGGGGGCATCAGGCACAGCATCACCAGCGGGGCAAGGGAGGGGATTGTCCTGCTCTGCTCTGGGCTGGGGCAGCCTCAGCTCCAGTGCTGGGGGCTGGTTTGGGCATCTCAGTATAAGATACTAAGCTATTAGAGAGCATCCCAAGGAAGCCAGTAAAGATGGTGAAGGGTCTTGAATGGAAGGAACCGTTATGCAGGTGAGCTCACTTGTCTGTTCAGCCTGACTGAGGAGCCTGATGAGAAACCTCATTTTGGATAACTTCCTTGTGAAGGACAGGGGAGGGGTAGACACTCATCTCTTCTCTGTGCTGACCATTGACAGGACTCAAGGGAATGGCCTGAAGTTGTGTGAGGGGAGGTTGAGGTTGGATATTTGGAAAAGGTTCTTCCCCCTGAGTGTGTTTGGGCACTGAAACAGCTCCCCAGGCAAATGGTCACAGTACCACCCTGACAGTTTGAGAAATGTTTGGACAATACTCTCAGGTACATGGTGTAACTCTTGGGGCTGTCCTGTGCAGGGTGTCAGGAATTGGACTCAGTGACCCTTGGGGGCCCCTTTCAACTCGTCATATTATGATTCCAGACATGATTATGCAGCTGTATAGACTGGCAGAGAGCTTCTGTCTGAGTAAGGAGTCTTGTTTGCTCTTGCAGCAAGAGGCAAGTGAGTAGATTTATGAGAAAGCACTGCAAGAGATTTCACCACCTGCCAGTAAAAGCTAGTCAGCTGAGAGCCATGGGGTTAGTTGTGAACGTTAGATGGTGAACAAAGTACTGAGCACAGCATGAAGTGCAGCCTCAGAGACTTTTCCCTGGAATGTATGGTTGTACAGAATTCAATAAGAGTTTGATGTAACCCTGGTGTTTGATGTATTTACAGGCATTAAAGCTAGTTGCATTAAATCCACAGAATCCAAGAATAGCCTGGACTGAAGATTTATTCTGCTAAAGCAGTAGGCAGGAAACAGCACTTCTCTTCGTTGTTTTCTACACAAAGCACACCCATCTGAGAAATAGACAGTGGAACAAATGAAAGGGCAGAAGTATAGAAGCTCTGCTTGAAACTGGTTAGAATTTTCAGAGAGCTCTGCAATAAAGTTTTGTTCTGTAAAGTAGGTTTGCACAATTGTCAGGTTTACATTGTCAGCATAGCTGCCCTGGGAAAGCTTTCATTACAGAGAGCATGCAAGCTCTGAGTAGACACTGGAACACTAGGGTGTGTCGCAATAATGTTCCTATTGAAAGCATGCACATGGTCATATGGATCACACCCATCACCTTTCTGATCCACAACGTTCTGCTTGTTGAGGCCATCATCATTATGCACAGAGAGCAAAATCCTGTCAAGCCCTCGATAAAACATATTCCTAATATGGATTTTTTAAATGCTGAGTTATCTGATCCAATTAACGCATTGATTGATTTTGCAAAATACTGTGCTAATTACATGCAACCAGTCATTGCTGGGTTAATTAAACATGCATCCAAGAAACCTACAGCACTAATCTAATTAGCAATTACCACAGCTGTCATTACCTCTTTTCACCTACTTTAAAGCTGTGCAAATTGACACTAAGAATCTCGTCCTGCAAACTCCTTACATGAATAGCTTTCTTTGACTCCAGTAATGCTTCAGCACAGAGAAGAAGCTTTAAAAATTAGGCTGAAGACTTCGCAGTCCACAATATAGTTTAAGTTCAGACATCCTCATGATAAACTCATAGCATAGCCGTCAGTTTTGTCAAAATTACAAGATTGGAAGATTTTTCTTTTTAATTGATATGTGATCATACTGGGAGTGTCCTAGCTTCAAGTGGTTGCTTGCAAGTATCAAACCTAAAAACATACTTGCATTTCAGTAAACAAAAACAATAAAAAATGTGGATGAACTTCTTATATATTCAGACAGCTTTAAAACATGTGTCAAACTCTGAGTAAAATGTCTCCGAACACTTGGCTTTTTCAGATTTAAAAAAAAATACATCAATAAAGAGAAAAAACTTGAGAACTTTAATGCTGTGAGTGCTTTTCTTTTTTAGGCTTAATTAAAAATGGACACCAATTTTAAAACACAATACAGGCATGATAAGACCTTGATAGGTAGTTACTCAGATGGCATCATTTTATATATATGCCATAGCATATAAACAACCATGTATAGTTTTCACATCAGTCCTTCATGTAAAAGAGTGAAGACTTTTCTTGAGTTTTAGTACACAATTTTTATTATTTAAAAACAGTTTTATATGTAGTAAAAGGTAACTATATACTAATCTTCTATTCATTCACTGCAAGTGGCCTGAAGAAGCAAACAGCTTCACACCCAGTATCAGAATGTAATTCAGACGCAAATTTTTGTAAATATTCAACATGGATCTTGTATTTCAAAGCCATGCTGCATGTATTTTCTGAAAGAATATTAAGATACTTCTAATCCCATTGCAGTTCAAATACAAAGAGTCATTTACCCAGCCCTTGAATTGACATTGAATAAGCTAAGTCAACAGTGATTTCCAGTACCCTAAAAAAGAGCTTTGATAGTTTAACTACAGTGGCCCAGAGCAGATCTGAGAGCAGATTCCCAGAGGACTGAAAAAACTGGCATAGAAATATGCTGAGCTCTGTTGCTGGAAGCTGATCTCTGTCTGGTGTACCAGGTCTGCAAGAGAAATCCAGGGAGAAGCAGCTGGAGAGAGCTGGAAAGCCAGCAGTTCAGCTAATCGTTAGTCACTGGTGCTGTGTTGCCTATCACAAGACTCCAATGCTTCCTAGCAGGGCTCTCTCAGCTGTTCCTGTAAAGTTGTTAAGGTACTGCTATATGATAAAGTCTTTCTCAGATCTTCTGTTGCACAAATGCCTTTCCTGCTTTAGTTCAAGCATTGAGAACACAATTTAAACTTTATCTTAGATTCTCTGACAATGTTAAAATTCACTGGACTGGAAAATGTGCATTGTCTTTCCACAGTGAATTTAAATAATAACATCAGTGTATTCATCTATGAGGTTTTCTGTAGGAGTATGGATTTATATTTTTTTTTCTCCTTCTGCAGTTGAGCACTTTGAGTAAAAATAAAAGTACAGAGCAAATGCAGACATGTGGAAAAGAGAGCACACAGTTTCTATGGCAAAATAACCCTTTGCCATTATCTATTGGTGTAAATTGTGTGGTATATTAGTTTTCAATGAGAACTGAGCTCCAAGTGGGATCAATCAGTATGACATTAACTAGTCACAGCTTCCTATGTACATAATGTTCATTTATGTTTTACACTCTACAGCCATTATCTTGATGTAAAAGTAGACCTGTTTTTGTAGAGAACAGACTAAAATCTCATCTTTGTTGCCAATAGAGCTACAAATTGGCACTCCCTGCAAGCAAAGGCAGTGAAAACAAGTTAACATTTGGGTTTTGCACAGAAAAAATCATGTTATTTCACACTTTGTTTACTAGCATTCTAGAAACAGTGATAGGAAGGGTAGTAATTTTTTTAAGTTTTCCCCTGTTAAAGTAAGACCTTTACACATAAGCTCAATAATTTTACCTCCTTTTCCTTAACAGCTGCAGGGAAACATTTATTATACTTTAGGTAAAGTTATTGTTGAAACGGAGATCATGTCAAAAGTCTACATTTTTAATGTTTTTTTGTACAAGGATGATGACAACTTGTTTGAATTTTTTCGTTGGCAAATTCTTATGATTAAATTAAGAAGTACTTTCCACAGGTTAATTGTGCTCATGTACATTTTCATGCAAGTCTGACAGTAGAGATCCAGTCATAGGGTCTTTAATCTTCAGAGTTTCACATTTGCACTCTTCTACAATCATGATTTCTTTGACCACTGGAACAGAATCAGTGCAGTTGAGATCCAGGCGCTTCATGGAGAACTTGCTGGGCAAGCAGTGAGAACAAAAGGTATAAAGATGATCTTCTGAACCAGGAACATGAAAAGAACTACATTTTCCAAAACACAGGTTATTCTGTATTGTCACCTTCTCACAGCTGTTATGAGTAACACCCTGAAACAGAAAGCAATGTTAATGTTTCTGATGCAGAAATGGCCCATGGACTTTGCTAGAAGGCATAAATGAAAAAAAAAGGAAAAACAAAAACCAGTGCACTTTTTTCTTCTCAGAACAAACAGTACAGGTTTCTAGACAACATCTGTATGCATGTATGTATGTATGTCTGTGTGAAATAACTAGTTCTGGATGTGAAAAGACATGGTCCTTGACAGATTGTGATTACAGAAACACTGAGAATAGATGGTGATTTACAAGGAATGCAGCACTTTTACCTATACTGTTTGCTTGTCTTGATGTTACAATGTGACAGAATGACATCATCTATGTATGGGACAATTTACCAGTTCTCCAAAATTCTCAGCACAGAATTAGACATAAGCATCAGTTTTCTAATTAATACAGGAGAAAACAATCTTTGCTTAGCTGTGAGAAAACAACCAGCTTTTCCTGTCAATACTTGTCCTGAGAGGCTGTATATGCACACACACACACACGTGTGTGTGTATACACATACTTATCTATACATATATATAGAGAGAGAAGATCATAATTCAAATCTACAAACAGTTGAAATGTATATTCATTGAATGGATAATTACTCATAATTTCCCTGCCTGCTTAGACTATGTCTGAATATCAATGCATAAAAATAATAAATAACTCTATAAAAATTGAGTCTGTGGCTTTCCAGTGCTGCAAATTAGCAGTTTGCCTCATCAGACTAAAACTTTTTCATTAGCGTCTTTCAGCCACTTATCGTGAGCAAGTGTTCTGAAACCCTTTGACTAAGCCACTTGAATAACCCATGTCCCTTTAGTTGCTGATTACAAGAGACAGGGGAAAGGCCTGTTTGTTGATCTTGGATACTTGTTCTTACCTGGGCAAAAGGCAGGGTTCTGCAGTTTTCTTGGTGCATTTCATTGGTCTTGATTGGCAGAACAACCTCTTCAGATGCTGAATTTTTCATGAAATGTTCCCAGAATTTCTTGGCATCTTTTCTGTAGGAAAATTCAGACTCTCTCTTGCTGGAATAATGGGGTGGAGAGAAGTTTTCCACAGGAGGGATCTCTCTGGGTGCAACCCAGGTACTCGGATTTTGGTCTGCGTGGAGTCTCGCATTGGGAAGTATGAATCTGGACATTTTTTTCTCCTCTTTCTTCTCAATTCCAGATGCTGTCTGTGGAATTGATACAAAAAAGCTTGGTACTTTCAGTGTCTCTTCAACTCCTGCTGGGTTCTCACTTACCAGCTCAGGAGAACTTTGACTTTTAAACAGATTTTTGTCCAGGTAGAGAAAGTGCTGAAATGGCCTTCTGCTATTCCTTTGCTGTGAATTTCTCTGTAGCTCTGTGGCTCCAAGACATGAGAGCACTAACATTTGAAGGAAAAACAGCGACATGATCCTGGAAAGGGCAACCAAGTAGATCTGCTGCTATTGCAGTGCATGTAGTATGCTGGCTTTATACAAGAACCTACAGTCAGATTATAGCAGAGGAGAGGAGGGCTCAGGGGAGACCCTGGTGGGGTCTAATTGCATTCATTTACTGTAGATTACAATTATGATAGGGAAGTTTGTGCTAATGAAACTCTGTTTTCAATCTGAGTTATGTGTATTAGAAGCGCCTATCTAAAATCTAGTATCCCAGGATGTTGTGGAGGACAGAAGGAGTCAACAGGAGGAAATGTTTGGATAAGGTGTCTAGTTTAGGCTGAGGATTTAGGTAAACATTTGAGGTTGTGTATTAGAATGTTCAATGTGGTCTTCATTGTTTATTTTGACTTTCCATTCCATACAGCCAGAGACTGTCAAAACAGGGAGTGTTATTTCATTACAATAGGAAAAGGCAAGCTGATTAAAGTTTGCTGAAACAGTAAGTTCAATCTAGAGACTGTGTTTTTAAAAGTTAAGTCTAACTTGGACTTTGAGATTTGGGATATGACCCAAGGTGTGCATGACTAGCAGACTGCTGCTCAGACAGTCAGAAGAATCTGTCAGGAGGCACTAGCCGTTGTTTCATCTCCCTCACAGCAGGTTTGCAGCTGCTGGAGTGCAGACATGTCACCAGCACAGAGCAGAAGGTCTCAAGTGAAGAAACTCTACTTCCTGGGTTTTCAAAGATTATCTAACAGTGCCATATCCTGTTCAGGCACCAAAGCCACTCCAGGCATCCTATAAAGTGATAATAATGATAAAAGAACATTTAAGTAAAATGTGTTGAAAAAGATACATTTATGATTCTGGCTATCAAAGTCTCAACAGCAATACCTAAAGACTACTATGCACCTTAAAACAGAGGCATCTCTTGCAAAATTTCTATGTTATGCAACATGTAAGAAAAAATAATCTGCTAGAACAGCACATAAAGAAAAGCTTTGGGAAAAGGAAAAGTTATTTTCAACAAATATTGCAAACAGTAATCCTAATATTAAAATACAAAAAAGAAATTCTGCTTCAGATAATTTGCCATTTAGGTACTCCACACACTTCTGTTTCTGCAAAGTTTGTATTATTATTGAAAAATTAAGTTGTGCTTACCAGATGTATGATGTTACTTGACCTTAATTTCCAGGGAATTTATTTATTGCCTAGAGCTGCAGGTTGAATCCTCATATCATTTCTGTGTTCACCAAAAAAATTGAACTGAAGCAGTTGACTTTTGTAACTAAAATACCTTGTATCTGATTTGTATTGGTAACAGTCACTCAAAAGTATTCAGCAATGACAAGAACATTAAATTTTGAGTTTTCCTTCTTTTCCTCTCTGTTGTAGTTGCTGAAGAGCCCTGAGACTATACATAGAATATTATACTATATTGTATTATGTTGATGCAGAGAATGTGGCACATTTGTCAATGCCTTTCAAACATGAAATTTGGCTGTTTGAAGCAAGATACATATTTGCAGGTCATCTAAGTATGTCTCTGATAATGCACAGATAAAAATTAAGTAAATTGTAGAACTGGAATGACTTGGCTTCCCAGACCATCTAAACTAAGCTGGCCTGGGTTTTTCCTGCAGTGTAAATGTTAACAAGGTATGTATAGAAATCTTAGTATTGACATATATGTAGAGATGTTTTGGTAGATGTCATATTGCAGTGCAATGGCAATGAAAAAACCTCTTCAGAATCAGAATCCACTCCTGGTACATACCATTCTCTCCTGTAACATACAGCAAGAAGAAAGGCTTTTGAGGTCTTCAGATGTAAATGCACACATTATTATTTACAGAAGAGTAGGAAAGAAGACTGAAGGAAAGCAGTATCAACAAGTCACACTGCAAGCTGTTCCACAACCCAAAGACTGCTTAAACAACTCTCTTCACTTCTAGGTCAAGCCATTTCTAGTTCCTGATTCTAGATCTGATGAGACCCAAAAGCAGCACTCCAGCTTTGGTTCTGCCAACGAAGTCTAACACTGCTCCTTCATGCCTATAATAGTATGCTATGGCTGTTTTCTAAGAGGCAAAGTCGGTAAGACATGGAACGTGATACATTTGGGTTTGTTCAATATCCAAATACTGCCATGATCTGTTTTGAAGTCAGCTGCCTATGTAACTGTGCAGAAGTAGCAGGTCTCTCAGCCTCTCTGCTCAGGCTAAAGCATTACAGGAAGGTATCCCAGCTCAGATGATCATTTTGAAGTTAAAAATAGCACATGTTTGGAAGTCTCTTTGTGGAGTCATCAACTGCATAGACTAATAATTGACTACAGGGATTGGACTGGGCATATAATCATTAGTAATCCAAATATGCTCCTAATCTCAGTTTTCCACAAAAAAAAACCAACAAAAAACAAAACAAAACAAAAAAAACCACCAAAAAACCCAACTGTTTCTTTTCTAAAAACTTGTTTTCCTGCCTGTTTACCCTTTCATATAAGCATAACACATTTTCACTGTGCTCTAGTTGTTTAGTCTTATGGCTATATGCAGTAGTGTCTCTCAAGCAGGGTTTGGTTTGCCTTCATAGTAGCAATTTATTCAGGATATTCTGTTATCACTAGAAATAGCCACTATGACTGTTTGCCCATCCTTTTAAAACTGTCAGGTCTATAGATGATCAGTGCTATGCAAATGCAAAGTGGGATATTATTCATTTCTTTCAAAGCTGGAGTTTATTCAGTCATTAGTGGACATTATCTACAAAGCCAGTTGATGCCTAAAAATAATTCTTGGGCACTGCTTGAATTACTTGCCTCCTGTTGAGCTAAATAGTCTCATCATACTATGATTAATGGTATAAAATCATTAAAATGGATTTTATATATAAAGTCCAATTCAATATCTTACAATTTTCAAAACACATGCTATGTAGACAAACTTGTATCCAGATTTATCTTTCACAGATCCCATATGAAGACCTGAGAACTAATGAATTATCACTATGCAGTTTATTCTCCAATAATTGTACTTATCAAAGAAGGCCATCTGTGGTCTTTGTTTTACTGAGTTTCAGGGAAACAGATCACATACAGGCCTCATGGGAAATTTTTAATTATGAAACCAAGAGTCTTTTAACAAGGCATGAGATGAAAAAACAGTCAATAGGTTTGTTTAGTTTTGTACCTCCAACCTTAGTTACTCTACATCACAAACTCCCCTCTGTTTCAAATACTCTCTTGCCCTGTTTTTTTCTTCACTCATTTATGTTTTCCTGTTTACATTTCTCCGTTTCTTTTCTGTGTTCTGGCAACAGAACAAAGAACAGCATTAAGTTTTATAATGCAGCCAAAATGACGGTGCTCACACTTTAGAATGTTTTACTTATGTCTTCAGTGGGGCTAGGACGAGCATCCTTTCACATATATTGGCCCATGTTCTCCTGGCTGTAGGTACATTCACAGGATGCAATGGGTGCTTCCGTTTCTGAGCAGTACTGGCATATATGTGCTGCCTAATTGATAGTGCATCCAATTACAGACCCAGCCTGAGGAGTTCTCTTGGACATGTAATTGATTGCTGCAGATTGCTTAGGCATGGGATGAGGAAGACACTGGAAAAACCTGTGGGACAGGGAAAAAGGAGTCTAGGAAAAGACACATTTCAGTTTTCAGTAAGATGCATCTTCCTAGGTGAATAATTTGAGAGAGAGAGAGGTTATTCACTGAAGAATTTGACACCACCAACAAAATGTTTGTAATATAATCCAAGGAAGGTGCACATAAGATTAATTTTATTAAAATAAAAAATATAGATTTATCTTAAATTTTTTCTGTATGCATAAAATACTATTTTGTTCACTCTGGTTATATGAAATACTTCAGATACCAGGTTCTTAATCACAGAATCATTAGAGTTTAAAGGCACCTCTGGAGATCCAACCCCCCTGCCAAAGTAGGGTCACCTGGAGCAGGTGGTACAGAAATGTGTCCAGGTGGATTTTGAGTGTCTCCAGAGAGGGAGATTCCTCAACCTCCCCAGGCAGCTATTCCAGTGCTCTGCCACCCTCAGTGTAAAGAAATTCTGCCTCTTGTTGAGGTAGAACTTCTTGTGCTTTAGTTTAGGGCTGTTACTCCATATTCTGGTTTTGGGCACCACTGAAATGTTGTCTGGCACCATCCTCCTGACACCCACCTTTGGGATGTTTCTATGCATTGATGAGATCCCCTCTCAGTCTTCCCCAGACCAAACAGGCCCAGCTCCTGCAGTCTCTCCTCACAAGAGAGAAGCTCCAGACCCCTGACCATCCTTGTGGCTCTCCACTGGACCCTCTCCAGCAGCTCCTTGTCTCTCTTGTGCTGAGGAGCCCAGAACTGGACACAGCACTCCAGGTGTGGCCTCACTGGGGCTGAGTAGATGGGGAGAGTCACCTCCCTTGACCTGCTGGCCACATTCTGCACCCCAGGATACCACTGGCCCTCCTGGCCACAGGGGCACTGATGGCTCATGGACAACTTGTGATCCACCAGGAGTCCCAGGTCCTTCTCCCCAGAGCTGCTCTGCAGGAGGTCAGCCCCAGCCTGTGCTGGCACTTGGGGCTGTTCCTCCCCAGGAGCAGGACCTGACACTTGCCCTTGTTGAGCCTCATTAGGTTTCTCTCTGCCCAACCCTCCAGCAGATCAAGGTCCCAGAGAATGGCAGCAGAGCCTTCAGGATCAGCCACTGCCCACAAACTTTTTTTTCACATGCTTGGTCACAGCCTGCAGAGTGATCTGTGCCATCAGCTTTCCAGGCATAGAGGTGAGGCTGACTGGCCAGCAGTTTCCTGGGTGCTCCTTGTTGCCCTTTTTGAAGATGGGAGTGACATTGGCTTTCCTCCAGTCATCAGGCACCTCTCTATTATTTTGCAAAGAAGATGCAGAGTGGGCTTAGCAACAACATCTGCCAGTTCCCTCAGCACATGTGTATGCTTCCCATCAGGGCCTGTGGATTTATGGCTTTGTCTGCCTAGCCGATCTCTAACCAAACCCTCAATGGCCAAGGGCAAGTCTTCCTTTCTCTGGCCTTTCTCTCTTGCCTCCAGGGTCTGGGATTCCTGAAGAATGGCCTCAGCAGTTAAGTCTGAGGTGAAGAATGACTTCAGTTACTCTGCCTTCTCTGTATCTTTTATCACCAGGATAGGCTTCCCATATAGCCTCTATCTTTTTCCACATTTCATAAATTTCTTCTGTTTGATAGAAGGTCTCTGCTCATCCCTGTAGGTCTCCTGCCCGTTTTGTTTAATTTCTTGCTCATGGGAAAACATTGGTCTTGAGCTTTGAGGACTGCTGAATATTGACCAGCTCTCCTAGACTCCCTTGTCTTCTGTACCTCTAAGCCATGGAATTCCTCTAATTAGGTCCTGTTGATTAGGGCTGCTTCTGATGAAAATAATGCATTACCTCAATGCCATTAAAAAAGCCTTGACTAGAGCCTGTTTTGTTCCTGTTATTTGAGTACAATGATATCAAGAACTAGAGTCCACATAGTTTCTTAAAGGGTAACAAGAGAGGAAAACTTCTTTTGAAGATGACTGAGGTTTCTGAGGGACAGTGACTTTTTTCATGTTCTTCTTTAAATCAAGAATCATATTAAAATTCATTTTTATAGACTGACAGTCTTGCTTGAATTCATTCTTGTTGTATATCTGCTTGCAGACCTATAACTTTTCTTAGATTTATTTTTCAAAATAAACAGCATTTTCTCTTTTATATGTCCTCATGGTACAAATGTCCTTATAGTATTCACTCAAGAATAGCCTCAAACAGAAGAAAAAACTGAATTCAGAAGCTGCATAGAGTAAAAAGCAGGTATATTAAGTTAAGTGCATTTATACTATGTTAAACACTTGAGTAATTATCACTAGAAAACAAGCTTTTGTGAGATTTTGAAATTAAGAAATTCATATTCACCAAAGTATATATTGCAGGTTTTTATTACCACACATTACAGAGTTAAACATGACAATATATATAGTGTTCTGAATAGAAGACTTACAGCAGCACCAATCTTGAGATGTAAATATTGCTGAATCACTAGTATTCACTGAATCTTATGCATAATTATATCAAAGTTATTTTTGTAATTTGAATGAATAAAGACTTTAATACATTCATGATTCAATAAAGTATCCATGTGTAGAAAGAAGATCTGGAAATTTTTTTTGATATTTTTCAGACTAAGTACTTGATGATATATATATATACATATATATATATATATATAAAGTTAGTAAAAACTCAAGTGTTTTAGAATATTTTGGTTTAGAATAAGTGCTCCTGTGACCTGTTGCCTATCCATTTTCTTCATAACCATTGGCTTTGAGTTAACTACCTCCCTGTCAAGTTTTTTTTAAATATTGATGTATTTAAAAGATACTTGACAGGGAGTGAAAGTGGTTAAAAGTGACAAGCACACACAATGCTTACAGAGCCCATCCCTGAATAGAAATCTAAGGTAACTCCTAGGTTCTTTTCACTGAGCATCT
Source organism: Cyanistes caeruleus (assembly GCF_971803275.1). Lineage (NCBI taxonomy): Eukaryota > Metazoa > Chordata > Aves > Passeriformes > Paridae > Cyanistes > Cyanistes caeruleus. Next base: position 49,573,821 of record NC_141732.1, on the reverse strand, counting down.
TGATTCTGTTGCTCTTTGGTATGGATATATGGATAGTTCTGGTGAAATAAATCCTTTGTTTATCCAGAAAGTGTGGCATCCATATGTGAACACCAGAATTTACATGCTCCTTTTCCTTACTTTCAGCCATTTGAAATACTCCTGGTGATGCTGATCCTCTAAATACTGATTTTTCCTGGAGTTTACTCAGAGTCTAATTGAAAAATGCTGAAGACAAAAAGATCCCCAAAGCTTCTCCTACAGTCCTACAGATAGACCTACAGTCTATCCATTACTGAACTCCTTAGAGGCAATAATATCCTATGCCAACAGAAAAAAAATAATTATTTGTCCTTTCCCTGATTTGTTTTGTTCTTTGAACTCCAGTATTCAAATAATAAAAATAAAAGATGTAAAGATCTGTGGAAAAATACTTATTTAAAGACAGAAAAAATAAAATTTTTTGATTAAATGTTTGGAACAGTTAATTGTATTAGAAAAAAATTCAGCAGCCTTTCAGGGCAGAAATATATTTGCTCTGTAATAGAAGAAATTTAGTTTCATTAGTGTATTGTGTTAGATATACTTCAATCAGTAAACTCATGCAGTTTGCACAGCTAAGAATCTTTTGTGTAGTGAAATCTTCATACTCTGCAATCACTTTAAAGTAGTTAAAATGAAGTTCAGAAAAGGGAAGATTTCCCCTACTCTCACAAAAGCAAACCTGAGGTCACTGTTGTGTCAGATGGCAGAAGTAATTTATTAGTTACTGATCAAGTAACAAGCACCTTTGCAGAATCCTTACTCTGTTGATATAATTCATTTATTATATAATTGGGAGAGGTATTTGAATAGGCTTTGTCTAATTAGCACCAATAAATTCTACAGCTTTCATTTTAAAAAGCCCTAAAGAAATAAAGTTTATATTTTTGTCTAAGTCAATTTTCCCTGGCATTCCAGAACATACCACTAAGAGATATTGAGAGTGCTTTTTAGACACTTACTTTTTTTTCTGTAACAAAACCTTTCAGAAATAAAAACAGATGTAAAACCAGATATTTAGAAGTAGTTGTTTTGAGACAAATAGCATATCTATGCTGACCTACAAAACTCCTTAAACAAAAGAATTTCTGACTAGAAACGTCTAGAAACTTGTCATAAATATTACCATAAAAAAAAATTCCTGGAAATCCTTTTGTCTGCATCTGTTGATAGCAAAAAAAAAAAACCCAAAAACGGTGAGGAGGTTCTCTCACTGAGTATGTTTTTTTCTCCAGTTCTGTGATGCACTCATACTTATTGGCAACAGTCCTTTCAGGAAGGTTCTCTCCTATACAGAAAGACTGTTCAGACTTTTCAGCTGCTCACATTTTGATTTGACTTGTCACAGGCAAGAAGGAAAGATAAGTCACCAAGCATAACAGAGGCAAATATATAACCCCTGAAACAGTGTCCATCTCAGAAAGGAGAGGTGATTCTGCTCTGTCTATCCCTTGCAAGACTGAGAAATTGCTATGAGGAACCCAAGAAGGAGGTTTTGCAGCTCTGTTGCAAAACTGATCCAGTGGCTGGCTGAATAAACCAGCAAAGGGGGGATGAACTGCTGGCAGCAGGCAGGCAGATGGGAAGGATGAGAGTTCATAGGTACAGGGCAAACTCACCCTACTCACTTCCAAACCAACTGTCACACACTGACTCCTGTTGAGAGGAGCTTTAATTTATTTTTTTTAGGAAGCCTATGCATGGATCCTCATTTTATGTTTGGTTTTGGGTTTGTTTGGGTTTTTTGTTTGTTTGTTTGTTTGTTTGTTTGTTTTGGTTGGTTGGTTTGGGTTTTTTGTCATTTTAAGGCTGGCAGTAAAATGTCCCAAAGCAACCTTTTGACAGGTAAAATATAAATCTACTATACTGTTACAAAATAGTTATAATGCAGCTATATTTATCTAACATAATAAATTCTGGCCAGCTGGTTTTTTTCTATTAATTGCTGGGTTTTAAGCCTTTCTCAGAAATAAATGTGGGTTTTTAAATATTATTTTTAAAAGCCTCAAATCCCTAATAAGGACTTAGATTAATACTTTTCCAAAGCCATAGCTGCTTTACTACAAAATATATCTCATGATTACATTGGTTTATACACACATACAAATCCTATTGATGTTCATGTATCAGTGAATATCCCCAGATAATATCCTAGGATTAAGTTTACATGGTTTTTTTTTAAATAAATCATCATTTGCTATAGTATTTGATTTAGAGATGTCCCATTATTTAATTACACTAAAAATTACAGCACCATCCTGCAGTTCTGGAAAAAAAAAAAAAAAAATTAGAAAAAAATTCCTTAGGAATGGGAAACAGATGCAACTCTGTGTGGGCAGACCCATTAGGTTCTGAAGCTGGCCTTAGGAGGTGGAAGGTAAATTCAAGGCTTTGCTCCTGTTAGTACTCTGTCACCGGGCAATGTCCAGCTATTTGTACCTTTGTAAGATGTACTAGTGCATCACCAAAGAAACTCCAGTACTCACGTGATGTCACTCCCATTATCACCCAAGAACATCTGTTTTTAAACAGCTGTTTACCCTCATTTTCAATCCCAGCAGTATATCCTCTTTTTGTGCCTGCAGAGTAAAACTGCAGTTCACAACCCTTCCTTTAAGAGCAAAGCAAATCAACTGACATGGTACTTTCTTTAAAAGAAAAAGTACTATTACACAGAAGTGTGATGAAAGACTTGAGACTCTGGTATAAAAATACGTATGACTAAGTGACAGATCAAAATCTTTGGGGAGATTTCAAAACCTTAACCTGAGATTAATTTTTGCAGCTGATCTCTGTACCTTGGTTAGGTGTATATGTAAACGTCTCTGACAGCATATAAAACAAGCCTTGTTGATAACTAGGAAGGTTTTGTAATGCACCTAACATACTGAAATAGCATGAATGTCCATATGCTTTCAGAGGCATCCTCCATCCATTACAGCTTTCTTGAACACATATAGCTGTTTGGCTTAACCTTCTTGCAGTCAGTTGCCTGCCATTTTCCTTGCTTCTGCACAAATACACAATTTCTTCCTTTCACTGGAAAGTGGTGGGAGCTTCTTCTCCAGTTCATGTAGGTTACAGGCTCTCCTCCATTCCACTCCCAATGTCCAGGGTTGACTTGGTCATTCAAACCTGTGTCAAATCAGTAAGACCAAATCAGTGATGTTTATTGTCATTGGAGCCAGATGTCAAGAGAGTCATGTTGTTCTGTAAGTTGCTCTTCATTAAAAAATGCATACTGAGAGAAAAAGAAAACAACTGGCAGAACACAAGCAAAACACAATTTATGATTTAATTAGTCCACTTTAATCACAGTTAGTGCCATATGAATAAAGGAAAGTACACTTTTCTGCAATAGCATATATCTAAAATGTTTTTTTCTCCTTTTATCTATTATGTCTCTATCATCTCATAGGTTTCTCTTTGGATACTTGAAATAGCAAGGAGTCTGGACAGCATCAGATGCCTTCAGATTTCTTCTGAATATAAAATTCTGCAGATCTTTGTAGACTAGGTTTACACTGTTTAACAGCTGTAAAATTAGCTTGTGTTAATTAGTACAGTATAAATCATATCTTTTCCCCTAGCCTCCTCAGAGTTACTAAGATCAGTATGTGCTGCATATAATTTCATACATGACCTGTCATCTTAGGAGGGACCAAAATAAGGAAATTTGCATTAAGAATCTTGTAGTCTTTATCTTTGTCAAACAAGCTTATTTCTTTCAAGTTAGCAGAATTATGATACCATTAAACATCATCCAAAACTAACTGTGTTTTTTGAAGTTAATTTAGTTTACCTAGTGTGTCCATCTCAGAAAATTACTAACACCTGATAATTGCAGTTCAGAATCAAAGAAAAAGAGCCAAATTGAAGACAGTATAGCAGAAACAAGAAGGGTTAGATAAAAGTGGTAGCTCTAGTATATGAACTAAGACAGTCATTCACAGAAAGGAGGTACTAAGAAGACCCATGCAAATTCTTTGCATTTTTCATTAAATGTTAAGTGCTTAATAAATCTAAAATTATATGATTAAATGTTCTTTAGCTTATCATCTAATTAATTAACAAAATTTCTTACACAAGATGACACCATTAAATTAGAAGTAACAAATAATTATTTAAGTTAAAACAAAACAAAAGAAAAAGCTAAATTATGGATAAATAAAGTAACAGTCAAAAGAAAGATGAGATAAACAAAATTGAAGGAGCTGCACCAGAACTATTTTCACAAGTTTGTGCCAAAATAGGAAAGGTTTCAAAATAAAAACAGTCCAGCAATAGACATCATGATAAACTCATCTTTTTGATAAAGACTTATAAAAGTAGCCAGCTAAATTATGGCTTTTGGTTTATGCCTTGCACTGAAATAAGAAAAACAGCAGAATTTGAGGACAGTACACTGTTTGAAAACTAGACTTGAACTGTTGCAGCATTTCTGCTTTTCAACACATACAGGAACTGCAGCCTGCAGAGGGGACTTGCAGCCAATATACTTACCTATCCAAAAGGGCCTCTTCCCACTGAAGTCCCACAGCCACCGCATATGTTGTTCATTAGCCACACTTGTTAGACTCCCCAGGTATCTAGGCTCAGCGAGAGAGGACAGAGTAGTTAGCATTCCACAGAGTGACAGACTGCTCCCGTCAACTTATCAACAATGGATGTTGATTCTATTATAAAGCATATAAATAACGAGTCACAGGAAAACCACAGCTTACTGGCATGAAGGAATAATTAATTACCTTAAGATGAGGTCATAAAATTGTGGATTACATGGGGAGGAACCAAAATCCTAGTCTTATTTTTCTAACAGAAAAAATAAATCAGCTGGGCAACTGAAAGAAATGTGTACAGAAAATATGTGCCTCATACTCATAAACCGTGTTTTAAACTATTGGTACAATTCTTTATACCTTATTTTCCATGCAATAATAAACTTCCTACACTGAAGTCCAAGCCACTGAAAGATACAACTTCACCTATTTGGTAGCAGAGCAGGAGATATCTTTTTAAAATCATACTTGGACAATACTGAAGCTTTGGGTAATACATTTAAGTGGTAATGTGGTTTTGAGAAGCAATCATAGAATCACAAAATCATAGAATGCCCTGAGGAGGAAAAGATGCACAAAGATCATCAAACTAACTATTGGCCCTGCACAGGGCAGCCCCAAGAATCACAAAATGATTCTTAGAGCATTGTCCAAATGCTTCTTGAACTCTATCAGGTTGGTGCTGTGACCATTTCCCTGGGGAGGCTGTTCCAGTGCCTGAGCACCATCTGATCTAAATCTCCCCTGTCACACACGTTCCCTAAAATCAACACTCAGGCTGTTACATCAATCACCCCCTCCACCACCCCCCATTTCCTTCCTCTCCTTCTATCCCAGCCCTTTCTTTGTTTGCATTTTCATCCTCTTCAAAATTTTGGGTTTCAGCTGAGACGTTCTGGTTCTCCATCCTGTGAACCTGTGCACAGTAAATGCAGGTATCCCATGGGTTCCCCCTGTTGTTCATCACAAGAAATTTGGTATCTGAAAAGACTAAAAAAGCAGTGCATTTTTCAGAGGGCTGTCTGCAGTGACTACACATTTAGTTCAGATTGGAGAGAAGCTGTGGTATGTATTAAGCAGACTATTTGTGAACTAAGTCAACGCATAAGCTCTGCTCTGTGTGTGTACTTACAGTGTGCCTGTTCCAAAGGAGAGTTTACAAACCCTAGCCACTGAGTGGCCTTGCCACTGACAAGTCTTCCAACCAAACATACAAGCACCAGCTACTCTTAAGGCTACTCTTAAGTCATGTAGAGATCAGGCTAAATCTTTAGGCATTAAGGGACAAATGTCATTCTTCACATTTGCTGGGGACTGTCAGCCATCAGTGGCTCCACTTTCTTATTTATCCATCTTGGTGTCTGCGTTGATATCATATCACCTTTTTACATGTCACAGCTGGTGTTGCCATCCCTCTGATGCTGAGCCTCTGGTGCTGACATTTCTTTTGTCCTGTATTTCTGATTGCTGCTCAGTCTAAAAGTTATGCCATCCCCTTCAGCCTCCCAGAATATCCTGGGTGACAGTTGATAGGGCCAGAGCAAAAAACACTGCTCATAAAAACATTTTAAGAGAGCAAAAAGTGTTTCTAACATCAGAATAATTAAATGGTACTGTAAGGATTTCGTTCATTTTATTACTTTTGCTAGATAACAGAGACAAAAGATCACTATTGCCCCAGATGAAGTAATGACTGTGCTTTAAGACCTGGGGCAACAACCAGGCCTGAAGAATGGCATAGCTGACTTGAGCTAAGTATGGAGACCATGAACAGATATTAGAGTGAAAGCCCACCATTAAGCCTGCTGCCCAGTTAGAGATCCATGCCTGGAGCTCCATTCCTTTTGCTGCCCTGTATGTCTTCTAAGAGTACTGATCCCATGGATTCCATATGATGCCACTCAAGATAGGGGAGCAGGAAAGATATAAATGAGGAGAAGTTCAAAGCAGCAATCCACAGTATTCTGCACAGTCCTTACTGCATGAAATCTGGACTGTTTCTTAATCTAGGCCCACAAGGTTAGGATATGAAATAAATTCATTGTGTTTCTGAGGGGGGATGCTCCTGCTGCAAAGTCCTCCTCCATTATCCCTGCAGGCCAACCAAAGCAGCAGGGGTTGGAGTTTCCCTCTGCTCCATGCTCATGGTGGATCTGCCAAGGCCAGCAGGACAGCCAGGGGATAGCCCTCACCCTGCAATCATAGCTGCGCTGGGGCAAGCACTGTGCAGTAATGTGGGGCTCATCAGGGGCTCTCTGAGCTCCCGGGCCAACAGAGCATGCATGTAAGATCACACTGACATACAGAGGTACACTCTCCTCACCTAGAGGTGTGGCAGAACAGCCTCAGCACTGTCTGGTAGGGGTCAGGATTGTGCACCCACTGTGGTAGAGACCCCCAAATCTGCACCCTGTGAAGGTGTTAGCAGGGCTTCTGCTGTGCCTCTCATCACGGTGAGACATGCCTGTATGCCCCAAGGGTGACAGCCTTCCACCCTTCTGGGCAGATTTGCCAGGCACAGACTCTCCAGTAAGCTAGGAACAAAGCTGTTACACTGACAAACACTGCCTGGAAGTTTCGTACTCCACCACCTTCTACAGACAGGGAAAAGCAAGCATATTTAATTCAGGGTGTTCTCCCAGGCTAACTGCTTCAGCAGCAGCCTTCCATTCTGCCTCACAGTGACTGTGATTGCACTGACCCAATGGACCTGAGAAGAGGTTTGTGCAGCAGTTTCTGTGGCATCACTACCAGGTGAGCAAGAACAAAAATGGAGCATTTTTTCTGGCTTCTGTTTAAGGACACTCAAAACCCAGGAGCTAAGTAATTTACTTTAGGTGAGCATATCTTACTTCTGATTGTCCTAGAAAATGTGAAACCAAAAAGCATCAGTGTGTGTCAGCAAATGCTCTATCATTTTTGACATACAGGTATAGTCTGAGTAATAACAGTTTCGGACTTCAATCCATGTACCAGGGAGAAACTTCATCACTGTGAAAGGAAAGCACTGCAAAAATTATTTTGTAGTTTAATGTTTTCTCTGTAGGAGTGCTTTCTAACTACAGCTCAAGAAACACAGTACTGAAGAGAGAACAACTGTTCTAATTGTTACACCTAGTTAAGCGGGATTATGTATTTCAGGGAAATGAGAAGCATCCTGAAAGAACACAGCACTTCCATAGTGCTACTCACTGAACCTCAAGGCATAGCATCAGACACCGGAAATTACAAGATAAGGTTATTTATGGAGCTGTGTGCTTCTAACACTTCCTAATGTAAATTAGTCAAGATAAGAGGTTATAATTCCTTATTAGGGAAAGAAACAAAAAAAAAAAAACCAAAACCAGACAAACAGTAACCAAAAGAAGCTACAATAAACCCACACACATCACTTTTTTTCTGGGCTAAACGAGCCATTTAAAATTGTTCCTGCATACTTTATGATTTTTCTTATTTAGTCAAGAGCATACTTTATCTTAGAGCAGTTGCACAAATTAAGGAAACAATTTGGGTAGCTTTTGACCTTGAAGTATTATATGGAAAGTACTTAGCACACAGACTTTACTGATTTTCCATTAAATTGTGTGATACCTTTCAGAGTCTTGTACCATTTTGGTAAATTTAAGATTGGCAAAAACAACTTGACTAAGTATAAAGGTGTCCATGGGATTTTATTTGAACTGCTGTAGTAAATCATCAGCCCTATACTGATGCTGAAGGGGGTGATGGGGGTGGTGACTGAAAGACTGTGCCTATATCAGCCTTTTGTTTGGTCACCTAAGGAGCTATGTGATACCTTGAAATAGGTTTCTAGTATATCAACACCTCGTGTAATTCAGAACATTCAGATGAGAGTGGCAGACATGATGCAGTGCTTGCAGGAGCCCTGCACTTCCAGACTAGCAGCTGAAAGTCAGTGTAAACAAGGCCTTTAAAATGACTCTAGGTACCGGGATCCTCTGCTGGAGTAACACACAATGAGTTAAACCATATTTGTTAGCAAACCAGTACTGGGAGAAGAGGGCTGCTGTCCTGCTTTGCACCAGGGAACACTGAACCAATATGAAGAATGTAATATATTACTTTAGATGTGGTTCTGCCTGTGATTCCCAAGGACTGAGGCCACATGTAACTGATATAGAACTATCAAACAAAATAACATGTCCTGCCTTACACAGCTAGCAGTAAACTACCTGAAATCTAATCATATTTTAGCTTAAATTAAATATTCAACTTCAAAAAAGATAAAGGTATAATATGACTAACAAGGCAAAAGACACAACTGTGGCTTCTATATATCCAGTTCTTCCATCCCTTCAGTGGCAGAAATGAAAGCATCTCACATACGAGTGAGCCCTGCTGTACTGACCCTTGGGGAGGACATGTTCCTGTTGGATAAACAAGAGCTGTGGCATAAATCATCAAAATTGCTTCTAAATTAGGCTGCTGTGGGATCACTCAGCCGTAATATCCCCCAGATGCTTCTCTTCACGTTGCCAAGAGCCTCTTCATGCATAAAAACAAAGCTAGAAAAATGAGTTCTTAAACCACCTTTCTCTCCAATGAATTGGAGAAGGGTTAGAAGTAGTGCAAGATTTTCACAGCAATTAACTGAGATTTCCCTGTCCGCCTCCCCCATCTCCAGTTTAACACTGACATACAGAAACTTGCACCAAGACAAGCACATATTTTTGTCTGCTTCTACCCCTGTACATGGGAACTGAAGAAAAGTGTTGTATTCCACCTCTAACAGATGGATACAATGTATGTCAACAGGAACTCCAATAGGCTTGCATTAGCCCGTGCATATGTAGTTACATCCAGACAACAACTGCTTCCACAATAAATTGGTAGTATGACTTCGATGGAATAGAATCACAGACTATCAGGCTGGAAGGAACTTCAAGGATCATCTGATTCCAACCTTTCTTGGCAAAAGGACAGTCCACATGAGATGGACCAGCAATCTGACTAGGTGAACCTTAAAAACATCTGATGTTGGGGAATCTCCCTGGGGAGAGTCTTCTAAGGGCTGATCTCACAGTGAAAAAAAATATCCTTGTATGTAATTGGAATCTTCCCAGGAGTAACTTGTTCCCATGGCTACTCATCTTTTCTATGTGACTCCTTGTAAAAAGAGAGTCACCATCTTCTGCTTTGCTACCCTCTAAATACTGAAATTTGGTGATAAGGGTTCCCCTATGCCTTCTTTCTTCACATGGCAGGCTTTGCTGTCCTTTGATCATCTTTGTAGCCCTTCTTCAGACACTTTTCAGCCTGCCTACTGCTGTATAGTTTTTGTATAGCCAACTCCCAAGTCCATCACGTCAGGATTGCAAGGTTGTCTCAAAAAGGGACAAAACTTGCAGACTGTTAGTGAATCAACTTGCACAATGCTTGGGGTCTTTTCCCTCTTCTGTATAACAGAAAAATTCTAGCAAGACAAATGAACAGGAGCTTAAAATTATGCCATTTTTGTAGTTATAAATTATTATTCTTTTTTTCATGGAAGTTGGCTGGTTTACTGAAAGTCAATTCAAATATTTTCATTTAATATCTAGTTTGTTGATCTATTGACAATTGAGGACCTACCTCCATGGTATTTTTATTTCCCTGTTGTAAACATTTAAACATCAATAGAATCAGTATTAATAACTGAAACACTGCAGTTATTGGTGGTGATGATTGCTGGAGGAGCTGGGGAAAAGCACAAGATAAAATGTAATAAGTTACGTTCTTGTACCACATTTAAGCGTGTTCCTGGAGCTGTACTTTTGTAAATCAGTTCCAGATGGAGGCAAGGAGTACTCCATTTACTGCAATAAATCTTCCTTAGTCCATGCTAGTATGACATTAATTGAATTAGGACTCATTCCTTGTGGATTCAGTGATACGCCTTGATTTTTAACACTGTCATTTAGCTACTGTTGTTTACATTTATTTGCTTTTATTCAGGTTAATACCTATATTGCACACTATAGCCTTCATCGAGAAGCTACCACTTACAAAAAATATGGGTCACAAAGATCACACTTTTTAGAAGATAGGAAACACTTCCTGGTTGAGTGACATATGGTTCCAAGAGATCAATTCAGTGTTAAAGCCTTCAGAAAAAAAATAAAATATTCACAATTCATAGCTTTGTTTGCTAATAATAGCATAATAAAAGCAGATAATAAGTTCAGCATGATAATAAAAAAAAAGCATGATAATAAGTTCAGGAGCTGAAATTGTAAGTAAACCAAGTGATAACATAATATTTGGGGTGAACTCACAGGATCACATAACATTTACATTTTAGCAAAGACTATCTTCCATCAGTTGGGAGCTAGTAGTATCAAGACTTTTCTTTTGCATGTTACCAAGACAACATAATCTGGCATAACTGAGTGGAATGAATCAATGCTTGTTATGCATGCTTGCCCATGATTCAGCATGTCCTTCCACTACTTACGGAACATACTCTGTTTCTATAATTTCCAGCTCTTCCCTGCTTCAATTTTCCTTTGTTGTAATGGAGAGGTCTGGAGTAATGTAGAGGTTTGTTTGAGCCCTTCCCATTTTTCAGATTGGTTTTCAACCTGGTGCTCACAATTCCAGACAAGGTACAGAGTATGGCTATCCTTGGACAAGCTTCATGTTACCATTGCTAGCATTTTTTTCCAGGGCTAACCTAATACCCCTACAGCCAAAATCTCAAAGCAAGTGACCAGAAAACAAGACTGGTAGGTTTTTTATCTCATACTTTGAGACAACTGGTTTTTTTATTGTTGTTGTTGTTATTGTTGTTATATATAAATAAATTTGGCCTCAAGAGCAGCATTGAGCTCTGGGCAACAGCAGTGCACAGCAAATGCATGATGGTCTCTTACTGTTCTCTGCAAGCCTGAGCAGCAGTGTTCCAGGTGACCTTGTGATTCAGCACCAGGAAGTAGCAGCTGCCCTCATGATAAGTCCATCCAGAGGGACATTTCTTCATAGCTACCTCCTAAAATAAAAGAGGAAGAGGTAGAAGAGACTTCTTTCTGTGCACAGATAGTCTGTGCAATAGTTCGTGCAAACCAAGCATGAACTTTGGTGTCTATAAATAAAGCTACAGTATTGCTTAACAGAGTTAAATAAATAATGCCTGACAGAGGATCCTAAGATTTATAATTAGTAGCTCTAATGGTGATAGTAGTATTCAGGGCAAAAAATCCTCTAAACATTTTATATTAGTTTGGACACCATTTTCTGTCTCCTGTAATCTGTACTGAGAAAGCAGTGTGACAAAATTCAGTATGATATCTTAAATGGTGGGGGGGAATGTATGTTTACAGAAAACCTAAGAAAGCTTATTTTACTCAATTCCACCTGTTCTCCCCACAGACTTTGTTCACTGACTGTGTTATGCCCACATTGTCACAGGCCCCAAGTCACTAGTACTCATGCGGTTTGTCACAGGAGCACTCTGGATGACAGGGAGGAAAGACAATGGCATCATTGAAGTCCTTATCATATTCCTGGGAAACTTTTGTTTCTGCTGGAAGCAAACCTAAACCTGGATAACATTTATTCCCTGTTTGAGTAAATAATAGTTACAGGAAGGTCGTCTGCTTTAGGGTATCACCAGTCCTAAATTTCATGCTCTGATATAGACATCTATACATGGCTACTTTTTTATCTTGCTTTGGAAATTCCAGAATTTCCATGTTATCCCATCACACTGAAATAACTTCTTTGTGCTTTCTTCATAATGCAAGAGACCCTTTATATGTGGTGTACAAGCCTTTTGAAAAGAGTATAAGCGCTGGAATGAGAAAATGTCATTTGAACATTTGAAGGAAACTAATTACACAGAACAAGTGAAATGAAACAGATTAATTAGGTCTTATATTAGAATTTTATGCCGTGAAAACTCTTCTAGATGTTAAATAATTTTGGAAAACAGCACGACTGAAAACAGATGGTGAAAATGCTCATGGATAAAAAGGTTTCATACCTTATGTCTTGATCTTGGTTGAACTGCAAGTTCTGCCTTATCAGCCTGTGGGATTTCTGTTTTCCTAAAGGAGATGACATTTATCTGTGGTTGTGCCTTCTTGTTGGTTTCAGCGAAGGAGGTGTCTTCCTCTGTTTTGAGTGATATAATCCCATGATACTTCATTTTACAGTATCACACACACAAGAACAGGAGAGGAAAAGAGAGGGTTAGTACATACAAGCAGCTCTTAAATAAACTAAATAAACAAATAATAAAAATCAATTATTATAAAAATTATTGTAAATCAAGGGAAATTACACCAAAATAAAATAAAGATACATAGAAAAATTAAGTATTGGACATAACAAATTATTAAGAGCTATAAAGCCTGGAAAGAGCAGAATCAGAAAAAAATAATGGAAATGTCCAACCAATACCCATAATACTCTTACTTTGAAAACCACATCTGTTTCATTTCTAAATACAGATGAAGGCTGAACCTGAAAAATATAGAACAGCAGAATGAGATGGGTATATTCATGCATCATAGAAACAAGAAGACTTTATGCAATAATTACCTCTAGGTTATACATCATGCAGAGCATGTCTTGGGTTTAGTTCTTTCTCTTTTACTATAAAAACATAATTTCTGAAAGGAGCTATTAAAAAGCACAAAGTATACCATCCAGTGTATAATATTTAATGTTCATAAAAACAGATTCCAGTAACATTTAAGGTCACAATAGCAAAAAGTTACTAAATACCTAACTAAATCAATATAGCTTAAGCAGGAGAATCAGTGGGCAAGGTTTAAATACATATTCCTTGCTTAAGCTAACAGTATTTTCAGCTTTATAACTTCAGTACCAGATGAACAGCTTCTATACATTTGCCTGGCTCCAACATCTAACTTACATAGCTTTTATAAGATTAGAAGTTTCATAATTGCTGAAGTTGCTTCATGCCTGTTTCCACCCCCAAGTCTTGATTTTATTCCTCTCTTGAATAAATGGATCCTCAAAATCAGCTTGGTTTGTTTTTGGCTTTTTCTTACAGTTTTTTTTAAATAGCCCCCAGGTCTGACTCACAGCAAACTCATGTAGTTACTATGTGGTCAGAGAGAATTGCTACAAAAATGGCAGTTAAATGAAGATATCACATCACAATAAACTCACTTATCAGTCCATCACTGAACTAGAGAAGTTTCTTACTATTCTGCCATTTCCAGTTACTCTCAGCCTGGTCCTTGACCGATTCGCCAGGCTGCGCTCCTGCTGCAGGTCCCCTCCGTGCTCTCTCATCCCTTTGGAGGGAGGCAGTGGGATCCCTTCCAAGGAAATATTGCCAGGCCTGGAAGGTGATGAGGAGCCCAAGGAAACTGGGAACAGTGTGCCTCTCCCCCAGAAGTCATGCTTGCTTTGGCCAGAAGAGCGGGAATAGCTGCATTGACCTGAAAGCATAAAAAATGGCAGATGGTCTGTTCTAACTGCATGAGCAGAAAACTGGTTGTGTTGACATGGGCACATAAACAGCTTGTCCTTGAAAGCTGGATGATTCTTTCATTTGAAGTAGTTGATTTGCTGTTTGTTCAGTCACCCTCGTTTCTGGGGTTATCTTTAACTATAACTGCAATTAGTACCTATATAAGATTTTATATGTGATGCATCTGTCTACCCACAGGTCAGAATTTCAACCAAGCATCTGCTGAAAATACCTGGTTTTATGCTTATATTGGGCTTTGAAGTGCTGGGGGTTTTGGCCATGAATATACAGGTATCTTTAACTACCACAGATGGTACTTCTTGCCCAGAGAAGATTCTTCTTGTATATCCAGGACACTGTTGGTTCAATGAGATCATTGCATCAATTAAGTCCTGATTTACACTAGGAATGCTTAGGAGAGAACAAATCTGAAATTTTAAAAGGACTTTTTTTAACATGAAGCCTAATTCATTGCAACATGGATATTTTAAATGTTGTTTCACTAAACACCAGAAGAAAAAACACTATTCAGAGGCCAGAGGATGCAGCTGCTTTTCTAGTTATTTCTACAGTTTTCTTATGTTTCTGTTTCTACATTGCCTCCTTTTTGATCTGATTTTAGGCACACCACATTTCATCACTGAAAAACACAACACTTCAAAGACTAAACTCTTTGCTGTGAAGTTTTAGACTGTAGTTTTTAAGCATTGGAAAATATATTGCTAAGACATGGGTTAATTTGTTATGTTCCTTTTTTGAGAGGGCAGTAAATCTCTTTTAGAGGTTGTGTAACAACTAAATTATAGCTGGAAAAAAATTCTCATGGATCTAAAACCAATTTTTCCCACTTTAATAAATGAGAACTGAACTCATGTTATGAAAAGTAATTTCTTTCCTGGCACTTCTCTCATTTTGTACTTGTTGCTTCCTCCATGCTAAAGAAATGTTTCCTAAACATAAAATGTTTCCTAAGAGGATGCATATGATTTTGTGAGTGAATAAAGAGCCTGCAATTGTTGAGCCGTTTTTTTCTAAAAAGATATTTGGCAGTTTGATCTAATGATGAGTGTTAGGAACAACTTGTGGTTGAAAATAGGTAGCTACTCAGGCAAGATTGTCCCACCTTCTCAGTCATGAAGATCAAAACAGAATACCTCCTTTTGAGTCCAAAATTTTCACTACAGCTTTTGTCCGTGTGCCAAGAACAGCATTCACAGGGGAGTTCAGAACTACTTCAAAGACTTCATCATCTTCTTCTAATCCGTCATAGGTAATTGCTACATTCCACATCTTGGTTGACACTCCTAACAGAAATAAACATTTTAATTACTCTTTAAGTGCTATTTCAATCAGTCAGGGTGTCAAAGAAATAGATTAATTAACATGTCTGCAGCTAGAATGGAGTAGATTGTGTATGCTATTGTGCTCCTACTGACTGACTGGGCTCCTGCTGTTCTTCCAAATAACATTTAGTTTGAATTTGTTCCTGGGTAATGATGATTCAGTTGAAGTGCATACACTGTAACAAAAAGCTGCTGTAGATGTGCAAAATTGCACTGCAATGCGTAGACTTAGAACTTCCACTGTGATTTTCAAGAGAAAATGTATCATAGGGTTTTTATCTGAAAATCTTAACTTTAAAGATGGAAGAGTTATTTAAAATACCTACAAATGGACCAAAACCTATGTCAGATTGAAGTTCAACCTTCTAGGCAAATCTTAGCATTGTTTTTTCTTGTTTCCTTGTCTTTACTGGGTACCCTCAGGCTTGTATGTGAATGAAAAAGGGCCTTGGACATCTTGAATAACCTAACTTGTTCTCAGTTTTATCTAAAATTGACTTGTGTCCTGAGCTTTACCTATAATGACTGAAGTCTTTAAAGCATGCCACAGCTCAGCTCAGGGTGAATCCTATCCAGTGTAGTTGCTGGGAGATTAGGAAATATTATTTCAGCACTTTTGATATTTTAACTGATATAAAAGACTGTAGGCAATCTCATGCTAAGTAAGAAGGATATAAATTCACTAAAGAAGCCCACAGTGCTTCCAAAAAATGAAACCAAGTCTTAAATAGTATTCAGATTCTCTAGCTATAGATATTTAAAAGATTGCACTCTCCATTGCAAGAGTTTACTGTTCCAGAATCAGTGAATTAATTTTAGAGTTATTCAGTGCACTATTTCATACCTGGATCAAACTGAACAAGCTTGGAGGAAGTCACAGTGAAGTCCTTTCCCAGCCTAGCAGATATTTCATTGACCTGAAAAGAAATCAAACAGTAAATGCCATGCTGTGACCCATTTCACTGAACTCCTTCTGCTGCGTGCTGAAGGTACTTTGCACATCTCAAACAGACAGGCCAACCCATACATATACTCAGGCTGGGAAAAAAGATAAGGACCTGAAGAATAAACCACCTTTATGTGCAAGTCTCATTCTGTCCTTGCTCATGGCTTAGAAAATGCTTCATAAAAAAAAAAAAAAATAACAAAAAATCCCTATCTTACAATTTTACTCATTCCCCTCTCAGACTTGACAGCTCCAGGTAACCCTGCTGCTCACCATGCCTGGGTACCCTGCCACACCTGGCTCCTAGACCAGCATGTCCTGTCATCTCACAAGAGCAGCAGCAACCTGGCCATGTTTTCCTATTTGGCCCTTTGTGATATCTTGAAAGAAGGTTTTTCACACAGAGCCTTCTGTCATCCCGAAAGACTCATTAGGATAGATGTGAGCCCTGCATGTGTAAATATAGGGATTCCAGCAACTCCCTGAATTTTCAGAGGAAGCACCAGGGGACACCAGTTTCCACACTGTGTATGTGTTCCAGCTCTTGATGCTGGAATCAACAGTACTGCAAGTGAATTTTCTGCAAGTGACTGCTAGAGTAGAATCACCAGAGTCTGTGAAGGGTAGGACAGGATGGCCCCTGACGGCATCATTAGCAGAATACCCACTAACTTCAGTAGAAAAAAAACCAAAATTATGTTTCTAATTAGTGCTATAACCCTGAGAAACCATCAGGGTGGAAAATGGTATTTCTCTAGCTAGGGGAGCCGATAAAATACTGGAATTTCCATTTCATGAGGAAATACAAAATTTGTGAAGGCAAGTTGCACAAAACCTCTTTTACAAAATTATAGCCTGCAGCTTTCAGTCTAGTCTTTTTGACATAAGACATAGGCAGTCGTTGAAGATACAGGGGGTTTTCCTAGGCTATGGGCAGTAGGAGGAGAAATGGAGAAGGCTGCCATGGCTGTGTGGTTGAAGACCCTATACCTCCTGGGCTCTTCCAGCCTGAGAAGGCAAAACAAAAGCCCCAAGACCCCAGATTGCCCAAAGCCTGGATTTTAAAGTGGCAGACCCTGGAAACCAAGCTTCTGAACACAGTGCCAGAGGAAACTGCCTGCTCTGTTTTTTCATCAATACTGAAATGCTGCTCCAAAACATTCCAGGTTTGGTTAATTAGTGTTTCTACTCAAAACTCAAGAAATTTTGTCAGAAATGTTTCAGCCATCTGTAGTAGCAAGGACAGTGTCCCAGCAAGTATGAATTGAATCACATGGACTCTTTGATGATTACTGAATTATCTTTATGTCTGAGGAATAAAACAACAGTCTGCACTTATTATTAATTGAGGTTGTTAGCTTTTGGCTTTACCTTCACGGTTATAAAGGCAGACTCCCCCGAGTGTCCTGCCCTGGTGATTTTCAGAGACATCACTCCCATGTTTTCACACACCTCATATTCAGTTTGCAGCATTTCAATTCGAGACCACCGCAGCTCCAGCCTGTGGGAGAGAAAGGAATGTGCATGTAGAGCAAAGCCACCTGGCCAGCCACCCCCCAGCCCCTGCTGCTCAGAGGCTGTGTGAGGAGCCCTCTCTCCCGACTGCTGATTTAGCCAATACACATACTGAGTCTTTGTCTCCAAATCAACACATTTGTGTGATTTAACTGATTAGGAAAAGGCAGTAATAAACCTTCCAGACCAGCCCTGATATACCCTAAACCACACTTGAGTCTTGTTTCACAGCCAGGGGAATTCTGCAGCAACTTTAAGAAGAGCAGCTTGTCCATAACAATAGGCCAAGACAAGTTATCACTGTTTATCCTGGTTCCCTTTAGCCTTGGAGTTTTATCATACTCTCGCTTCCCAGTCTTTTCTCAGCAATATCCTCCTTTCTACCCATCTATCTTCATCTATTCCCTAACTCTCCTCCTGCAGCATACGGAGTATGCCCTGGGAATTTCTGTCTCTGTACAAGGGCCTTCTCTCCTCCCCTTACTTTAGTCTCTGCATACTTCACTCTTCAACCATTCCCCTATCTGATTCCAGGTGTCTTATGCACTGAATTTCAGAATTGTTTATGGAGGATGAGGGCAGTGTCTGAACTTCAGAAGATTGTGTGCTGCACAGGACAGTCAAAGATCTTTCCTTTTTTAAAGCTGTTATAAAAATTAGTGGGAGTCAGAAAGGAGTGAATGAGAGTGCAAAGAAGCAAAATAAGCTGAGCTGTTTGAATTTTACTCAACAAACTTCTAGGCCTTTCACACGTGACTAGTTCTGTCAGCAGTGGAAATTTCTTCCTGTCCCCCTCTATCCTCTGATGCTAATTTTGTGGGAAACACATTTAGAAGCTGTGTTGCTTTATTTTTGCTAAAGAAGATAGATGTGCCAGATGTAGTCCAGCAGCATTCAAATAAAAATGGGACATGAACAATAAATTGTGTATTTTGAAACAGTGATCAGTAGGTGATAAATACTTTAAACTGAAAAAAATATCTCACAAGCTTTTAAATCCAGTATTAAAATAATGTTTTGTCACTAAAATTCCCATTTGTTCTTCTAGCTGATAACTTCACTTTAACACCTATTTTCTGCAAAAAGAGCTTTCTCTTTGCTCTTTTCCTAAAGCTGTGCTATGCATTGCCATTAATTTACAAGGAGTTGCACTTTCCCATGAGAAGTGGCATCACAGAATGGTGGTTTTAATGTTGGCTCATCCGCAAGCCAGCACAGAGCAGCTGGGCTGTCCATGCTCAGATGTGTTTGTGTATAGGGACATCTCTTGGCACAGCACATAAATGCTGCCTCCAGCTCAGCTCAGTCCTTGTCCTCTCTCCAGCGTGAAGGGAAACGCTCTGCCCCTAGGTACAGCTCTCTGCTCCTCTTTCTTTACCATGAGCCCTGGTTTGTGAGTAGCAAGTTTAGCCCAGAAAAACTACATTGTTGTTGGTTTTTTCCCCCAATTTCTTCTGATTAAATAAGTTTTTTGCACATGTAGCCCTATTTTCAGAAATAAAGAGAAGCACTGCCTCTACTGAGGAGCTACTCTCACTTACGGCTTTTATCACCAAAGCACAGTTTGGATGATATTTTAATTTTTCTACATGAAGCTTATCATATGTACATACAAGGAGGTGGTGGGAAGTATGCTTAATACATGCAGCAGATGACAAAGAAGATGCTGTGTGATTTCCACCTTCTTTGAGTGCTCTTTTGCAGAAATATGGCGCTCACAGCTTTGTCATTTGAGAGCATCCCTTCCATTGTAGTCTCAAGCTTGCAAAAAATGTATTGCCATCAGCTAAGGGCAAGAGTGACCTGCAGCTGCAGGACCATGTTCATGAAGCAGTAGTCCCATCCTTCAGCACACAGCATCTCAGCTCTCCAAATGTCCAACTTCCACTAAACGCAGTATGTTTCCCGGGGAGGCCCTGAAGGCCCTTGAGAACTGTGACACAGGCTAACCTGGAGCTCACCCCTCGTATGTCACCTTCTTGAGGGGTGTATTTCACCTCTCCTACCCCAACAAAAGCAATGTCAGGTTGCATTGCCCATGTCTGCATGGTTTCCAGCCCAGCACCTGTTCATCTGCCCCAGGGGGCAGCGAGCACAGTGCAGCACAGCCCGTATCACCAAGGAGTGGAGCTACCTTTGGGGTGCTGCAGAGTTTCCACTGGTGTCTGTCACTCGAAACTCCAAGTTGTCTGAATTCACTTCTTGTGATTGGTTGATGACATAAAGTATGATTTTGCTGTTTAAATCCTTTTGGCTAAATCCTTCCTGAATGAATCCACCTAGGAAAGATGAGTAATATGCAGGTAACCAAAAGCCTGATAATAAGAACCACATTGTTAATATTGACTCTTTTCAACTTTTCTTTTTGTCAAGAATCTGAACTTAGAGAAATGCAGGTTTATAGCTAAACAGCAACATCTGTTCATTATGAGCCCCCACAAATTTCTTCATGTGTAACCTGTTTATCAAAAGGCCAAATTCAATAATAATCTTTTTTTTCCTTGATAGAAATAAAAACATTTCTCAACAGCAGCTATTAAAAATTATCTCAAACTCTTTGAGGACTTACAACAAACTTAAGACTCAGGTTTCATTGCAAAAATTTTGTTACTACAGTCAAACTTTGCCCAAAGTTTGCTAAGAAATTTTGATTCTCTCTGTCAAGCAAACATTAACAGGATAGGACTTAAAATTTGGTCTGGTATGGCCCAAAACAGAGATTGTAAAAGAAACCACCTGTTGTTATATTTTCCAGGTAGCCATAATGAGGACCTCGCAAAATCTTAAAAATTATTTTGTCATCTTCTGTATTGGGGTCAGATGCCCTCAGGGACTTGGCAGTAATAAAGATCCCATAATTGCCGTTCTTCAGCAGTTCCACATCAGAAAAGCAATGGAGATGAATGATTTTTGGTGCCATTTTGTCCAAATGATCCACCTAAATCAAAGTTAGAGATTAATTTTACAACATCAGGATATTCTCTGTCCTGCTTCTGCTAAAATCTTGAAACTTGGTCTTCAGGAAATATTAACAGCCTCTTCATTAGTATCAGGGTTTTGAAACACAGAATTTTGACATGCAGTGCAACCAGGCATACTTTGCTTACTGAAACATGCCACATAGATACATACAAAAAATCACAGTAAACATATATGAGCCTATGATGAAGTATGAAGGACTTGAAAACAGGGGAAATTGGAAGTGAACAGAAAGATTTTAGCAAAGAAAGAAGAGTAGGAGCAGGTATCTTACAGAAACTCTCAGAGAGAAGACAGGATATCTAGGTGGGGAAGCAAAATGGCTGTAATTCAAGATTCCTGTGACATGAAGATCAGCAGTCATACTCACACCCCCATGTGTGCAAATCACAGGGTCAGGCACCAAGTGGGAAAGCAGAGCAGGAGAAAGTTCTATCCTTCCCACAGTTGAGATTCCTATTTAAAATTTTTAGCATGCAAGTATTAAGTATATAAGTATGTACTTGCTTATCTTTATGCATTTTTGCAAGTAGTTAATTCCCCAGGTTAATTATTCATGGAGCACAGAAAGCAAATATTTTAGCTGCACAGTTAAATCAGAGACTGCATCAAGTACTAGCTGTAAAACTGGTACATTTTTGACCTTATCATGCTATTTATCTCTCTTAAGTAGGCCTGTGGTCACACTTGCCTGAATGGTGAATGCCACTGGCTTGCTCTGCACCCTCCCATTCACGATGAAGCCTTGGTTAGTCCTATCTGTGGCAACAAATGTAAATCTGTCAATCTGGGAATTCCCACCTCGGTGCTTGTATGCAACATCCCTGTTGTCCACATCTTGCTGTGTGAAATTGTACTGCAGTAGCACATCCCCATGATAATAGAGATGCCCATACTGGGGGAGCTGAGCCAAGACAAAGGTAAGGTTTTCTTTCGCAGTATCTGGGTCTGAAAGCTGCAGGACATCAGAAGTAAGAAGTGCCATAGATCCTTCTGTTAATCTTAACCCCATGTTCCTAGAAAGAGTGGGCAAAGCCTGGTCAGCTGCCTCCAAGGCGATCTTGAATGTCCCATGCTTAGTCCTCAGTCCATTGCTGATGATGAATCTGGCAAAGAGAGGCAAGGCAGTCTTCAGCATCTGTTCTTGATTCACCATGTACTGAAATGAAATGATAATGCAGACCTTTACTACAGGACTTGCCTGTGTTGATACTGCAAAAGTGAAAGAGCTGGGTGGAGCACAAACCCAGACACTGAGTAGAGTGGATGTAAAACTTAAAAAGGTGAGAGCAGACAGCCAGGTATGTGACAGGAGTTACAATGCCCTGGCAGGGATTGAGCAGATGCCAGAGGAAAGGCCTTGAAGATCAGCGGTCAGAACAGAGCTGATCTAGTCTTCTAGCTGAGATACAGGTGGAGAAAATCTAAAAGGAAAGGCTGCCTGGGGGCCTTATTGTAGCTTCTGGCATATATATTTTACATATCATTACATATCAAATTCTCTTCACTTTACCTGGCAGTAGCACCTACAGCTTACAGAAAGAGGTATGAGAAGTGCATGACCTGCCTGGTTTGGTTTGAGATTCTTTCTGTTCAGTGTTACAGATCTTTTCTACCCAATGCCCCCAAAATCATCTGAAAAACAAACTGGATTAAGATTCAGCCTTTTCCCACATCATGGGTTTGTTAGGCACTACCTATATCTTTAAATTTTCATATATTCAGAGGGGCTGGTTTATGTTTCTTTAAAAAAGTGAAGTAAAGTTTCACTGAAATACTAAGATAATGGACAGAACTGTGCAAATTGCATAGAGTGATGTTACAAACATAGATATCCATCACATAAATTTATCAATGGTCATATCTGCACAGCTCTTCTTCCATGCTGGTAATTTCTATCAACAGCCACATCGTTTCTTGTAGTTCTCACTCAAGTAGTGATGTTTCTTTAAGTGCAAAGATTTGTTTATTCACTACAGATAGTTCTCCTTTCAAAACTAAGAGAAAGGTTCCCAAGGCTGTAGAAAAAATCTGTTGGAAGCTCTGCTGTTATTGACTGGGGTAGAGTTCATTTTCTTCATAGTCACTTGTATGGGGCTGTGGTTTTGATTTGTGCTGTAAATAGTGTTGATAACATAAGGATGTTTTGGTTTTGTTACTGCTGAGCAGTGCTTACACAGCATCAAGGCTTTTTCTGCCTCTCACACTGCACGACCAGTGATTGGGCTGGGAGTGCATAAGGACTTGGGAGGGGGCACAACCAGGACAGCTGACCCCAGCTGACCCAAAGGATATCCCAGACCATCTGGTGCCATACTCAGTGTATAGAGACGGGGGAAGAAGGAGGGAGGGGGAGACATTTGGAGTGGTGGTATTTGTCTTCCCAAGTCACTGCTGTGCATGATGGAACTCTGCTTTCCTGGGGATGGCTGAACACCTGCCTGCCCACAGGAAGTAGTGAACGAATTCTTTGTTTTGCTTTTCTTGTACGCACAGCTTTCGCTTTACGTATTAAACTGTCTCTATCTCAACCATGACTTTTCTCACTTCTACCTTTCCAATTCTCTCCCCAGTCCTACCAGGTGGGGAGGGAGTGAGCAGCTGCCTGGTGCTTAGTTGCTGGCTGCAGTTAAACCATGACAGAAGCCTACCAGCTGGGTATGGGCTTTTGCCATATGAGTGACAGCATGGCCTGCAGAAATTTATTATTAAATTTAGTTGTGGAGAAAAAGAAAGAGAAAAACAATCTTTTAGCCTTTTAAATTCCTCTTAGATTTCATTGGGAAGATCATTATTTCTGTATTTTCTTCTGAAAAGAATTACATGCAACATCTTCATGCCTGTTAGAAAAATTTTTGAGGGTATATGAAAATTGCTCTGAAAATGTCTCACAATCCTTCATCTCCCATCAGTTTACAGCATATAAAGACAGATACCTGTCTTTCTTTATAAATTGCAGTGATTATGCTGCACAGTATGTGCAAAAACATTTTGGAAGGTGGTTTTCACACAGGTTTCTCTGAGTCAAAGCAGAGTCTGCTGTGCAAAGAAATTTGTCTCTAGTACAGTGGGACAGTTGTTTCAGACAGTATGAGGGCCAGCCTAGCTGGCTGCTTTCCACCTAACAGTCTTTTCTACCAGTGAAATGGGGACTGGCTGACATTTAGTAGATTATCTGTTTCCCTTTGGTCTTTTGACTGCAGACCTTGAAGAGGTATTTTTAAAAGTACAGGGTCAACACCTGGTGTATTGCTGTGTGACTTGAATGTGAGTGACTTTCAGTAGGTCATGGGGCAGCTTACTGTGTCACACAGACTGTCTACCTAAAGCTCCCATTGCCTTTCACCAACATTGGATGATTAGAGCTTGATCACTTGTATACTGGCATTGTGCCATGAAGCAGATGGGAATGAGCATAGGCAGACCAGGGACTATGTAGCAGTTAGAAATATGTTTACTGAGGATGGTATTCCCAACTGGGAACCTAGAGACATCTGTCTACACTGACCTAATGCTATTGTGCCAATGGTAAAAAGGTTGTGCTATTTGTAAGCTTTCAGAAATCAAATACAGAACTAGAATAATGATGATAAATACTGTGTTAGGAGAAAAAAGGGTAAAGCACCTTCAGTCAAGACCTTAACCTCCTCCCAAAATGCCTAGAGGATTGAAGCAGAAGTGAATTTTCTCTCATTCTTTTGATTGCTCTAAAAACATTTGGATGATATCTTTAGTGAAAGACTTAGATAATTCAGTTCATGAAACTGAAGATTCATCCAGCCTTCTCCAGAATACCAGACACGAATAAAGCTCACGTATACATCGGACTGAAATTTACCATGGATTTCATTCATTCATTTCTGCTGAATTTCACAGGTAATGAAACTGCCTATGTCTAAGATGTCCTTCTTCTGCACTTTGGGAGATTTTGGTTGTTTATTTCTGGTTTATGTCTGCTTTGTAATTTTACCTCAGGAGTAAAGAGCAGACAGTATTCTCACTCTGATGAAGTTTGGGGTACAATTCCCAGGCAAAGTTTGGAGGACATGTTGCATGGTTTGATTTCACAACTACCAACATTTCATGCTTTCTGCAGCTTGATGGCAATGGAGTTGGCTATAGGACCTACCATCTGTCATGGCATTTAAAAGATAAAAATGGAATCATAAATAGTGCCAACTCATTACAAAATCGAGCCAGCATGTCAAAATGGAGGACATTAGCATGTTCTTTTAGCATCCTGCTGCCAGCATCTGATGTCAGGTTGCTAATCACTTGAAGTCATCTGTCCAAACAAGCGCTGCCAAATCTTTCTTCCAGGCCAACAGCACCAAACAATACAGGTAAATTTATGTCTGAAGGAAGTACTTTAGTGGGAAGTAAAAATCTGGTCAGTTAATTCCTCCTCCTCCCACAATTACCCATATAATTAATTCCTTGTTGAAATAATAATACTGTTCTGCCAGAATATTTATATGTCTACATAAAACCAAATTATTTTCTAAATGATAACATTAAGTAACACAATTGTTTGGATTAAAATAATTATCAAATATCAATATTTATTAAAGCATCATAACCTTACCTTTATAAGACTGACTTTCTAGTTTGTTCTTAGTCATTGGCCTAAACAGAAAACATTGGGTTTATCCACTTTTGCAATTTGCCTAGAATTGTTTGATCTGTTTTCGTTAGTGTGATATGGAAGTCATACTGACACAAGCCACTATGCTACACCACCCAAACTAAGGCTGGCATGACTGCAACCTTACTCAAATAATCTAATCTAGTTTTGGTGAAAATGTTTCAAAATTAAGAAACAAAAAACCAGGGAATAAGTGTTCACTTTTCCTGTAGTGAGTACAAGTGAATCAGACAAATCTCTTAACTAGAATTTCCACCACACTGAATGCAGAGGAAGGGATAGTTAAAAATGTTTAATCTGAGGAAAGTTTCAGAAGAACTTTTGGGTTAACTCTGGACAATGCTACCTGACCCAGTATCACAGGGAGATTTATTTGATGTCTCCAAGCCCCACTTGCTTGACTTGCCTGCAAAAAAAGTTCTCGAACTGGATGATGCAACGTGTTCTCCAATTTCATCATGCCTCACAGAAAAAGCCGTTCAGATCAGGAATTGATTCTAGGTGGCTGTAAAAAGGGTTTTCTCCTGAACTGCAGCTCTTAGGAGCCAAGTCTTTAATTTTTCTTAGTCACAAATGAAAAATAATAAGCTCTTAATTTTGAATTTTACAGTAAATCCATCTTCTGTCAAAAGCTATTCTCAGAAAAAAATTACCAATATTAGCAAAAAGTAATTATTCTTCCTTTAGAAACATTTTCTTTATTATTGAGCTGTGGATTTACCCCAAAATTTCAAGTGTCTACATGAATTTCAATATGGTATTGTCGTATTTGACACTATGGTATTGTCGAATTAAATTAAGTGGACTGGTTTTCATTATATTCCAGAATACTTAGGGATTCAGAAAACTCATAATCAAATTAATAGGACAAATTATATCAGAGAAGAAAGCTTGCATTTACCTGAATGGACCAGCTTTACCACATCCAGCTGTAGTGAGAAACCAAAGGAAAATTCTACCATGTTCTCAGTCCTTCTCTCTCACTTAAATCTTAACAGCTGTGTATGCCTGGGTGCTATAGTAATGTTGAAGCTAGTATTGAGTAAATGTGTCTCTGGTTATGTTTTCAGAATCCTTGAGAAAATGAATTTATTACCAAATCATTCCCAGCTATACTTATTGCAGTAGAAATAGATGTGCTATGTAAACATTGAGAATTCACACAGAGCCTCCGGCTCTTTTTAATTTTTTTTTTTTTTTTTTGGCGGGGGGAGGGGGTTGGGCATTTTGTGTTGTGCAGTGCAGGATTTTTAAACACCCCAAAAATTCAAGGGGAAGAGCTTGAGGGGTGGGGTACTATGCCTTACCTGAATGTATCTTCACGAGCAGCTGCCTTGGCTTTGTGAACATAGCAGACAATCTGTCGTGCTACATCCATTTGACTGAAGCTCGTAATGGAGATGCCAGGATAGCTGATATACTCTATTTGTCCATACTGGGGTGGGGAGGTTATCACATAAAGGAGCTCCTCTGGCTTGTCAGTACCATCCAGTGCAAGGAGGACATCAGTTGTAATGCAGCTGTGGTCCCCTTTTGGCACACTTAAAAGTTTCGTAAAAACCGCTATGTCTCCTGCAGAATAGACAGAACAACACTAAAATAGTCATATTGAACTGGATGATCTCTTCTGCATTGCTTAGTCACAGGAAAGCCACCATTGGTAGAAAAATGATAAGACTTTATAGAGAAATTCAGCATGGAAAGAACTTCACGATATCTTTATTCTGACCTTCTGCTGAAAGCAGGGTCAGCCATGAGATCAGCCAAAGCCACATTCCTTAGGGCTTTATCCATTTGGAACCTGAAAACTATTATCCTCTTGGGGCCAAGGATGAAGAGGCTACAGCTGCTTTTGGCATGTCTTCCAACCTTAGCAGGAAAACCTTTATGTTTTTAATAGAGTTGTAATAAAAGAAGAGGGACCATGAGACTGTAGAATAACCTGGGAGAGAGAGCTGTTTCTGAACAGTCTTTTGCCTACCTTTTTATATTCTTGCCATTTTCCTGTGCTGATTTACTCAGACATAAAAATAGTTTCAGAAAGATATTTTCAGTGCTATCTTCAAAGCTGCTGGGAGTCTTGGGAGGCAAACTACAACACATTGCATTTGGCAGAGGCTTTTCAAATCCCAAGACCTGGCCAACAGTGAAGTCCAAGCAGTTAAACTTACAGGATCTGCAGGGACACTTGCCAGGATGTATATAGTGCTAAGAAAAGGATCAGGACATGCACTCAGGTATCTTGGTTTCAGAAATAGGCACTGTAAAACATCAAGTATAGTGGATCTTTACCCTTTTCCAAGTCCTTGATATTTACGTAGAAGTCCACAGCTGGGGATCTGTTGTACCCATCCCAGAGGTAAAATGTGAAGCTGTCTTTTTTCTTGGATCCCACAGCTCCTGTGTGGACATATCTCACAAGGTTCATATCCACCTCTTCCTGAGTGCACTTCATTCCTGTTCGGAGAGTCACCCACTCTTGTCCTACCTAGAAAGCATAAGCATCCTTCATTAACTGATAATCACAAATACATCCTTCCCAGTTAATTGTGTTTCTTTGTAGTTATGTAGACTGTTAGTGGCAGCTACCTGGCTTTCCTTCTATAGGCTCTTTCCTCACAGTATGTTTTGAAAGGCAGCAAATAACTGGAGTTTTTTTCCAGCAGATACAAGGCTAGAGAAGATACAATGATCATTAATGAAATAGAGTAATAATAGATTAATAAAATAGAGTAATATGAAGTTTAGCCACTTTTACTCTAGGAAATAAATTTCTGCATACTTCTCAATCAGACACAAAGATAAAAATTAAATCGTCCCGGACCCAGCTTATGTTTTCTATTTTTTCATTTCAAAAATCTGCTCTTGGTTCTATCTGAAATCGTAGCTAAAACTGTATCAGAAATAACTTCAGGGAATCACAGAAATTTAGAGCCCCAGAGGTCCTTAGCTAAAAAAAAAAATACACTGAATCACATCATAACATTTCTTGCTGTTCTAGTACCCTAAATTGGACTGATCCGTGAATTCGACATTTAGCAGAAGTAACAGCATCACTAGATTTACAGCAAAGGTTATCAAGGGCAGAGAGCATATATATGTGCCCTATGTGTTCAAACTAACAGACTCCAGTCAGCAGCTGTCTCTTGCCTCAGACTTAATTCACAAGTCTTATGTGATC
Organism: Cyanistes caeruleus; assembly: GCF_971803275.1. Classification (NCBI taxonomy): domain Eukaryota; kingdom Metazoa; phylum Chordata; class Aves; order Passeriformes; family Paridae; genus Cyanistes; species Cyanistes caeruleus. The sequence goes on along the minus strand of NC_141732.1, from coordinate 49,545,187 downwards.
CACAGATTGAGGTTGAGATCCAGCATCAAAATGCTTTCCAAGTTCACAAGTTTTAGAAATGGAATTTTATTTCTATCACATAAGCATGCTATTTAAAAGAGGAAGTTTTTTCCAGCTTTGTTCCTTTTGCTTATTTGAGGTCAATGGATTGTCATCTCATCTTCCATTTCTAATCTTATTTTTTGCCATTCCTTTTGATATATCTTTTCCATCATCTTGATTTTCCCTTCCTTCCCCCTGTGCTTTTCTTCTACTTGATGAGGTATTACTTACTCCTTCACATGCAACTCCTTCTATGCTTTCTGAACCATGAAGTAACTGAAGTAAAGGCTTGTTTTCTTTTTTATTTTCCTTTTCTTCTTTTTTCTTTTTTTTTTAAATAAAAGACTTTCCCCCCCAGCTTGACTTTTCTTTCTCTGTGGGATGATGGGATGATTATCCCCGCATCTCTTTCAATTTTCAATTCAGATTATCTGCCGTGGTTTTTTTTTTACTTTCCATCTTCTCCTGTTCAGTGTCTGGGTTATAGTGCCAAAACCTCTTGGGCAGCATCATTGCTTGACTCAAACACTCCTTTAACAATCAAACTGGCCAAGTGTTTACTTTAAAATATCACAGGCATTTGGGAGAAAAGGAAAATGATCTTCATTTTGCACTAAAAAGAGAGAGTTCTTTGTATGGCTGCTTTTTGTTGAAGTACAAATACTAACCTTGAGCTGAAGCTGACCATTTTCTGGAAGTCTTTCAAATAAGTAGTAAATTCTCTCCCTGGAGGTATCTTTATCTTCTGCTGACAGAACAGCGCTAGAAATTATTTGAGTTTCACCTATGTTCACCTCTATATTGTTCTTCCTGAAAAAATTAAAAGTCATGTATTGATGCAATAAAAGCAACCTTTTCAACACGTAATTTCTCTGCCAGAAATAACCAAATGCTGACAGAAAATACATTTTCAGAGAGAATTGAAGAAGCGTGCCTATTTCTGTTCAAAAGAGAGAAAAAAAAAGCAAAAAGTGCATACAAGCTTCTCCTTACAATGGTGACAAACAGCTCTCTTATTTCCCTGGACCCTATTCTGCTTACCTTCATACAATTTATAGGAAGAAGACAATGTAAACAAATAGACTGCATTGTTACTGCTAATATAGAGCACAGCAATGATGAACTGATTATTTAGGAAACGACTGCCTTTCAAGCAACTGGTCTTCAAGGCTCACCTCTATCTGTAAGAGAAACAACCATATCTAACTGGATTCTTCTCTATGCTCCTTCTAGCACCCACATCTCATTCTGGGAAGAAGCTCTCAAGAGGAATGTGTAAAGGCCTTAAATTCCCCAAGGGCACTTTCTGTTGCAGGATGCAATCCAAAAGGTGACAGATTGAGGTTTTGGCAATCACTGAGAATAAGAGGCACTGTTTTCCAGCCAAAAACATCCCATCACAGGATCTTCAGTCTGTTGACCATAACTAATGGAGATGAGAGCTGAAAATCCCTGGGGTTCCCTGAGCACCAGAAAGTGTCCAAAGATGAAAACATTAAGAAAAGATTACAGGTACTGCCCAATATTCACCTGTAAGACACTGCACTAGCATAAGGAACTTTGAAGCCTACACTGAATATGTAGAATGTGTCAGCCAAATCACCTCAGTGCCAAACTGAACATTTTCTTAAAGCACTACTGCTTAAATACTGGCAGAATTCTCAGTGGAGAAGTAACAGGCAAGAGCTACTAACTTCTTATAAAGGAATAGCTATTTTGGGAGTAGATGTCTCAATCTATGCTACTGTTCATCACAGGAATGTCGAGTGGTGGACCTAACATTGCCAGACAAGGAAGCAACAGTTTCTGGATCTAGCTGGGCAAAGCTAAAGACACTTGACTTCTTGCACTTCATCATCTCCTTTTAGAGAGAGAAGGTGGAAAATGGCAGATCAATCTATAGCATTATGTGAGGGATAAATAGGCAATTATCAGTAATTATCTGTACATGATATATGCATACATAAATTATACTTTTTATTCTAACTGAAAATTGTCATTCTCTCATGTTAGCTTTATGTGGTCATTGAAAATCTTTTAGCTAAGAAACTAACATTTGTTATTGTAGGAAGCTCTACTTGGGAAAAATAACATTAGAAATTCTTTGCAACGGGAAATGTAACTCTGATATGAAAGTAAGCCAAATACCCTGAGGGATCAGAAATTCCCTCCTTAGTGGCAGTCTGCTTGACAGGTTGTGAGTCTGAAATGCAAACTTTAGTGTTTCAGAGCTATACCCACAAAACCTTTGGACTCTTAGCTTCCCATCTGCCTGTCTGGAGCTGGAAAACAGTCACAAATATGTAGGTCCTGATGCTCTGTGACAAGTCATCAGTTGCAGATCCCAAGGGATGAGCTCCTTTTTAAAATGTCCAGGAGGTTTGGCTCTTTTGCAGCCAGCTGCCTATCTATAAATGGTCTGCCAGGCCATTTCTGACCATGTCTAATCCATCTATGAGTCCTGGTTTTGAAGCATTAGGGAAGTTAGTGTGTGCCTTTGCAGCAGCAGAATTATGGCAGAGAAAAAGAATTTTAGAATATAAAAGAAGAGAATTACAATCTGAAAGCCCTTTCCCTGCTTCAACCTTGTGGATCCTCTCACATTTTCTTCCAAAATCCAGAATTGCTTTCAGAGAGGTGTTTTAGGCAGGTGTTTATTTCTCTCAGAGAGAGGAAAAACAGTACCATGGCAGTCAGTGTTCAGCAGAGGCACAACACCTGGCAAACACCTTGTGAAAAACAACTTATGAAAAAAAAAAAATGAACACATTTCCCCAGGCACTTTTTCCTCTATTTGCTTAATATAGAGCAATACTAAGCATGCACTTCTTTCATTAATTTTTATTTTTTTTTTGTTAAATGGATCTACAGAGATCTATATAGAAACATTTTTACTGACATTAGTCTGTTACTGGTTATGGCTTCCTCTTTGCATCAGACACCAAAGATGTGGTTTAATGGTGAACATGATGGGAGGCTAGGTTGATGGTTGGACTTTATTATCTTAAAGGCCTTTTCCAACCTTAACAATGGTATGATCCTAGGATTTGGTGTTTTGTGCACTTTTCCATCATTTTTTCTGAACACATCCCACTGTCATAAACAGGAACATGTGACTTACTTGCTCAGCACTGGTTTCTCATCATTAACTGGAATGACTTTCACTGAAATGGTTCTGAGGACTTTATGTTTTCCATCTGATAGCTGAATTCTAAAGCTGTCAGTGAGGTTTTCAGAGTTGTCATGCATGTACATCAGCTTCATTCCTATGTGAGGCAGGAAGAGGGAGAAAAATAAGAGAGAAAGAAAGGGAGAGGAAGAATGAGTGAGAGAAATGGAAAGAGCAACTTAATCTGACTCCTGCAAAATCCTTCATCATTTCACTCTGCTTCAATCACCTTTCTTCCATCTCCCCTCCCCATATGCCAGGGTAACAATAAACTTGCCTTAGCTACCACAAGATGAGTTTTATGAGCCACTGCTGTTCAGTGATCTAACAACATACTATTGACTCAAGGTCACCAGCCTGACCTAAGCAAGGAGTGACTCTCCAAAAAAGGGCTCTCTGTCAATCTGAAAAAGGTACATTTCTTCTCCTCCTCTCCTTATTCCAAATCACTTTGATAGGGACCATAGAGAAGGTGAGACCGCCTGGAAATACTTTCCTGTGCTTTAAATAGCCCTCAGGCGACTTTGAAGAAGCCTTTGGAAGGACAGCTGGCTTCGTATCTATGACCATGGACAATCAGAAGTTCTAGGACAAAGGTGGCTCCTTCACCATTGTGGATAACAAAAGGAAAAAGCCAAGAAGGAAAGTCAAAACCAAGACTTGGGAAGGCAGAAGAATTTGGGGTAGACACCTGATATTTCTGGAGGTTCATATTGGACAGGCAGAGAGACATAAATTCTTTCCTCAGGTTTTGAGGGCTGAACTGAAATTTGAGTGACAGTATTGAGTTCATGCCTCTCTTCATATTGATAGATTCCACATTTCACTAAATAGCCACAATCATGAGGAATCCACTATATTCCTTGCAGTGTTAAATCCACTTTTTTCATTACAGGTAGTTGAAATAGATTTGCTGTTTTAAAGCAGTCTGACTGATCATGCTAAGCTGTGGAGTCCCAATTTGTACATTTATTACTAGACATATGGTAAATTGCAGCCTTTCAATGTCTGAAGAAGGTTTATAGGAAAGATAGAGACTTTTTACCAGTGCCTGTAGTGACATAACAAGGGGCAGGAGTAGGTTTAGGTTGGTCATAAGGACAAAACGTTTTACAGTAAGAGTGGTGAGACACTGGAGCAGTTTGTCCAGAGGGGCTGTGGAACACTGGAAGTGTTCAAGGTCAGCTTGAATGGGACTTTAGGCAACTTGGTCCACTGCAAGTTGTGCCTGCCCATTGCAGGGGAAGTGGACTAGTAAAGGTCCCTTGCAACTCAAAATGCTCTACAATTCTGTGATCATTTGAAGAAGAACTTATTCCCATGATCAGTTAACGTGTTTTTAAATCAGTCTTGTTGTCTCTCTATTCTAGGTGCTGTAAAATGTTTACAAATCTGTTTGAGGATGTTACATTATGTTACACCATATTACATAATTCCTTTTTTTTTTTTTTTTTTTTTTTTTTTTTGTGATTTTCCTACTCATATTACTACCCTTTGTGATACAGAGGTCTCCCAGGATGATTTTATTGGCAGTTCCTCAAATCAATAGACAAGAAGAACATTAAATGGGACAACTTCCATTCCTCAACACTTTCTTGAAAATAAACATAAGGCAAATGAATAAATAAATGATGAAGATTTCTTTAGTGTGCCACTTGCCTCATTAAAGGAAAGAAAGACCATTGTCAGAAAAATGCTGCACCTACCATTCCTCAGTAGCTCCATGGAAAAGTCATGAACAAGCAAGCCATGGCTGTGGTGATCATGGTTAATTAAGTCTCTATAATGTAGAACATCACCGCCGTGAACACCATTAATAAGGAATCCGTACAAGGGCCTCTGCACAACCCTGAACACCAGAGGGTCTTGAGGCACATCCAGATCAACTGCATTGATAACAGACAGGTTCAGCTCTTTCATCTCTCCTTCCTGAACCTGAATGTGAAAGAAAAAACACCCAATTCTTTTACATTAAAATAAATGATAGAATTCTAGCATGGTTTCATGAGTAGGGTATTTTAGTGTACAAGTGTATCTTTTGATTCATCCACCCCTTACCCTGTGGCTTTTTAACCAGCTACCGATTTCAACGAGTTTAAGAGACACAGAGAAATTTGCAGGTTGCAGTGATGAAGAGAGTTGAGATAAGGAGTTTATATTTGCCCAAATTAATAGAAAATGTGTTACATAAGTCAATGCCAAATCTAATGTTCAGAAATGCACAAAGGAGAAAGCCTTTAAATACATAAAGGTATCTAAAAATATATATATATATTATATATATATATTTATATATATATTATATATATATTTATATATATATAAATTTATATGCATCACTTTTTATTTATAATTTATAAATTTGTATGATCACTTTTTACTTTACAGTAAGAGTAAGTTTATACTCTGTGCTCACAGAGCTATTTATATTTAAAAAAGTCTACAGAGAGGGGAGAAACTATGCCAGAAATATAAAAAATACTCTATTAAAAATGTGAAAGCTCTTGAGAATTCAGAAGAGGCCTAAAGATTGCTCTGTATTCTAGATTACTTATTTGTTTAAAGATCTGAGCTATTCTTTTTACTAAACTTCAGATTTCCAAGAGCTATGCCCTGCTCCTATCTCACTGAAGCCCTGTCTTACAGGTTTACATAGGCTGTTTCTGAAGTAGGCTGAACTACAAAAGTAAGGGAAATATACAGGGGAACAGATATCAGGTCAGTGCTCTTATTTATGTTAAAGAATGGTTTCTCCTTAAAGTAGTTCTATGACAGGCATTTTGCTTATTTCCTTACAGTAATATTCCTGGTTATGAATTCTGGAACTTCATCATTGGTTGGGCTGATTAGCACAAAAAATGGGATCTCTGCTGATCTATGTAACCCATCAGTGACACAAAGTACAAACTTGTCTTCTGTCGGCTCCATTTGCAAGTGCCTAGCTTGAACATAGTTTATATTCATGGCTTTCAGGTGCTTCAGCTGAAATGAAACTACAGATTTTAAAGAGAAAATGAGTTAGCACAATATTTTCATGCCATCTAGTTTTATCCATCATTTAAAACATTGAAACTATGTCTTTTTTCAAAGAATAAATAATTTGAACTTCTTCAAAATTTCAAAACTGTAGTTTTTTGACTGTAAGAGTTACATTGCATGTATTACTGCAGGGCACAAGCCCTTTCCCCCAAAAAATACTGCCTCATTCTGCTTCAGCTGTTTCAGCCCATAAATATGGGCTGAAACATATATGTATATAACACAAATAATATGTAGGAAAATATCTGAGGTCCAAGATTCCTTGATAGCACTGTGTTAATCACTGAAATTGATGGTTTTTTCCAAGCTAAATGATTCCATGATTATATTATTCTAGTAACATTTTATTTGGCTGACAGACCACAAAAATGAGGCGTTAAAGACTCAGTGATTGCAGGTTTCCAGCTGAGAATGCTGGTAAAAGCTGGTAGCATTACAAAGCATGTCACAGTCTGTTCTGCTGAGGGTGAAACCCCCTAACACAGTTTGAACGTGGGCAAGGGAAGTCACCATCGAAGTCAAAACACCATGTCTATCACTTTTGTAACATTGTCTTGGAAACTAATGTGGGACCCAGGCTACTGCATTTAATTGACAGAGGTATAGATGATGGAATGCTGAATCTTTTCATGGGGGACTGAAGAGGAAGGCAGGGAGAGCAGAGAAATGTCTTGATAATGTCATGACTTCTAATAGATCTCAGCTGGTTGCATAAAACAAGTATTGCCTTGTTTACTTCAAGGGCTAATTCTTCACATTTGCAGAGCTTCAGTCTCCCTTTGAAGTCCTCCCACAAAGTCCCACTGCTCTTCATTTGCCAGCACCTGCACTCCTCAATAAGCCCATATTAATGCCCACACCTGAATCTGCACCACCAGAGCCCACTGCAGAGCCTTCCACAAGCCCTCCAGGTTTAATCTGCTTGATTATCATAAATTGTTAAAACTTACCTATGCTTATTCCCATGTTGCTCTTCTCAAACCCAGGAGAAGGCAGTATATTTTCAATGTAGCCAAACTGGGGAGGAGAAACCAACACAAACTCTAAGTCATCTGCAGTGGTGTCAGGGTCAGTGGCAAATAAGTGATTGGTAGTAAGGGCTGCTGAGGAGCCCTCCTCCACCACAAAACTTGCACCTGTGCACAAAAAACATGTTAAGCATTATTGGTCATGAGCTCATTTTACTGTTGTTTTTGTTAATAAGAATGGAACTAATAACTGAGGGGGGAAATACAATAAATACTTAATTACTGAGGGGTTTTAACATTTTTTTTCTCTGCTTTCACCAACATCTCTGCTTTTGCCATCATAAAAGTAAAGAAGAGGATCATGAAAATATTTTACTGGTTAAGTTATTAGGTAAGGTTTATATACTGCTCAAAAACAGTTGTTACCTCTGTTTGTCAGAGCATTAATTACATGAGAGCTGTTAAGAATTGCTCATAATGAACAATTTTTCATGCATCACTTCTTAATTTCCCTGCTGAGACAATGCTTCATTTCCAGAACATTACTTGGGTGAGTGCCTGCAAATTACAAAGCTATTCATACATATGCTTAAATATTCTCTGAGATACATAACATATACCTGATACATGCAAACAAATGACATTGAAAGACACAAGCAGATGGAAAACATACTTCTAATATGTATATCACAAACCACAGTAAAAAGCCCAGGAAATTGACTGAAATTTCACACAATGGGCTGCAGCTGGACAAGATTTACATAATCAACTCTATTTCCATTTTAACTGAGTTTCTTACATTCTGAAGAGTACTTGTGAAAATGTGGCTTCATATCTATTAATGTATAGATTTTGTCTTTATTTGCTAAAAGAATGAAATATAAGTAGGTAGCAATGATTCTGTCCCTTCATGTAAGGCCCAAATTTCTTTTTTATACTCTACACACAAAGGTAAGTAAAATATCTCTATTTATGTTTATGCTTTTGTATAAACCTGACACCCGTTGAGCCACAAGTTAAGTCCAGGGACAAGATATTGATCCCTTTTACCTAGACACAGCCTACATACACAGCAATTAGCATGTGGACAGGGTGGGGAGCAGATCTGAGCACTCTCATTTCTAACCACATGCTCTAAACAAGCAGCTGAAGAGCAGCAAGCTCATCCTTGCACTGCCAGCTGGATTGGGTGTTTGCGCTGTACAAGCAAAAGAAAATAAAATTGATGGAAATTCTGATCCAAAACTTTTGTATGTTGATCTCAACTAACTACCTGTAATGCTAAAACTCAAACAACCAAAAAAGCCATCCTGAGTCATCTGTTAGCCATTACAGTACTGTGTAGCCCTCCCTCTTTGTACTGCTGTAGTGAGAAGAAGCTTTCACCTGTTGCAATTGATGGAGGCTGGTTATCCACTGGAAGTACAGTGATGTTAAGGTCATAGACAGGAAATGGATCATCACGTGAAACTGGAGGAGAACGAGGTCCATCATAACAGCAGTCTTTCACATCTAGGCCAGCCTCACCATCAGAGACAATCAAGGTTAAGATCTCAATGGAAGGAGTCAGGCCAATCTCACCGCCTGGGGAAAGATATCATGTTTCAGAAGAAATTATTTACCAAAACTTCATGAAGATTAATTTTTATCCTGCAAGGACAGTCTTCAGTATCAAGTATCAGAAGAAAAAGAAAGCAGCAGCAAAAGTACTGGAATTCTTAATTCTGGCTGGTGAGGGTGCTATTTGGTTAGAGATTCGGTTTGTTGTCTACAATTAATTTTAACCAGCTCACTTCTATGATATAATAAGACGGTATAGAAAAGAGTCTTAGTATTATAGAAATTATAATGTTACAATTGCAGTGTTATGATATTCTATTACATAGTAATAAAATGGCTAATAGTCCTCAGGATTCTGTTCTTTTTGCACTAATGTATGTACAAAATGTATATTGTGTAGAAAAAGTGTTTTTTCTGCACTCCTTCTCAAAGAATGTTGGAAAATATTTCTTATATATGAATATGTGTAGATGCAGATGTGTGTATATATGTATATGTATATGTGTGTATACATATATATATATATATGTGTTCCTCTATGACAGATGGTAATATCCATGATCTTCCAAAAGAAAAGTTTTTAATATGGCAAGTAATACCTGTATTCCTATATGCTTCTTATCCTTTCAAAATGGACTATAACAAGGGCCGTACTTTATTGTTGTACTTTATTACTGTACTGCATATTATGTCTATGTGTAATCACATTTAAAATGTGGCCTGATACAGGACTGTGAACTGCCACCCCTAGCAAGAAACATCTGTGGGTCAGAGTACTCCAGCTGTCAGCACTTCTGGCAGCACGTGTCTCGTATTGCTGCAAGATATTATTAATAAACAGCCTGCAAAGGAAAGGCAGTGACTCCCAGACTCTCCTGCAATACCTAATGAGAGCACAATTAATGTTAGAAATTTGGAAATGAAAACCAGAAACACCACACTCTTGAAGGTGCCCCTGTAAAATATTCATTCATTGCCCCTGCAAAATATTGTCATTGAAATACAGCTTGTGATATCTTTAGAATGCAAAATAAAAGTTTGTTATTGGTGGCCACAATTAAGTACTTCCTTTTCAAATACCAGCTGTTCATTTTAGACAGTGCCAAGCTTGAAAAAAAAAAATCTATTCTCCATGCTAACACAAAATTACAGAATAATTAAACAGAAGACCAGAATGTTTGGGGGGAAAAAAAAGACTAAAGCTGTCATTCAGAGGTGTAGAAAGAGGACCTCTTTAATCCCAATGAAAGGATAAATTCAAGTAAGAAAGGGGGTTAACCAGCCCTTGATTTCTGCCAGTAACTAAAAAAAAAAAAAAAATTACTAACAATAAAACCACAAAATAATGTCTTTTTAACATTGTGTTTCTCATGAAGAAAGTCAGAACTTCCTTTATCTTGTGGTAAAGAAAGACTGTGAACTGTCCAAAGCAGATAACCTTCTAAACTGGAGAGGTAAACAAGAAGTACAAAAGCGTTTTTTGATGTGTCATGAAACACATCAAAATACTCTCATTTGTACTTAATAATAATTTTACCAAAAAAAGCCCAAGATATGTCAACAACAGTGAAAGAGTTCCTCTGGGATTACAATGCTTTCATGTACCTGTTCAAATATAATTTTCAGTTCAAGCAGGGATTTGGAGAACATATTAAAATATTTGGTAGATGTCTATCATCACCCCTCTGCTTTAAAGCCAGTTAATTTTTTCCCTAGTCACAACATGTGGTTTCTAGGAAGTTCCTACTGGAATTCCACAAAGGCATGGATTCAGGTTAAGGTTTTTTTACTAACACTTGTCTGACCACCTTTCAGTCGAATTCTGTCCTCAGCTCACTTACTAGTGTGCTTGTATGTGACTAAACCAGCGACGACATCGGCTTGGGAGAAACGATCCACGGCAATGCCAGCTTTCCTCACTACGCCCTGGTAGGGCTGGCGGGCCAGCATGAACATCAGCTCCATGTCATCGCTGTCCGCGTCTGTGGCATAAATGTGCTGTGAGGAGAGAACTACTGCTTCACCCTCCAGGCAGTGGAGCACGGGAACAAGGCCTGTTTGCATAACAGGTAGCTGATCATTCACAGGCAGCACCTAATCAGAAAAATAAATTAAGATTTTCTTATTGCTCATTTCATTGGAAGCCGGTTAATTCAGGACACTGCTTTGCAGCTCAGACTAACAGTATGATGCCAGAGATGGCAGATATCAGAGTATATTGGCATTTCTCCATGGGCAAAAAGAAACCAGCTGAATTGAGAATAAAAGACGTAAGTAGACCAAACTAGATAATTATAGTTTCAGTACAAAGCATAAGTCAAAGCTCCTCTCAAGTTTGCCACATAAACCTGAAACCTAGGGTTTAAATGGAAGCCTAATATATCCATTATCTTCCAGTTTCCAAGGTAATGCAAGGACTTTCATAAGCCAAGCTTTGGACCATTTGCCTCCACACAGACAGTTCTCAGAAAGATGCAACACACTGACCTTGACATGCAGGATGAACTCTACAAAATGGATGCCATCTGTGGCTGAAAAGAAAACATCATCAGTGAGAGTCTCCGAGCCGTCATGACGATATCTGTGAAAAAAGATTATAGAGATGCACAAATTCTTCACAAAGATGAAGAAGAATTGATGCTTTCTGGTCATGCCCTACAACGTGTGTCCCTCCTCGTATAAAAGCTTCTCCCTGTGTAAGGGTGTCCAACTTAACAGTGCTGATTCAGCATCAGAGTTCCCCAAAAGGGCTTTTGGGGTATCTTAAAAGAAGAAACTCCCCAAAGTAAACCATTCAGCAGTCAGAAAAAAGGTTTCCCTAAGGCTTGTGAGGTTCTCTGGCTGCTTGTGAGGTGTTCACCAAACACGTACGTCACCATGGTAAGTGCCTACTTTCTAACACATGGAAATAGAGCCAGGGAGCTCTAACTCTGCATGAATGTGTCATGTCTTGTTCTTGCCACAACTAGAAAAGCAAAATTTTCATCTCTATACTAATTAATTTTAACAAAAGTTTTCTTGTAAACTAACCAAGCTTAATAAACATACAACTTCCTTAAAAGAAAATAGCTGGCAACCTTCTTCACAGGAACTGCATGGCTGAATACAAAACTAGTTTCCTCACCAGTGCCTTATAGAGAAACCTATCTCTAGCAGGCATGCTGATTCCCATTTCCTGGCCACACAACAGCTCATTTCACGGTGACATTGCAATCCCAAAGCTCAGACAGCTATCTTGTCCTGGAGCAGCTCTGCCAGAGTTGTGGTGAATATTGCTAGCCTCTGCACCCTGCACCACTTAAGGGTTCAGCTCATTCAGCTGAGAGCCTCAGCCACCACAAAAGACAGCCACTACTCTTCTAACCTGACTGCCAGGGTACACAGGTCCTCATAGGAAAGCCTGTCCCCTCCTTTCATGGGAATGTCATCCAGCTCCACTACCCCATGCTGCGGCTGCCTCTGCAGGAGCAGGAAGAGATGCTCCCGTTTCGTGTCTGCGTCAGAGATGAGAATGTGTCCTTCTGTAATAGGGGTCATGCCACCCTCTTCCACTCTCAAATGGGTTGTAAAGACCTGCAGGGAGAAAAAATGCTGAGCTGTCTGTGCTGTTGCAGCCCTAAACATATATCAAACAGGGTTATTCTCATTTGTTCTGCTATAGGGATGTGTAATATCTTTTAAAAAATGCCAAAGGATATACTCTTTTCTGCTGTGCTAGAAAAAGCTAAGGAAATTACTAACAACCAATAATACATGCATCCTAGTTCTTGTCCCACTCCTGGAGGATTCTGACCTCCATAGGCAATTAGCAACACAAAATATACGGATGCAGTTTTGCTGACCAAGATGTAACATATGTGTTTTTGTATAGATACATAGATGCCAAAGGTAATCTCAGTTTAGCACAGAAAAACCCATTGCACACCCACCAGACTTTACCTTATACTTCTATCCCAATGCAAGCTGTGTGCAAAACTCTGAAACCCTGATCCCATGGAAAATTCATTTTTTATCTCAGTAAAACCAGAACATTTCTCTGCATTTCTGTTTTTTCCCAAAGAAATTTCCAAGTCCTTCCTTCTCACTTTCACCACCACCCTACCTCTGGGGCCTGATTGTCCACAGGAAGAATTGTAATATTGAAGCAGATCCCATACAAAGTGCCTCCATGCTGATTGCTGACAGAAAAAATAAACTGGACTTGCTGAGGTTCAGGTCCAATGTCCTGCAGGGGTGGCATGTAAGCAACTTTCATATAGTTCACAGCATGCTACAAAAAGAGAAGAGGGGTGCATGTAAGAGGAGATAATGGGGATATCCATAATCCATCATATTAGGGATCTTTATCATCCCCTGTTCAGGTGTTATCCAGCCACCAAAATAAATTCCAGAAATTTTGCATGTACTCGTTAGCTACTAGCCATACCTTGATTAAATGCTTCATTAGGTACAAATTAGGTAAATACAAGTTCAAATACTCAAACCTGTAGCAAAAATTCCAGATACAGCTTAGAGGCGGTAGCAGAGGTGATAGCCTGTACTTCTTTATGGATCCCTTTAAAAATGCTGGTCTAAGGACCTTTTCTAACTGTGGCATTAAAATACATGATTCATAAAAGCTAACACCTCCCACAGCAGCTGAATTTGCCCTCATCAATGTGAATATTAACTGCATGTCCTGTGTTTCATGGTGAGGACAGGCCAGTGATAGGAACATCAAAATCTTGCATCCAGATACCCATCCATATAAGGCATACAATTTAGGATCTGTAGGGTCAGAGATCTCATTATGGTACTGCAGTGATCATTATGCAACTTTAGCCATACGTCAAGATATAAAACAGGACACTTTAGTATTTGTCAAACTACAAAAGCATAAAAACTTAACTACAAAATCCTGAAAAAAATTCTGTTCTGGCCTGTTCCATCCTATAATACATCTTCTGGTGGAGACACTGAAATGAAGCAGGAAGCCATTTAAGGTCTCATTTCCTCATTTTGTGTACTTTTTCATTCCTCCTACATCATGTGTACCCAAATTCAGCCTACCCAAGCAACTGTAGCCCCTGCTGGTTTTAGGATATTTGTATTAACATATTGCAAATCTGAAGCATGATACAAATTTGTTTTAAAATCTGGTATTGGAATAGCAGAGTTTTGAGCTTTGTAAACTGAGCTTGTGATAGTACTGCTGCTCAGTTTTCACTTCTTGTTTTCCTGTCAAATAAAATGTTACACTTGTAACATTTGAAAATGGTTTAGAACTCATTATGGTATCAGATAACATAACAAACCTGAGTAAATGACTGCAGTGCAAGAGCAGCAGGATCCTTGACCAATTTGGGGATGGTGTCCACCATAAATAGCTTCCCAGCATCTGAGTAGCTACACAAAAACATGTGTCACATCTTAGCTAGCAGTAGCAAAGAACAAGAAAAATAGCCACATAGCTCAATCTTGCATTTCAAATTACCTTCGCATTTCTGACTGCATTGAAAGGAAAAACATTTTCCTTTCTTCCATCCTTGTTATCCCTTTAAACATTACCACAGAAAACTGACCAAAAGTGGTCATGAAAAATTTTCTCCTAATTTACAAGCAAGCTCTGGAATTGCTGCAACTTCGTCTCTACATATCTCTACATATTCCAGATACCATTTACGCCACCTGCATTTATTTTTAAGTAAGAAAATTAATTACTTATGGTTATAAATTTATAATATATTGCATCTTATAAACTCTGAAATTAACCAGTTCTCAGCACCTCAGCTATCCAGCAGCAGTAACCAGCAAACTAGATAATCATGTGGCTATTTAATTGATTAGGGAAACAGCCTTCTCCCCCAGCTACATAATGATCCTTTGCTGCTTGAGGTCAAAATTGGAAGTGTTGATTTTCAGCTTAAACCATACAGTATCTGGATTTCAAACTTTTCATTTAGGAAATCATTGCTGATGCTGTAATGAGATTACAACACCAGTGATGTAAACTTCTACTACACCCGTTCATTCCATACCTCCCTTGCTCCCACAGCATGCTCTGCCTGTTTTCTGCTCTGCCTCTTCCTAGTCCACAATCAGCAGTGCCTGATACATATTCTTGAAAAAGTTGCAGCACCTCCTCTCCTCAGTCTGGGCAGGCACAGGTCAACCCCATTCTAACACTTAGAAGAGGTACTGTGACTTGTGCTTGAGGCTGCATGGGATCCCACGAGTCAGTGTAAAATGCATGTGAAACAAAAGGAAATATTTCACAAGATTTCTTGCTTCTTATTTCTTGTTCAACTATGCATTACCTATTTTTTATTACTCTGTGTATTATTACCCTGTTCCTTCAGGCTCTGGCTTACCCTTAATCATCAACAGGAGAGCTGCATCTAGCTATTGTCACCTGCACTTTCAACAAACAGATAAAGAACTTGAGGCACAAGTATGTTACTGCCACTGAGGTTGCTCCTCTTACATGGGTTGTTCCCCTGTCCCACATGGAAGGTGTGTCAGGTTGCACCTACCCATGGCTGCAAGAGAAAAATGGGGAAGTGGTTATGTTGTATGTGAGCTCCCTGTCTTGCTCTTCCACATCTGTGAAGTGGAGATGTTTCTTAGTGAGGTGGGAAATCTCAGTCTCCTTAACAACCAGGTGACGGGTTGCTCCAGGAACTTCTCTGGGTAGCTGGTCATCCACAGGGATAATGTGAACCATCATCACCTGGAATTGGGGAGACAGTAGAACCGTCAGCCATTCCTCTCAGTAAGAGAGCAGCTGTGAACCAACATGCACCCAGAAGTGGATCACTGGACTATGAGATACAAGATGTGGCTGTCAGGCCATGTCATCATCACATCAGTAGCAGAGGCATATCACAGTTAAGGGCAAAGCTTTTAATCTTAGAAGTTTCCCTTCAAATGCAAAGTTAAATTCAGTATGTTGGACTCTTGCATGAGAAAAATAGTCTATTCTCAGTTGACTTTAGGAGAGTTGTTTAATTTGTTTGTACTGTCTCTAAGTACAATTTGTTTTCAATGTTTCATTTTGTAGTATAGGAAATAGTCTTTTCTACGAGCTTGTCTCTATTCAGCCAGGGAGAGAACAACCCCACAAGAACAAGAAATAGCCCTGAAGAATACTGTTTGTGGTGATGACTATCATCAGAAAAAAACTACACCAGTTTTATTTGAAAACCTGTCAGAACCTGTAACGTATCAGCCATTTGAAGAAAAAAATCAGGAGACTGCAAAGATGTTTCCATTTCATACCTGTGGCTCTGAGAGATTTGGAGGGTCATGGCTATCACATAGCACAAACTCAAGGGAATCTTCAAACACTTCTCCTCCCAAATGACGATAATAAATTATGCCATTAAATAGATCCCTCTGAAGAAAACTGTTGACAGAATACCCTGTTGAAATGAAGAATACATCTTCCATTGAACACTCCATTTATACTACAATACTACAGTACAATTCAATACTACAATAAAGTTATGCTTTAGCTGTGCAACTGAGGAAGAATAATGTCCTCTTTTCCACCCTAAGTGAATTAAGTCCTTTGAAATGTTACTCATTGTCTTCCACATTCTCTGAAGATCACCAACAACTTCTTTTTTGTGTCACTTAAAGATCATTCAAAAAATGAAGCAACATAGCAAACAGGCTGAAAGCCCTGTTCAGAAGAGAATTTGCAGGACTAGTAGCCCCTGCAGCCTAGCAGAGGAATTTCTGGGTTGTTGCACAGGAGAGCTTTCTCATCATTACATTACATGATTACATTTCTCATCATTACATGCACAATTAGCATCATGTATTAACTCTGAATTTGTCACAGTGCATGTAAACTAACTCCTGGCTAGCCCAACACATTTTCTAGATAAAAGTACTGGAAAGGAAAATAGACTCAGAATGGAAGAATTTCAGGATAAATTATGGACGAAGGGACAGTTATCCTAGTGCAGAGACCAACATTAGTGATGTGGTTTTACACTACAATGAAAGAAGTCCAAAACTGCCATTTTTTGTCCTGAGCCAAAATAACATGTCTAACTGTAACATTTACTGTATTTTTAAAAGAAGGGGGACAAAGAAAAGTGTGCTTTTGTGGATGTGTTTCTTTACCTATTAAGTTTGGTCCTGGTTTCTTCATGATTTCTCCAGCCTGTGATGGCTTGGTAATATTGAATAGTATGTAGTCGTCACTGGAATCCATGTCTGAAGCATGAAGCATGGAGCTCTGAATCAGCATTGTCTGTCCCTCGTGAACTTCAATGACCACATTGCTGATCAGAAATGGAGGGCTATCATCTTTTGGGAGGATATTTATCGGAAACTTATGTCGAATACTGTGGGGGCCATCAAAGATTCTAAATACCACAAAGTCTTTAGTAGAATCACTGTCATCGTGATGGTAATGAACAACCCCAGCCTGAATGTCAGAGACGGTGAACAGGAATCCTTTCTGTCCTGTCAAAATAGTGGAAGAAAACACATCAAAAATGTGTGGTTCAGCCCAGAAAAGTAAATTTCCAGGTTGTGAGGGGGAGAGATGAACAACATATTGCTAACTAGATAAATCAAATGTAACTCCATCTAGGAAAATAAAAAAATTGTAGGAGTTGGAATAGCTAATAAGAATGCAAAATTTGCAACTGTGAAACCAGAGAAAATCCTCCAAATCTCACTAAAGGTAACTAGAGACACCAAAGATTTTTTTTAACTCTGGTTGTTTCCACTTTAATTTCAATGTCTACTTTCTTATCAGACCATTTTACATGCATTTTAAGCATCAAAGAATATAGTATTTATAGTTAAAGTTCAGGATTGTGTTGCAAGTAAAATATAATGACGTGGGGATTTTGGTGTATTGATATTATTGTCTCTAATAAGACAGGTTTATACCTCTGCTTCACTAGAAATGTTATGTATACAGACAAATATACAGGCAAGTTAAATAATTCAAGAATTGCAAGCTGGCACTAAAAGGTATGATCTCCTCAGAGCCACCAAGTAAAGAAACCAAGCATTTCTCTAAGGTTTTACAAAAAGAAGACAATTGCCAAAAATTGTGGTGATGTTTTCCTTGGCATGTACCTATGCGGACAGACAAAAGAGAATAAGGTGCAGTCACTGGAGACAAAATATCCACCTCTGGTTGGTGCATGGTCATCTTAGAATCCCTCAAGCTCAGTATGGAAGGGCAGGACTGCCACCAGGAGATGGGCCCTGACTGGCTGCACAGTCTCCCTAACACTTCAGTCTCTGGGGCTGAACCCACCCAGCACTGCTGACTCCACGCTGTTCCTGTCTGTTGCTTGGCAGCAGGATGATCTTGCAGACACTGGACTACTTGTCAGGAGTTTCCTGAATTTAAGTTTACTTCTGAATAGTTTTTATATTTGCTAGATTCAAAACGCTAACTTTCCTTTTATTTAAATAGTTTCTTTATGTCTTTAGGTTATCCATTTTACATAAACACATTCAGCTATCAAAAATCTCAGCATCGATATTGGCAGCATGTTCCCACTCTGCCAAGAGCAGAGTGATTGCCATTACACAACCTTTTTCCCAAGCACTGAGACCCCTTGTATGCTGCAGAGCAAAACTAATAATATTGATAATGCAGAAGGCTAATGAGTTAGAAGTCTAATTTAATTTCCACTTCTTGAAATAAACCTTAAAGCTGCTGGTAGCAACTATATCCGAAGGTTGTCTGTATTTGCCAGTAAATCAAAATCACTTGGCATTCCTTAACATCTGCAAACAAAAATGTAAGAACTAAAAATGTATTGACTGTGTTCCTCCTAAACCATGTTTCTCAATGAAAGCATAGCTGATCTCTTTAAAATTTTGCCTTTGGAGTATAAACATGCATTAGGAAAGTAAAGGTTTAAATACTGATTTTTTGAACATTCCTGTTTTAGTACCCATGTCTAGCATGGTTGTAGCAGAAGAAGGCGGTCAGCAGAGGGAGCAGAGCTGCTGTTTTATCATTGAGGAGATTTTTCCAGTCTCTGGAGTTGAAATTACCTACCTCTCACTGACAGCCGCCCATGCTGTAAGCCATCAACTGTGACCAAGCGAACGTTTTGGATGTCATCATTGTCCACAATTTGGAACTGTTGCCATGTGATGGGTCGGGATTGTCCCTCTAGGAGGTTGAGGCCTGCAAAGAGCAGAGACTTACGCCACTGTCAGCATCTAATACTTCTGAAGTTGTTTCCAACCAGGAAAGAAAAACCCAGAATGTTTAATTCTATCTACATATCTCCATGTGAAAGGCATTCCAGTGGAGGTTTAGATTGGATATTAGGAAATATTTCTACATTCAAAGAGTGATTAACTTTGGAACAAGCTTGCCAGGGCAGTAGTTGAGTCACCATCACTGGAAATGTTCAAAAAACAGGTAGACATGGCACTTCATGATATAGTTTAGTGGTCGTGGTGGTATTCAGATGAAGATCATTTTGGAGGTTCTTTTCAGCCTTAATACTTCTATAATGCTAAGATTCTAAGGCCACCTTAAAGTCTGATAACAGCTTCAGACACACCTGAATCTGTTCACTGTCTTCAAGGAATCTTTTTCAGAGAAATAAGCAATTCCAATATTGCAGAATGCACCTAGTGCAGGTAGCTTCATGTCCAAATTGCACATTGTGCCCTGGCTAGAAGGAAATAGCTGGAGCCCCAGGCAGAGAATCACGAATGTGCACAGACCCTTTGTCTAAAAAAGGGTATGGGGTGTGGCTAGTCACCCAGAGACTGCAGGAGCCCACGAGCAACAAGAACAAATGTCACCTCTGGAACAAGTACACACAGACTGGGATATAAAACTCAGGGATTCCTTTGTTCAGGGTCTCTCCCTGGAGATGCCCAGTTTGAGCTGCTTTTGTGTCGCTGCACCACAGTTAAATTACATAAAGGAAACAGAGAGCTAGGATTCTGGTATGGGAAACCCAGACTGAACCAGTAACGGAAAGTTGTCTGTTAGTGTGTGTGTGTGGTGAGTGCAGGAAGTCAAGCAGGACATCCATCAGGTCACTGGAGCCACCTGCTGTGAATGGCTTCAGTCCCAGCAGAGAAAGTCAGGTGGTGCAATTGAGCCTCACAGAGAGGGGCATCCGAAAGGTCAGGCAGGAAAGTTCCCTTGGCAGCTGGTTTCCAGTTTTCTGATAATCTAATGAGGCATATTTCTGGACACTTGCACCGGCAGGAGCATTGCACTTGAAATCTCACAATGTCTGAAACTGGGCATTTAGATTCTTTAGTGAGTTTGCAGATAAAAACATATATTGAGGAAACTTCCTTACAGAGGAAAATTCCTGACAGTGTTCCTTCTTACTTAGACAGTCATTTCAGGCAAGATTTCTCTGGAAGACATGAGGTATCTTCTTCTCAGCCCCTTTCCTTTTCTACTGTAGGAAAACTGCACTTTCCCTAGTGTTAACTTCTTGATCTTATATATTTTCCTTTTGATGATCAATGCATTCTAGATGAGAGAATCTGATCCCTTTCCAGAGCAGGCATTATAAATCTGTTTGAATCAGACTTAACCCTGTAAAGTTTCCAGACTTTAAATGGCTGGTAGTATAGCTTGCCCTTTTCCCTAGTCGTTCATTTTTTTCACACTTCCATTTTAAACAGCAACAAGACATGTGGTCTTTCCCACATGCTACCCTACTATTCCTGTTCCATCATATATTTGCCATTAATATTCATACTTCTTAATGTACAATTAATTCTTCTAGAAAATAGTATAAATATTATATATAATTATATCTTTTTCAATTTTATTATAGATTTTATATTTTATATCTACAAATAGATAAAAATTATATAAATATGTATAAATGCTGTATAAATAAATCCTGATTTTCCTGTAGCTCCATTTTTTCTTTATTTTTCATTCCAGTTAAGACATTAGATCTTTTTCAAGTTGTTGTAGCATGGTCCCTCCAAAATCAATATAGGGGAAAAATAGCTCTTTCAGTTTAATGATCCTTAGACTCCAGGTGTAAATCTGAATTTCAGAGCTTTGTCAAATGTCTGTGTCAAAAATGTTATTAATTCCAAAGCAAAATGAATTCAGCTTAAGAAATCTCACCTGTATTCCATGAAACACGAGGGGCATTCGTATCTGTTGTTCTGATAGAAAGATGCACAGCGATTGGTAAACTCCTTTCAAAGTACAAGTCATGCACCTCAAATTCCACCTGTTGTGAAAATAGATAAACTGCTTGTTGAAAACTGGAAACCAAATGTAGTTAAAATAGACAAAGTGCAGTCTCTCCTGAGAGATCTTACAGGCATCTGATAATATGTTAATTTAAAAAAAGCCCTTGATTTGGCTTCTAATAAGAGCCATGGAAGTTCTGCACAAAACTGAGTATCTGCATTCTTTACTCTTTGCAGTTAATTTTGTGAAACGTAGTTTGTAGTGCGTGTAATTTTCATTTTATTTGAGGAACAGTTAAATCATCAAATAATATAGAGCTTTTTTTAACTAGTAGTAATAAGAAGTTGTAGAAGACATTTCCTGCTCTTCTAAGAGGTGTAGGACCAAAAATAGATTTGACAGAAAATATATGCACTGGTACAGAAAAAAAAAAATTAAATTAAATTTAAAAAAAAAAAGAAAAAAATCAAACTCTTGAGTTGTCAGGCTCCAGAGCTGTCAAATTCTTGAATCAAATCTGCAATCAAACAATGCTGAAAGCAGAACGGAAATGAGGCACTTAAGGAGTAGATATTTTGGTAGGATGTCTTGTCCTCATATTAAGGAAACAGGGAAAGGAGGTTATTGTGACAGCCAAGAAAAGAAAAAGCAAGAGAACTTTTGTCAGCAACAATTGCCAGTTACTGTTGCTGTTGCTCTGCTTTCCAGACAACCCTTTCCTTAGCTTACCTTGCTCTCATTTTCTGTTCCTTCAGTTTTATTATTTTATTACCAACCATTTTGCTTTGATTGAATAATTCCTTGAGTACCTTATCAGAGAGTTATTTCATAACTTACTCAAGAGCCTGCAGACAGAAGCCTGATCTCATTCATCATTTGCATCATGCTCTCTGTGTTAGTGACCTGCTTTTACTACTCCCAGCAGGAACTGTTGGGAACCCCTTTTTGTTATCCCTAAACCACCATTATCACAGCAGGTAGGCTGTAAGGCCAAATAGTAATCCTGGCCTTTAACTGGTCCATCTTTCATGACTTTAAATATGTCATCTCTGCACAGGTCACAGGGATCAGTAACAACACCATGCAGGGATAAAAGCTGCGTGGAAAAGGCACGACTGATCTTTCCAAAGGCTCTGGGGTAGACATACAAGCACTATTCCTCTTATTAAAAAAAAAATCCAGTTTAGATATTTCTCTGAGGGAGTAAAAGGTTTTCAGTACAAAGAAATTCTTATGTAGTGAGCAATAAACATCTATTTTGTGTTAGTCAAGATGATGTGTCATAGTAGAAAGTGGCAAAAGATTTTACTTCTGCTCCTGTATTGCATATAGCTTTTAAAACTTTTTTCCCTGAAAAATATCCATTACATATGATTACATTTATTTCCTTTTTACTTACTCTTAGGGAGGTGAAAACCAGCAAATGTTCACACATCTCACTGTTACCTCATAATTCCTCCTCTCCGTGTGGCTGTTATTTGGAGGCTGATAAGCAATGAGCATGTCACTGAGATCCTTCCACGTGAAGGAGCCAACAGGTTTTGTGTGGTCAGAGAGGTGAGTGATAAAGCCCTGTGGAGGTGGCTTGGTAATGTTGAATATAAGAAGGGACTTTGGAGTTTCATTGTCTTCGGCATCAATGGTTGTGGTTGTAATAGGGGTTAAAATAAACTGATCTACTTCCAGGATGAACTTTGCCATTGGGGTAGCTTTGGGTATTTGGTTGGGAACAGCACCTCTAATCCGAACAGGGAGCCATGCATATTCTGTCTGCAACAGGAAAAAAAATTAGACAACTGAAAAGGCAAAGTAAAGTGCAAAAATAAATTCAATTTCTTTTAGCTTCACATAGCAAATCAGGGTACAAGTTAAAGCAATAATTATTTTGAAAATAAAAGTTGAAATATTTTAATTAGAAAATGCCTAGAGTAAATATTGAGACATCAAGAATATGACTTTCAGGTTCACTAGTCTTATTTGTGTCCGTAATTTTGGGCTGAAATTACTTACTTAATTTGATGTAAGTTTAATGAATAACCTTATCTGACAGAAACATGCACAAGCTGTTAATTATTATTAACTGAATATGTTCACAGAGCTCTTAACTTATTAATTACTGTACATGTTGAAGTCAGTGCAGATCATGCTGTATAAAAGTTGTGGAATTATGCCAGAATTAATTTTTCTCTCAGGATAAACTACTTACATCTGACAGTAATCAACCAGAGGTGCTTCTCTGTATCCATAATGGTCTAATCATAGACCACTGCCATGGAGATAATGCCTTTCATTAGCTTAGCTGGCAAAGTTCTAAGAACTGAAAAACTTAAAAGGCTCCCTATCTCTCTTCAAGTGTGACAAGGAGCAAAAATTTTATTAAAAAAGAAACAACAACAAAACCACAGGATGACAATCAGACATTATAAACTTGCATAAAAATCTACCTTGTGCAGAGTTTTGCTTCTGCTGTCTGAGAGATCCAACCTCACGGGGATGTAATCAGTGTCAGGTGAGGGGGGGTAGAGGTGTTGATACTGAATTCCCATCCCCAGAAATTCTTCACAGCTCATCTTTTTGTTGTTAATAACTCCTAGTCCCAGTGTACAGCTCCCATTTTTGCAGTGTTGGCCCAGGCTGCGCTCTGTAACCCAACATAGTGAAACTGTTACCGAAGCAGAAACCAACCAGGGAACCAGCCCATGCAGCTAAAGTAACCCTGAGAGAGGCTCCTTTCCTGACTTAATTTCTCCTACAGGGTTTTGTTTCCAGCTGACATCTTCCAACTCCATCCTCCCTTGGTGTCTTGGTTAGGTGCTGTCTCCAGCAACTACTTGTGCTGTTTCTATTGAGTCTTGGCACTGTCACATTGGTCCACATGTCTAGGAGCCAGAAACAGAATCCAGTCAAGGAATTATTGACCCAGATCTGTGATCTGCATGGCGCCTCACAAAATCGTCATGTCCCTTTCGTGCTCACGATAGCTCATTAAACTTCACATGACCTTCTCACTGTTACACAGCAGGACTGAAACAACCCACTGCTGCAGACATGATCTGCTGCATCTCTTCAAATGTGCTAAGGGAAACAACAAAAGCATGTCATACTAGTACCAGGGAAGAAGCCCCGTGGCTGATCTCCACGAAACTGCTCTTGCCGCACTTTCCGGGCAATAAGCTGGCCATGAGCAGGCAGGTGAGTTTCTGAAGAGATTATGGAAATGGAGCAATCCAGGTTTATCTTTCTGTCATAATCAAAGGTGAGGATATTCTTGTCAATCACCCTAGAGAGACCGTAGTATTCAGGGACCTCCAAAGCATGGGAGCGCATTTTTATGATGTTACAGTCTGGCTCAAGTAACTGTACATGAAGGGTGAATGTTTCTACAAATGTTTCCGTTTCTGTAAACCTGCAAGTGAAAGAACAAAATTAGTTATGTATCAATCCGTCTTCTTCTTCCAATTCATCGCTTGTGATTGTCCTCCTTTTCTAAACTGAATTACTTGAACCCCTTTCTCTCCTGTGTGCTCAAGCCTTGAATCACCATAATCCAGACCCTGCTACCCAAATCCTCCTATTTATAAGTGGGGTGTCTATGTGAAGGAAGAGGTTACTCGCTGTCTATGTATGAGAGTGTCTGTCCCTATCATCAGGGCAGTGGAGAACATGCAGTAGCCTGAAAGAGATACCTTAGGTTTCAGCTTTCGTATTTTCCAACTTCTGTACTGCATTAGTACATAGCTCTGAACTTCATATAAAGTGTTAGCAAGTTCTCTTCACAGCTAAATTAGACAAAATAATCCTTTTCCAGCCTGAGAGCCAAGGATACTGTTGCAGCTCCAGGCCCAAGAAGTATAAACAGGAAAACTGAGAAGAGCAACCTGGCAGGTTGGGACCTGAAGCTGTAACTGGATAATTAACCCCAACATGCAAATGAACCAAAACTTATAAAAGTGTGAAAATTCATGACTAAGAATCCACCTTGAGTCCATCTTGGGTCCATCTTAGGTGTAGCTTTGGTCAGGCTCTTGTGCTGACCGAGGCATATCCTTCGAAGGCCTGTTTTAATAAATACCTACTTTATTCTTTTAACACTGTCTAGCCTCTGTTCCAGGTAGCCTCACAGGGCATCAAAAGTACTACTGTCCCTTTCCTTAGCATAGTGAAAAATCACTGGTTTTGTGTAATAAGCCAGCAATACATACTACATGTCAAATGAGCATATCTGCAATATACTGTGAGAATTTTTTCTATAAACAGATGGTCACTTGTTGACTAGTGATGCAGCTACTGGATCTAAGTAGTTACAACATGTACAGCAGAACATGCTTTAACTGTGAAAAATTGCTTGCTCTTCCTAAGGTCAGCTGGGCTCCTGGTAACAGTGAAGTGTGACCTGCTTCTGCTGCTTACCTGTACAGCCTAAGCATGACCATGTCTTCATCTAAAATTGGACATCCATTGTGGGTATATTTGACTTCATTAGGAAGGAAGTGACAGTCAAAAACCTAAGAAGGAGAAAGAACAGACTGGCACCATGCTGCCAAAGATGTTAACTTCACATCATCTGTTCCACTTCTCTCTGAGTGCCTGGAATACATCAGACTGAGAAAATTCTTAATATTTAGTTCTTTCTATGAATAGATATTCACCTGTGCTGTAATCTCCCAGTGAGGGTCAGAGCAACTGGTTAAACATGGGGCTGCCAGCACTCCACAATTAGAAGGGCAAAGGTCACATGTGATTGTTTCAGGCTGCCAAGTCCCTCCCAGGTACAACAAATAGTTTGACCTCACCTTCTTTACCACTGCAGCCTCTGGAGTTAAGGGTGCAGATATATCCAGCAGTGAATACAACTGCAGTGCTGCTGAAAAGCCAGCCATTACAGCATTGGAATTTGAGATTTATTGACTTTTAAAGTTGCTCATGACAGTAGCTTGATTATATAGTAAATCTTGCTTTATGGCCCCTACTACTGTACCACAAAAGTACAACACAGTGAAATTTTTCTGTTAGAAACCTCACTAGCTCAGAGCTGTTCCTAGTTTTTGTGATACTGACTTTGTACCAGGAGCTCTTTTCTAGATCAGACATTATCTCTGTGTCATATAAACATCCAGCCCCAAAATCAGTGTAATCCACAGCACACAAGCAAGAAGATACCTTTATTTCCCTACCAGCTAATTCAAAATAGACTAATTCTTACAACACAGCTGATGCAGGCAAAATTTGTAAGTCTATCTGGCCACAGTTGAACCATCTAAGGCAGACACTTCTTTCAGGCAGATTGATTTATTTAATGGTTGGTTGGCTTGTGAAAGCAAGGCAATGAGGAAGAATTTATGCCTGACATAAATAGAATAAAGATTGCTTTGACACACCCCTTCTTTGGAAAAGGGATTTGGATTCTGAGGCATACAATTTTTGGGTTCTCAAATACTGCAGTGTGCAAGACTGGGAATTTTAATTCCCATGCAGTATTGTTTCTTTACTGAAACACCACCTGAAAGCTCCTAGCATTGATAAGACTATGTCTGTGTTATCCTTGTGATAACAGGGAGTCCCTACTCAGTCCATGGAGGATGAAAGATAGTCATATTTCATATCTACAGAGAGAAAATGGCATATTCTGGCCAGCAAGAAATCAAAATCACTGCATTTCCTAAGCATTTCACTATGAATATAAATGTATTTGGTTATATAGATTTCCACAGAGTAACATGAAATCTGTCCAACATTCACTAACAGATCTAATGAGGCCATAACTAACAGAAATTAATATATGTACATGATGTACATGGCTGACTGACTAGCCACATTTTTTTTTTTAAAAAAAAAAAAGAAGAGGTAATTTCTTAATGACAGTAATTTTTTTAAATATGACAAAAAATGATGCCTTGCATGAATTGCCTTTGTTTCCACAACCACTTTAGATGATGGTGAAATGGCTGAGGGACTTTAACAAGGTTCTAAAATGTTGGCTGAAAGCATAGCTCATAGGGAAAATCTTTGGATGCTCTGACTTTCAGTGCAAAATTTATGTAATAATTTAATTCTAAATTAATTGTTAATGCATAGTTAAATGAAGCACCTCATGACCACCTTGTGGATTTACACTAAAGGACATAAGAATTATTGAACTTTGTTTATTTCCAGCCATTACACAGAGGAGAGCTTACATCCTTCTATAATGGAAGAGTAGAGTTTCTCAGCTTTCATTATTAGTGAAAGGGTCTACTTCCAGTGAAGCTATTTTCAGATGCTCAAGCAATGTGATAACTTTTCTATATTCCTAGGCATTTTAAAATTTCTTGCCTGATTTTAACTTTCATCAAGAAGTGCCTTGTACAAAGTCTATCCTTTTTGCTTTTTTTTTTTTTTCTTTTAAGTAATGAGTTAGTTGATTTTCTGACATATATATATGGATTAACTTCTTGGAATAATCTGTGGTGTTATGGAAAATGTGCTTAGTTTTATTTGTTGGGACTGCTTAGAAAGGAAGGACAAGAGAAATTTGTTGAAAACAAAATTACTCCCATATGATGAAAGTTTTGATTATGTTGTGGCTGTTCTGATGCATATTATTTTCAAATTTCTTAGAAATATGTGCTCTGCTTTTTTTTTTTCAATCAAAAACAACAAATATGTCTTTTTCTTAATATCCTTATTATTATTATTATTATTATTATTATTATTATTAGCCTAATATCCTTTCCTTCTTAGTACAAACAAACATAAAGGAATGTGATATTTAAGTAATCAATTGGAGAGTTTTATATGATATTCTACCAAAACTGAAAATAAAATTAAATAGTTATGTGGTATGTTATCTTAAAGAAAAAAATAAGCATATTACATACAAAACCCATTCATACGGTAGTTTCAGAAACATAATGTTGTACACTGAAACTAAGATTCTTCACTGACATAAATCAGTGTAGAGCTCTCAAAGTCAATAGGATTTTGGTTGGATAAGGGTGCTGTGAGGGCCAAGTCCAAAGGGATTACAGAAGTCCAGATAAAAACATCTGAGCCCTTCCCTTGGCCGCTGATGGAGTCACTCCATCACAGAAAGACAATGGGTTGGCCAGGCAGCACCAGCCATTGGTGAAGCCATGCTGCCTATCTCAATTCCACTCCTTGTCCTCCATGTGCCTTAGCACAGCTTCTAGGAGGATCTCTTCCCTGATTTTCCCATGCAAAGAGTGGACGCTGATGGGTCAATTGCCAGGAAAGATCTACCTGTTTTAAGGAGGGTTGCTGTATGGATGTAAGGATGGTCCCTTTTCCCAGTCTGGAAACTGGGATTTCACCTGACTGCCATGACTTTTCAAGCATCACTGAATGTGGCTTCACAACTACATCAAACAGTTCCCTAAGGACTTTGGGCTGCATCTCACTGAATCCAATCATATCAAAGAATTAATGTTCTTAATTTTAAGACATCATTAGTTCCACATCTTAACTGGTAACATGGGATTGGAAAATTTAGAACCTTTCCACAAAGGTTTGTTACCACTGACTGACAGGGAGTCTACATGTGCATTGAGACGCAATCTGCTTTGCAAAAAGAAACATCTGGTTTATATTTCCTGATATTTTTTCCTTTTGTATAAACAGGCAACTCTAATTGTCTATAAATTCAGTGGGTAAGACAAAGGAAATATCTAAATATTTTCCTAATTACTGTCAAGCTTTGTTTTTTTTCCACTTCAACTGCTTTTCAATTACAATTTATAATTAAATTGTCATACATTCCTAGAATATTACTGACTTTAATGGTAGTAAACCAGATCACACCAGAGAAATTTTCTGGCTGCAGAATTTCCTGTAGAAAGATCATGAGTGGCACAAGGAGATCTGGACTCTGGCACCTTGTTTCAGGAATGGTGAAAGCTCAGGCACCACTAGCAGTCACGGCCTCTCTCCAGCCAGGTGCCCTAGGGCCACCTGTGCAGCAGAGCTCTTCCCTCTGCATGAGTCCCTGCAGCTTCCACACTCTGTTAATAACTCTAATAATGAATCTGTGCCTGGACACATATTCAGGGCCATGAAAGAGCAGGTGCTTAACAGAAGTGGGGCTGGGAGAGGAGAAGTTGTTTGGAAAATAAGGTGCAGCAAATGCACACATCTCCTGGGATCTCTTGAAAAGGGCTTCTAGCTATGTGCTTGAAGCATATTGGGTTGCACAGGACAAAGTGGCTATTTCAGAATACCTGGGCACATAGAGGCCACAGAAGAAGTTGAAAGCAATGCTACTCCTCAGCCAGAAAAATTGCCTACAGAAGAGGTTCTCCATAGTTTTCACATGTAAGTCCCTCATTTTCTCCTCCTTTTTAGATCGGATATTATGAAAAAATTCTTTACTGAAAAGTTGGTCAGGCATTAAAAGAGGTGCCCCAAGGAAGTGGTGGAATAATCCCCATACCTGGAAACATTCAATAGTTGTATATATGTAGGTCTTAGGGATATAGTTTTAGCACCTGGCAGTGCTGAGTTAATGGTTGGACTCCATGTCCTTTGATGTCTTTCCAGACTTAATGATTCTATGTTTGTATGAGTCAAGGACCATACTGGGGAAGCAGAGGTGGGGACTATGGTCAGCGTCCCTGTGCTGGCAGGAAGCAAGCCCTGGGTAGTTTCAGCAGATGCACTACACTATTTGGGGCAATTCTCTAGAGAAGATCACACATTGTCCTGCCCATCACCTCCTGTTTTCCCCGGTATTTCTCTCCTCCTTAGGAAGGCTGAAGGCTTAGGAAGCAATAGCTGATTCAGCTGAAGTACTTGTCAGTGGTTTGCAAAAATAATACTGATGACCAAGACAGAAGTTTTGAAACATCCATTGAGACTGGTAGCTCCTTCATTTATCTTCACAGAAGACACCAAAAACCCCAGAAAGGAAGTTAAAAATTATATTCATATACAAACACACAAAAGTGTATGCTGTGGCACAAACCAGAATTTTTCAAAACCCCAAAACCTGTTTGGTTATAAATCATTAAAACCAGATATCTTCTGCCTATAACATTACATCTTCATGACAGCTACTTTCAACTCCTTCCTGCTATAACTCAGGTGGGGCAATTTGTAAAGCAGTTGAGTAGAAGAATGGTAATATGTGAAATATATTTCATTAATCCTACAAGCTTGACATTTGAACAGAAAACAGGGGAGTTTTAATGTATTTGCCATCTGCTAACAATTTGGCTGTTGCAGAGCAGAACAAATAATGCTGTACACAATGCACTTATTGTATGTGATTATTTTTTTCTTAATTGCTCCTTAAGTAGTGGCTCCGTGACTAAAATTCAAAATGCTGTAGTGGGCTGTGCATTACTGAAGGGGCACTGGTTACCCTCATGTGAGAAAAATAAGCAGCTGAGAGACTGGAGGTTACCTCCTAACTGGAAGTTTTGAAATACCCATTCTTCACTTGTGAAGGGAGACTCTGACCAGACTCACTTCTGTGCACTTCTGCTAGTGAGCTCAGCTTTTGGATTTTAGGGTTTCAGCTCTCTGCCAGCTGTCTACTTAAGCAAAAGCCTGAATCTCACACAGCGTTCATTTTCATGCCTTTTAATCACTACCTAAAAGAAGAACAAAAATCAATAAAGCAGCTCATTTCAGTTTCTCTCAGACCTGCACACACTTACACTCAAAGCAGCAAAACAGAGCCCAAATACCTGTGGAGTAAGTTTCCCAACCCTCTGTGTTATTGGCTCATTAATCACAACTTCTACTTTGCAGACATCCTTCTCTCTGGGGATGGAGAACTTGAGGTCTTCCTCTGACAGGAAGACAGACTGTCCCTTCATCACTTTCATCCCAAGGTTCACACTAATAAAGGAGGAGCACACAACTCTAAACACAACTGGCAGCAGCAGAAACAATGAGCTTTGCTCAAATGGCTTCATATTATAAGGGGGTGCCAGCCTTTTTCACCACTGAAAAAATTTCTTAACAGTAAATTTCTTAAAAGGAGTCTTCTTCCTCCACCAGCAGATTTTTGCCATATAATGAAGGCATTATTATTCACAAGCAAAAATGTATGACATGTTTTCTATTAACAGGCTCTCCTTGACTGAAGGGCAAGGCAGATTTGGGCAGTTATGGGGCAGACATTTACAAAATATCCTTATGTTTTTATAAAATTCATTGGTCAAGCCTGACAAAATGATGAATATGTTCTCAAAGTCCTTTCAAGGCTTGTTAATCCTGGAAAAAAAAATAAAGAGAAAGAAAATTGCTATAAGGCATTGGGCAACTATAGGGATAAAAACATAACAACAAGCATATTCAAAATACTTTCACCATTTCTGACAATTGCAGTTCATTTCAAGCAGTAGATTGACTTCACCTTTGAAAACCATTCAGTGCACACATGCTAAGAAAATAGCAGACAATCCCAAAATCTGAGAAAAATTCAATGGAAATAAAGAAAAGATAATACAGTACAAATCATGGAAGTTTCTCATGCCCCTAGTTAATCTTTCATGTTTATTACCTCATAAGAAAAGAATATTTATTCTGTCATAAAACAAGCACTACTGAAATCCTTTTAAAAGCCCTATTTCTACAACCCTCCAAAGTAACTGAAGCTACAACCCAAAGGATAGGAAGTGATATTATTTAATGAAATTTGGAAGAACATAAGAATTCCAAGGCAGTACAGTGTCAACATTCCTTTAATTTCTGTAAATTTTTAATTCCCTGGCTACATATTTGCCGCAACCTTATGACCAACAGTGAACTTTCCTGAAAATGAATTTAAAAATAAATCCTTGTATGTCTCTATTTTCTTTGTTGTTGTTAGCAGGTAAGTGTTCACTGTTTTTGGCAGAATGACCTTTTGAGCAGCCTTTAACTGAACACACATTTTAAATTTCACCCAGTTTTAAATTTCACTGAAAAACAACCGGCAGTTCAGAAATTTTGTAAAATTATTCACTTCCTAAAGTTAAACAAGACAGATCCCCTCACTTCACCACCTATTTAAGACTGATGACATTGAGACTCACATATATGTAAAGTTAGATGTATGTTGACTATGTAGTCTTGAACAAAAAATTTTAACCCCAATTTTCTAAGTATTTATCTGAAAGTCTTTCCATTTTGGTTTAAAATATTGAAGTCATACCAGTCTGAAGAAAATCTGAGAGAAAATGTAGAATTCTACTGGTGGAAAAGGAATGGAATCCATGGTAGAATCCATGGCAGAACCATGGTAGGATCCATTATTTTCAGATAAGAAAATAATTAGAAATTTTAGGTTCAGACTAGGACCCAGAAAAGTGCTAAGAGGCAGTATATGACACTGACACATAGACCTGGTGGTTTACATCTCATGACAATGCCACTAACTCTTTGCTACATAATAGCAAGCTGAGACATAGATTTATAGTGCAAAATAGCTTTATTCACTGGCATTTTCTTACACAGCACCTCATCAGAAATTATTAAAAGCCTGGATAGTTTTGACTTTCTCCCCTCTATTGTGGATAGCTATCATAAAACTATGTTAAAGTTGAGAGATAGCTTCATCACCAGTCTGAAAATGGCATTCATGCAGAGGCATCTGCATTTTGACTCTGCTACAGCCCAGGTTCATCTGTTTCTGGTGCCTGCCCCATAAATTTCAGCATGCAGTACAGCTGTAAACCTCTGGTGCAGGCAGTGGTTTCTACGTTGCCTTTTCTTACCCTGCATAAAAAACCAGAACATGAAGTCTACAAGAGGAATCAGGAGAATTTTGATCAATTTTATGGTGGATGTATGAGACATTCTCTGCTACAAATTTGGTCCTGTTGTCACTGTGTGTGACAGTCTTGCTTTGACCACTTTAATTTGCAAATACAGCTCCTATATCACTATATGTTTGCCCCATATGTTCCAGGAGCTGGCCTCTACTTGAATGCTCTAGGACTGTCTCCTGAGGTGGCCAAGTGAAGATCTTGGGAAGTATAACCTCACTTTCCCAATTACTTATACAATGGCAAGAGATTCTTTCAGCACATAATGACAATAAAAATGAGAAAGTTTCGTGGAGACATCCTCCCCAACATCGTCAACATCCTCCCTATCTGTGAAGAAGGTCATTACCTCAATCAAGTTGTGTGTGCTACATGGTACTTTATTGATTGACAGTGTCCTGCTCTTCAACAGATATACAACTGCTGGTGATGCCACTGTCACATCTTGTGGCTGTTCTGGACTTCCTTGCAATCTCCTTACTTCTCTGCCCTTAATATCACAGCTGGGCCTGATCCACCTCTCCTATCCCTTGCCATGTTACCTGTGTCACATGGACATACAACTAAGGGACTGCTTAATTCCAAATGCATCACAATATTTCAGATATATTTAGTGGCCTAATGAAATAATGGTATTCATGAGCAACACAGAAAGAGTATCAGCATTCTGAAATTAAGCTGTTTCCTCATCAGCTTTCTGAGGGTCTGTCTATATGACAAAACAACTGAAACAACAGAACAACTCCAGGCTCACTGTGCGAGTACAAGCTCACAGAAAGCTACCAGCTTTTGTCCCAGAAGTGAAACAGTCATGTCAGTTCAGTGATCTATCATATACTAGTTGTTATCCCTCAGTGGGATGAAGCACAGGAGAAGCCAACACATCTGGATTTGTTCAGCCTGAAGAAGAGAGGCTTTATTGCTTATTTTTAGACTTCTAACAGAAGAGCGCCTGGAGCATGAGACATACAAACCTACTAAAATAGCAAGGTTTATTTAATAAACTACTAATCAAGGCCTGAGTTGCTTGATGTAACTTTGAAGCCAGATTTGCCATAAAACTGTCTTTTCTTGGAGAAAGAGGTGGGTGCAAATACCTGCAGAGGGTCTAAATCATGTGCTGACTCTAAGCTGAAAAGACAGAGCCATCTGACTGCTGGGATCTAAATTAATTACCTGGTGTATTTTTGCAAGACACAGCGTGATACCCTGCCACCTGTCCAGTAATTCCCCTGAGATCCAATAGAAACCCATACTGATATGGAAAATGTGGCAACAAGCAGAGAGACCTCCTTTCCCATAATTAGAGGCGGATTAGACAAGCTGGCTCTGAGATTTGGAAGCCTGGAAGATAAGTCAGGAAGATGTGCCCAAGGCATTGAACAAGACAACCTGACATTTGGCAGGGGGAACTCCAAGGACCTACTCATCTGCTGGCAACTCCTGCCCACTCATCAGACGAGCCTGGGGGGAAGGCAGAGGGAGAAGGGGCCTCTGAAGAGGCAGTGAATGCAACTCTGTAGAGTTGACAGAGGGCCATAACAAACTGGGGACAATGTGGAGGAGGGTTTCTGTTAAAAATTTCCTCCAAGTGACAGAACTGGCTTCCCCCTCAGGGCTGCTGGTGCACATGTGAGAAATTATGCAATGGTTTAATTACAAACACAACAATTAGAGAGGCTGATTCTGAGCAGAGCTACATTGATGTAAGTAAAAGATTAATCCAAATTATTTAGACAGTTATCTACTAATACAAATCAACTGAAAATAAAATCTGAAACAGCACTAGTAAGTCTCAGCTTTAATACCTATAACTTGACTAAAATACCTGTAATCACAGCTGACCTTGAGCCAAGTCTCAATGATACCCAAAGCCTTCATGGGGATTTGGATGAGACTTCAAGACTTTCTCTGTATGTGACAAAATCTCTGGTTGCCTGGGATATTTCCCTGAGCAGATGGATCAAAATTGCCCTATTCTTTTGCAAAGCTGGAAGGGGATAATGGAGAATGATTGTTGTGGGTTTGAAGTTGGATTGATTTGTTTTAATGAATGCCAGAAAATTTTGCAAGAAACAGAAAGAACATGCAAATTTTTTTAAGGACATTTTCAAAGAAAACAAGTAAGAGCATTCCATGATTTCTAGGAAATTAGGTGAATATTATTACAGCAATTAAAATCTAGTCCAGAGAATTGAAAGGATCATGAACTATTAAATTAGAGGGTTATCACTCCACAATGTGTACTCAACACATGCACCCCTTGGGCTGTTTGCTGTTTAATGGTTTTATTCCATGCACTACAAGCAAGGATCATGGGTCACCAAGGAGCTAGGTATTTGGCAGGGTGTTTGCTGAGTTAAGGAATGGCAGATAACACCCTGTGAGTAGTTACACCTTGGACACGTGCCAACAGCAGAGATGCATTTTGCCTGAGGTAAAGTGCAATCCTGGGTTAGCTGGGACTGTGACTAGTAGAATTCTCTAACTAGAAAACACATAATTTGCAATATCCCCTTTTTATAAACATTTGAAGAAACAGTGTGTAATAATCTGCAGAATTTGTTGGAATGCCTCAGCAAAACTCAGTGAAAGCAACTTATTTCTAAAAGGTCATGGTTCCAGATAAATACATAGAAATCAGCAGGAAATGTAAAACCTTTGTAAGCACACATGTGTTAAGGAACACACACAAGATTTATTCATACATGTGACTAATAAAACGCTGCCTAGTTTAGATGAACTGAATCAGCTGTCTCAATGAACATGAAAATGTAAAAATGCTGACAGACCTCTACTGCAAAATAAGTCTACAATTTTAAAACATGCATTTTAAAAACACGTTATCCCAGCTAAATTAAATATATCCTTTTTAATTACTTACTAGCATCAAAAGTTCTTAGCATATATTTCAGTGCTTTTTTTATCACAATTTTTCTAGTTTGTCTCATTAATAAGACAGTTCCAAGAAGAGAAATCTTATTTATTTCTTCCAAGTTTTAAAGCCACAAAGTTTTATTAGATCTGTTGGAAAAAAGCCAGCACAGTTGAGAAATCCGTAACGACTTGAATATTAGGATAAAGTTGTTTGGAATCCAAACTTTCCAGTTAATTTCTACTAAACCACTGGCAAAACCCAGTGCCTCGAAGTTAGAACTGAGCTTTCATCCATCTCGAGCTCAAAAATTACTGTCTGGCTGCAACATCCAGCAACAAACTGAACTCTGCAAGCTGTTAAGCACTATTACAACCACAAACACAACAGCATTCAGTGTGTACACCAAACTTGAATAAGATACTTACAGGTAGCAGTGTTTTCTGCTGCAGGCTGAACATGAGATCATACTAGAAAAAGAGGGAAAATGTATGTCACTGACCCAGTAATTTCTGTTTTAAAAGGCTGGCAGAGAAAGATATCCAATGAGTGAGCGACAGAAAGAAAGCAGAGAGGGGGAGGGGAGTGAGATAGATGAAATTCCAGTCTTTCTGGTCAGCTTGGCAGTAGTTTTCTCTGCACTAAAAATCCACAATAAACACTCCTTGCTTGCAAGACTGCTCCTGACTGCAGAGTCGCAAATTACAAATACTTTTGGGCTCTGTATGATAAGAGCACTCAGAGATGCCTGGTAGTGTTTATATTCAGTAATGCTTCCCTGCTAGCCAGCCCCAGATCTTCCCTTCCCCTTCTGCCGGCTAAGTCTGCTGGGACTAAAAATCAAGCTGCTGTTACTAAGGTTTGTTCTTTTTTCTTTTTTTTTTTGTCCCCACTTTTGCTAGTTTATTTCCTTTGGAAGATGCACAAACACACCACCACCACCGCCACCACAGCAGTATTCAAATTTTAATTTTCTTTTTTTCCCGTTCAGAACAGCAAGAAAGACAAAGAGTACAGGCAAAATCCTACCAATTATTAAATATCTCAGCCTTCTGTTACGACATTCACATCAGGTTTAACTGGCTGATGAGATTCTCAGTAAAAAAAATGCAAATTTTCTTAGGCAATACAGTCTCTGTGCTGTGAAAATTAGGGCAGTCAGGTTTACTCCTCAGGGTGCATCCATGAGCCTTACAGTGGTGCATGGATGCACCCTGAGGAGTAAACCTGACAGCCCTAATTTTCACAGCACAGAGACTGTGTTGCAAAGTCACAATGCAGGGACAGTCTATCTTATGTCCACCTCAGCACAGGGACCTAAAGAACTTTTTAAGTATACAGGGAAAAAACCTTTTCAGCCCAGCCACAGGGCATTGTGACGAGGGCAGGATGCAGCATGCAGAAGAGCTACTGGCTTCCAGGTTGCTTGTGTAAACAGGAATCAATCCCATCACAACTGTAGCACTGTAACATTGTCTCCCCTTGTCCTCCTTTGAATAAGCAAGCTAACTCTGACCCTCATATGGAAACAAAACCACAATGTAAAAATGTAAAACTGAAGTCAATAGGAAGAAAGAAAAGAAACAGCAGATGTTCCTGTGGCATGACTTATGTACAGATGAAGAAAACAGATGACTGTTGAAAATTAAAATGAACTCAAAGCTACACAATGTGTAATGTGATACAATCTGGCCTATATTTCCCA
Source organism: Cyanistes caeruleus (assembly GCF_971803275.1). Lineage (NCBI taxonomy): Eukaryota > Metazoa > Chordata > Aves > Passeriformes > Paridae > Cyanistes > Cyanistes caeruleus. The sequence goes on along the minus strand of NC_141732.1, from coordinate 49,507,913 downwards.
AAGCAAAAAACACCAGCAAAAAAACATTTCTTTGAGGTACATTATTCGTGTTAGAGTGGAATACTGTCCTGGTTTTCAGACCACACGTTTTATCAGGTTTCAGAAAAACTTGCAGTAAATATTTGTCTCCTCTGAGTTGTGTAGATGGCTGTGGGTTACCCAGATTGTTTCTGGTTTTGCTTGCTGAAACACAGCTTCTAATTTACTGTGATGAATGGCCTGTCTGTATTGTACAGTGCTCTGATTAGGAGCATCAGCATAACTGTCCTTACAGGCTGATTAAAATAGTGGCAGCTTATATTAAAGTCTGTGACACATTAATCAATAATATCATTCCAGAAGCTGTCTTCAAACTGGTTTTATTACTGCAGCAATGAACTTAGCATCTCATTTCTTATTGTACTCCTTAACTGCAATTAGTTTTTGTAATCTATCAAGGTCACATTATCTAAAGGGTAGAGCAAAATTACCCAAGCTTTTCTTGATAAATGCCAGAGCAGAGAAAATAAGACAAGGCTTTTTTACAACGCTCATTCTTTCCATTTCAGTGTTTGCCCACACAGGAAAGAGAGTAGTCCTGCCTCCCATAGAGGAAATTTAAGCACAATATCTATTTTTATCAATTATTAGTAAAATCATGCAGTCCAGACTGTTGATAAGAAGGTAATAAGTAAAAAGTTTTCTGTAAGCTTTTGTTAACAAGATACAGCCAAAATCAGACCCTTTCTTTACAGGCTTTAATTTGAAAAATAATAAAAAAAGGCCATACTTGAAGCACAAAGCAGGCAAGAAGACACAAATGCACCTCACACACAGCCCCATTTCTCCTCTTTCATTTTGACTTACATTGATAAGCAACGGTCTAAACCCACATTGTCTGATATCTGCACATTCATTCAACACTCCTGTAAAGAGGATGAGGCTCTCAAAGGAACAAAAGACTTGTCCCTGTCCTGATCTGGAGGCTGTACAAGAGGAAGATCTGCTGCATTGTGAGGCAAAAAAGATACAATTATTTTCCAGGTATTTACTACATGACATTAATTTTATTGTGTGAGCAAAAATACCTGGTAGCAGCAGTCCATTCTTCATACAACTTTTAAAGAAAATATTCTGATGCATCAATATCTTACATGGAGCACAGCTGTCAGAAGATCAAATGCACTGGGTCATTGCCAGCTGCTTCATTGGAAAATACATGCAGAGAATCTATAATGGCAACGTTCTTGATCAAAGACAAATTACTCTAATTTTTTGACTGCAGAAGGGGCATTAGACATAGAGAATGGTATTATGGAAAGTACAACAGGGCAGCACAAAAATATTTGGTTTGTGTCAAGCAGATCAAAAGCTGCCTGAATGCTTGAGACAAATGTGAGTGGTACTTCCAGTAAAATGAGTAGCTTCTTTGGGAAATGCATATTCAGTCCTATTATCTCCAATTTTAAAGACATTGCTGTCTTTTTTAAAGACTTTTTGATATTTTGTATCTTGAGCTAGACCCTCAGATGTTGCAGAGGGCAGTGAAGGGACATCTTCAAAGACTTTGGCATCTTGGCAACCCCTGCAGTCCTTTGCCCCTGAGTCCTTTGCCTAGTGCGTATCTGGAGCACGTCACCACTAGTAAGGTTTCTTCAAATTATATGTCCATAGGGATTAGTATTCAGGCTGTAAATCATAAAAACACCTCTTCATGGCCATGGTGTTCTTTTCAGAGAAAGGGACTAAGCATAGCTGGATACAAAGCAGCAAAGTCTTCCCTCCATGCTTTCCAGAGTAGCCTCACTGCAGCATGCATGGCCACTGGGATTGTGGGAATATACAACCAGAAATGCTTGTCCCTCACTGGACCAGGACATTAAAGACACTTAATTATCTCTTAGGAAGGGAAACTCAGCTACCACCATTCTGCAGGACACTTTCTGCAGCACTAAAAGACATGTATGTGTGTGTAAACTTCATCACAGAATTTCTGTTCTTGAAATTATGGGTATTTGTACTTGTGCCCCCAGCATCTATAAAGGTATTTATTCTTTGTCTTCAAAGCTGCTGCCACATCCTTCTCATCTGCAGTAAAAAGATAAAGGTTAGGCTTTCCAAATCTTCAGGTAACAGTATGAAGTGGGTGGCAGCAGCTAAGATGACCACCAGCATTTCCAGCTTTTGAAGGTGGCTAGGGTCTGATCTGTCACACAGGTATCACACACAAGGTCAGGATCAACCCTTTCCTACCTCTTCCTGGTCACAGAGATCCTAGATAGGTTGAGCACCATGAAGATCATTGATTTGGCATCACTGGAGAGCAGCTCTTAATGAACACGTTGGAGGAATGGCAATGTCCCTGTGGCAGAAGAAATAATTATATTCCTGCTTGCAAAGAGCTGGGCTGTTCTTTAATATACCAAGGGATAGAAAAAGCAATTTTTCACACATCAAGAAGCATAGGAGAGAAAGGGTAAACACTATGTGTTGGATATGTAAGCTAAAGAAAGGCTAAAAATAATCTCAAAAACATGAAGGATTGTCTCATGCTGGCAGTCTGCCCACTTTCTATGAAATTGCTCACAACCAAGTTTCAAAATGCATGTTCCAAATGCCAGTGCTTTCCCTCTCTTTCCTTCAAGTCTGATGTTCCATGTCCAATCATTCCACCAAAACCCACAGACCACGTATCCTCATTAATGCAAAGGAGGAATTGTTTTCATAATTAAACTACTATCCAATTTACTTCAAACTGAAAGACTTTTAGGAATATATGCCTTATTGCCATTAAAGTAATTTCCACTCAGAAAAAGTTCCTTAGTTGTTTTAATTGAGATCAATCAAAGTGAATTTTATGAGACTTTGGAGATTTTTATCCAAACTCTTTGAAAATTGGGTCTTTTGTGGTGCAGGGCCTTACTTTGGCTTTAGACCACATATGAATTTAGCCATTTACACAGCTGGTACAAATGGATTTTCATCTCAGTTAATGTTTCTAAAGTTTCACTGTTTCCTTATTTAACTCGATCTGACACCAACTATGAAAGATCTGCAAAAAGAGTTTTCCTAGCAATGCCACAGATTTACATTTTGTATTCTACAGAAAGGTGTATGTTCTGCAAAGTCAGAAAACTTCTCAGAAGCATAATATGGTAGCACTAATGTGTAGAAAATACTGCTCCTGAACTTAACCAGTAGTTCCAGAAAACCCATACTTTTTAGAATACTGAAATCATCTTATGCTGTACAGAGCATGCAGACTGAAAACCAGGAATGCTGGTCCTCATAAACAACCTCCCTTGCATCTGAAGTCTATATTTTTACCAACAGCAGTGTTATAATTGTGATGACATATTCTCAAAACTCTTGCAATCCTTACCTTTTCAGAAGGTATTCATAAGTCTTCAAGCACAGAATAGTGCTTTAATTTGCTATAATCCTCTAAAAAGACCACTTCTGAAGAATTTTCTTAAATTGGCATTCAGCTAAGCTATTATTAAGATGAGCGATTAATTAAAGAAAATTGAAGGAGCCTTCTGAGGCAGAAGAAGAAAAGAAATCACACTAGCTTGCACCCAATGAGGATATCTTAGGGAATTCTAGGAAGATATGGTGCTGTTATCACAGAATCAAACAAAAATCACAGAATCACTAGGTTGGAAGAGACCTTCAAGATCATCAAGTCTAACCCATGCCCTAACACCTCAATTAAACAATGGGACCGCGTGGTTTAGGGCCAGCTGTTCCAGGAGTGTGCTGTGGGAGACGGTGTCAAAGGCCTTGCTGAAGCCCAAACAGAAACATCCACAGCCTTTCCATCCACAGGTGGGTCACCTAGGCATAAAAGGAGACCAGGTTGGTCAAACATGACCTACACCTGCTACACCCATGCTGGCTGGGTCTGATCCCCGGCCATCCCGTAACTGATGACTAGTTTACTCAGTGTAAACTACTCTATTACCTTACCAGGTACTGAGGTCAGGCTGACTGGCCTTTAATTACCAGGATCTTCCTTCCTACCCTTTTTATGAATGTGTCACATTGGCCAGCTTCCAATCATCTGGAACCTCTCTGGTGAGCCAGGACTGTTGGT
>NC_141732.1:48896338-48898838 GCF_971803275.1 Cyanistes caeruleus | reverse complement strand
TTTTTATGCTTAAATGTCACATGCTAGAGGACCAAGTCTAAAGGCTTAGGAAACCTAAGCCAAATTTCAGAGAGTGAAATTTGAAAAAATTATTCCCTATGTTTTACTATCAAAAAGCATGGAATTTATAGTGAGCAAGGTGAGCTTAGTTTTGATCTATACATTTCAATTAAACAGTGCCTTACTACACAAGATTTTCCATTGGTTACATTGCCTCTAAACGCAAATTTTCTTTCTTGTATTCATAGATGGAAATTGGGATATCAGTTTCTTTAATTTCTCTTTAGAGGTAGGCCTATGAATTTAGAAGCCTGTGTTTTGATACACAAGTTTGCACAGAGATATCAGTGCTGTTGCTATCATGCCCAAAAATTAAAATAGAAAGTTCTTTTAAAAACTGTAAATGAAAAAATAATAACTTCAAAGTTTTGTTGGTTACCTTTCAGCAAAAACAAACAAACATTATTATAAAGCTTATGGTGCAAACCATAAACAGTGTGTTTATTTACATCAGTCTACGTTATTTACCATGTTATTGGGTCAAAATTAATGCTCTAAGGATTATACAGAGCACTGTATTTTTTCCAGCTCCACACACCAAGCCCATCCACCAAAGCATGTCTCCTTTTTTTCCTCCAAACAAAATGCGGTACTATTTGTTTTTTAAGGATTCATTATAAGTTCTTGAGTGACACAAAGGACAAGCTACCAATAGAAATAAAAAGCCAGGATACTAGGAAGGACAGCTGGTTACTAAACATGCCAAAGTTTGTTGGAAATGTAACATTCAAGGACTTTTCCCTTCCCTATGTTTGATTCTAGATGCTCTCTGTTCCTCATGCTACCCCAGTTCATCATGTATTAACAAGTACTTCTACCATTTTTGCAAGCCTCCTCCTCTTTTTCACAGAAGCTATTTGGTAAATGATGTCCAAAAGTTTCAAAGTGAACAGAAACTCATACCTTAATTTGTACCTACTATGTAATCAGGTTAGCAAACTGGTCAAAGTCTTGGCGCTCAATGTGCAGCCAGAGTCAAAGTGTGTTCAAGAGTGGCCTGGAGCCACCCAGCTAGAGGGAAAGGGAGATACAGCAGTTATCCACAGCTGACCAACAGGCACGGGGGAGGGATGGCAGGGTAGGAAAGGACCTTGTGCTCACCATTATTGTTGCACCTACCCCACAGAATTCTGGTTTGGCAGGAAAGAGAGAAAGAGAGAAAGAGAGAAAGAGAGAGAGAGAGAGAGAAAGAGAGAAAGAGAAAGAAAAGAAAGAAAAGAAAGAAAAGAAAGAAAAGAAAGAAAAGAAAGAAAAGAAAGAAAAGAAAGAAAAGAAAGAAAATAAAGAAAAGAAAGAAAAGAAAGAAAAGAAAGAAAAGAAGAGAAAGAGAGAGAAGAGAGAAAGAGAGAGAGAGAGAGAGAGAGAGAGAGAGAGAGAGAGAAGGGAGAAGAGAGAGAAGGGAGAAAGGGAGAAAGGGAGAAAGAGAGAAAGAGAGAAAGAGAGAGAAAGAGAGAAGAGGAAGAGAGAAAGAGAGAGAGGAAGAAAGAGAGAAAGAGAGAGAGAGAGAAGAGAGAGAGAGAGAGAGAGAGAAAGAGAGAAAGAGAAAGAGAGAAAGAGAGAAAGAAGAAAGAGAGAAAGAGAGAAAGAGAAAGAGAGAAAGAGAGAAAGAGAGAAAGAAGAGAAAGAGAGAAGAGAGAAAGAGAGAAAGAGAGAGAGAGAAAAAAGAGAGAAAGAGAGAAAGAGAGAAAGAGAGAAAGAGAGAAAGAGAGAAAGAGAGAAAGAGAGAAAGAGAGAAAGAAAGAAAGAAAGAAAGAAAGAAAGAAAGAAAGAAAGAAAGAAAGAAAGAAAGAAAGAAAGAAAGAAAGAAAGAAAGAAAGAAAGAAAGAAAGAAAAGAAAGAAAGAAAGAAAGAAAGAAAGAAAGAAAGAAAGAAAGAAAGAAAGAAAAAGAAAGAAAGAAAGAAAGAAAGAAAGAAAGAAAGAAAGAAAGAAAGAAAGAAAGAAAGAAAGAAAGAAAGAAAGAAAGAAAGAAAGAAAGAAAGAAAGAAAGAAAGAAAGAAAGAAAGAGAGAAAGAGAGAAAGGAGAGAGAAAGAGAGAAAGAGAGAAAGAAAGAAAAGGCAACCTGGACCAAAGAAGTCTAGATCTTACTTTAGAGAGGCTCTGGACATCATGGGAAATGCCAAAACTGGTTTGGAGACCTCAAGATGAGATTCTGGTTTATTAGTGAGTCTCTATTTGTATAACACACCATAAACAATCCACAGGTTGGTTTTGAGAGATGTAATACATGTCTGTGCAGAAATAGATGGAGTCTACTCCAGTGAAAACAATTAACAATAAAGAATCTTTAGAAGTCTACAATTTTTAATTGAAACATACTTTCTTGTACAGTTCTTACAACCTGCTATTAATTTCTTTTCAAGGAAACAGCAGTGCTTACAGGAAGAGAGCTGTTACATGACCTCAACTGACCTACATACATTTACTGAGACCCCAATTCA
>NC_141732.1:48703369-48896138 GCF_971803275.1 Cyanistes caeruleus | reverse complement strand
AAGAAAGAAAGAAAGAAAGAAAGAAAGAAAGAAAGAAAGAAAGAAAGAAAGAAAGAAAGAAAGAAAGAAAGAAAGAAAGAAAGAAAGAAAGAAAGAAAGAAAGAAAGAAAGAAAGAAAGAAAGAAAGAAAGAAAGAAAGAAAGAAAGAAAGAGAGAAAGAAAGAAAGAAAGAAAGAAAGAAAGAGAGAAAGAGAGAAAGAGAGAAAGAGAGAAAGAGAGAAAGAAAGAAAAGGCAACCTGGACCAAAGAAGTCTAGATCTTACTTTAGAGAGGCTCTGGACATCATGGGAAATGCCAAAACTGGTTTGGAGACCTCAAGATGAGATTCTGGTTTATTAGTGAGTCTCTATTTGTATAACACACCATAAACAATCCACAGGTTGGTTTTGAGAGATGTAATACATGTCTGTGCAGAAATAGATGGAGTCTACTCCAGTGAAAACAATTAACAATAAAGAATCTTTAGAAGTCTACAATTTTTAATTGAAACATACTTTCTTGTACAGTTCTTACAACCTGCTATTAATTTCTTTTCAAGGAAACAGCAGTGCTTACAGGAAGAGAGCTGTTACATGACCTCAACTGACCTACATACATTTACTGAGACCCCAATTCAGAAAAACATACAAGCATATGCTTAATGTTAAACATGTGAATAGAAGACTGTTGAAGTCAAGGGTACTAATAAAGTTAGGTAGGTTCTTGTGCACCTTGCTAAATCAGCAACCACTTTCTGACAGTGTCTGAGCAGTTCTCTGGGTAACAAATTAAGTTTGGCTCCCTATGGCTTTATATCTCTACATTAAACTGAGATTCTTCTTTTTGTTTGCATCTTTCTAACTTCTTTCCTCCCTGCTTCTCCACTGTAGTTTCTTTGGTGCCTCAAAAGAGATGTGTTGCTTTTTTCTTCAGAATCTCTCTCTACTACCTGGCCACATACAGAAAGCACTCAGAGACTTCATAGATTTTGACAACTTTCCTTCCTGTCTCTTGAACTAATCTCAAAAAAAAGTTATAAAAACCATTGTTATACAAGTCCTGATCATTTGAACAGCTAGAAAAATCAAACAAATAAAGCAAGAAGGACTTTCTACAGTGCAGTAGCTGTTGAAATTGCAATACAATTATCTTGTATCAGCTGAAGGTAAACACTGCTGAAGTAAAAATGGGAACCTTAGCAAAGAAGTTACAGAGTGCTACAGCATAAAGCAGACTGGTGGTGGGTGAAAGCCTTATGGACACACACCAAAAGACTGATGTGACTAGTACAGGAAATTCATACTGTGTTACTGAAGTTATTATTCAGGAATGAGAATATAGGTATAATTTCATTTTGAATTTTCAGATTGAGGAACTTCTTAAGCATGTCAAATTGGATTGGCATTAAAATTCTTCAGATTTGACTTCTTCAAAATCCACAAAACTTTCCTTGCATTGGCACTTCTCTTGTGCTCCAAACAAATCTCAACATTGATACAATAATCAGTTCTGTGCTAAGGTACTATATTTTTATTGAACTATTTAATTCTGCAGGTTAATATTCACCAAAAAAACCAACAAACCAAAGAAACGAAAACAACTTTGAAAAGATATATTTTAATTTTTTTTTGTAACTTCAGAAAAAAAATGAACAGTTCAGGTTATTTATATCAAAAGGTTTCCATGACCCAATGAGAGACCTAACTGCATTTCAGAAAAACAGATACCCAGATATCTTTCTAAATACCAGTGTGACCTTCCACTTAATAATTGCTATAGGACAGTATTAATACCACACGCAATAATGCTGCACTATAACACAGCAACAAAATTAGCAACTTGACATATATACAGGGTCACAAGACAGTACACTTCATAACACACAAAGTTCCTGGGTTTGAAAATATATACAATGAAGTATTATGAGACACTCTTTCAAGGTTCATCTTTGGCTCATCCTGTACAATCAATTTGCTAGCCATATGTGGCTGGGGCAACACAGGCTTCTCATGCCACAGCCCCCAAAATGAAGACTGGCTAGGTCTGAGATGGCATGAACATCATAATTGGCTGCCATTCTATCTCTGGACAACCACACATCTGCTGGTCAGTTGTCCCAGAAGATCTCACATTCTGTAACATTCAGGTTCTCTGAGCCTCACAACAAATACAAATTCTGTGAGCAATCTGCTACAGACATTATTAATTCCTCACTCTTTTTCTACCAAGAAACATATCTCTGCCTGCAGCTGTGGCAGAAAATGAATGTCATGGCTCTTAGACCCACTACCTCACAACCCTTTGAGCCTACAAATGAGACAGCTCTTTTTTGTATCCTATGGTACTATCTGAAATGCTATCAAGAGGAAAACAGTTCCCACATGGAAAACAACCAAATTAGTACTTATTACAATAAATTAGTACTTTAACCCCAAATTTTATTTTATGAAATCCTTTCTAAAAGACATGAGTTGGACAGAAACACTTCTGTGGATCACAACATTACATACTCAGCATGAACCAAGCAAGTTTTCCCAGGCATTGCCCTAGCTACTTCCAAATAGTCTGAGAGCTTTTCATGGAAAGCCTGGTGCAGCATAAGCTACATTAAAAGCAACTTGATAAGTTGCCTTATTTCTGCTATATCTGTTTGTCAGCACCATATGTCAGCTTGGACACAACTAAAAGACACCCAACAGATAAAAATGTAATTATGTTAATTCTACTATCATATCTACATCACTACTCAAGCTATAGAGATACAAACAAACCCAGCAAGCTGACATATACTGGGCCAGCAGTTTCAAAAACCTACTTGTCCTACAAGTGACTTCTTTCTGTGCAGGCAACTGCCAGTCAGTAACAGAGGTTTCCACACCCTTTTTCCACACCCTTTCCAGTAGATGGAATGCAAGACTTCAGGGTGCAATTCTGGCAAGATTCATCGTGAAGAATCCACCAAGGCTGGATGGAAAAAGACATATTTACACTACTATAAAAGGTAAAAGTGAAGTTATGAAACAAAATCTTTCTCTTCTATTTGCTCAAAAGATAATTTAAAAAAATATACTTACTGAAATTACTGTTCCAGTGGTGGTGATGTTTCAGAATTTGACTAAAGAATAATCATAATTACACATTCTATTTCACGAGATGATCTCAAAGCACTTCATAAACATTAATTAACAACATCCAAGTATAAATTGGGATGATTAGAACATTTTGTTCAAGCTTTGGAGGAGGAGAAAAAAAAATCAAGCGGAAGCACAAAGGACTTGTGCTGCAAGTTAATATATTAGAGCCAATAGAATAATACACGCTTCCTGGCTTCAAGTAAAATATTCAAAATTCTAGAACATGCTGCAAAATGACAGGCGAATCAGAGAAGATGTTTCAGCACGGGAAAGAAAAGTAAATTTCTCAATTAAAATATGGAAGTTCATCTTCATTAGAGTCAAAATATACCTTGTTAAGTAAAAGGGGGTTGTCTGTCTGCATTCAATGCTGTCCTCTTACTGCCTAGAAGGCAACAGTAAGTGTTAACGACATTTACCCTTCCTAATAAGAGTCACTCACACTTCACTGTTATTCTTTGTTATTGCTCAGGACAGGCACTAGCACCTCATTGAAAGATCAGTGCTGCAAGGGAAAAAAAGTCCCCTTGAGATCCCTTGGACTTCAAGAAAAACAGTAAATCAACTGATGCTGGACAGATGACAAGTTTGATTCTCTGTGGCCCTCCTTGGTTCCTAAGTGTCTGTGGACCTAAATTTCCTAAGTGCCTGAAGTCAAGGCTGACACACAGACAATCAAAACCACACCTAAACTCAAAGTAAGAGATTTCTAAACTGGAAAAAACGTCTTAAATCCATTTAAGTGTCATGGTCTGGACTCCATACTCTCTAATTGAGTTAATCTCCATTGATGTGTAGCTGAATGGTTAATATCACAACCTTATCACCTCCAGGACCATGATTTGAATTCAGCCCAAGGTTCTCTGCAAAGAGAATAGTCTACAAAAAGCAGAATTTCTAAACTCTGAGCTGCTTTTAGTGAGAAGAATGATGTTAATTCCTCACATTCTTGGCACAACCCACTCCCCTCCACAGGCACACACATATTTCCCTTCAATCAATAGCTTTACGCCCTTTTTGTTTTCTTTATTTTATAACAAGTCACTGCATTTCTCACAAGAAAATTGAGATGAACAGTAACCCCAAGATCCTGTCCTCAACTATTTATTTGACACAGTGCAGGATATGTTCTGGTAGAGGTTCCAACATGGCATTGTCAGCAAGTGATTTTCCAGGCTACAAGGAAAGCCATTCTCTACTCTTCCTTCATCCACAGAGAATCAATCTCAAAAACAGAGATTTTCAAAGACACACACAGTCACAATGTACTAGAAATAGAATTATAATTTATAGATTTTTCAAGTACATGTATATATACATAAATATACATAGACACACATACACACACTCATACACACACATATGCACACTCATATGTGTTTGAAGGAAAAAGATCTGTGATCATAAATGGTTAATATAAATTCAGCCACATTCTGAAGCAAGAAAGCTGGAAATAGTTTCCTCTTTGGCTTACCTGCCAAGACCCAAGTTCAGGGCTCTGTTTCTTCTGAAATGCTTGATGGCATCACTCACACCTAAAACAGCCTAGGGAATGAACTATTCCTCTCACCTCCTTCATCCTTCACTCTGCTTTGGGTGTTTGTGATTTCATCAACTATCACAAGAGAGACACAGGATCATGAACTCAAGCCTTGGCAGGTGAAGAGATTTTCAGCTCCATTTTAAAAAGTAAGCACACATGGTCCTGGCGCACGTCTGACAGACCTTCAGTAACAAACATTTCTGTGCTCTGCAGTCTATTAGCTGTGAGAGAAGTACATCAGTGGGATCACAGCTTCTCACCCCTAGTACTGTAAACAGTCAGTACACATTCCAGATAGGACAAATACACCTACACAAAAGTCTCTCTCTTTTTCTCCCTTTTCCTTTTTTTTTGATTGACAGCCATAAATCCTTTCCATTAAACAGCCACTTTTACATTTCAGAGCAATATGAAGCACTATGGCTATAAAGGCTAACTATTCCATAGAAATCATTAGGAACTAGCATGATGCATACTTCTGTTGATCACCAGGGGTTATACAGCCCTCTGCTTCATTACCCTTGCAAGATGCAAGACACTGAGCAGCAATAGCACACCTCTCCAGCTGCACATATTCTGGAAAACCCAATGATCTTTGCATGTACTGAGACATCTGTTGTCACATAACTTGTCCTGGTGGCATTCAGAAGTGTCATCTGCTCTCTGGACTTTATTTTTATTGTTGTTTGGTTGAAGTGTGAACCATGATAAATATCCTGATATAGTACTAGTGTAATCAGGAGCGTTAAGCATCAGAGAGATCTTAGGGAAGATAGTGCAGATACAGAGAAAATCTGAAAGTACTTCACACTGTAGAACAACTGGCACTGCTTTGCTCGAACACACAACAAAGCTCCTCCCTGGCTCAGTAGTTGTGCTGTGTTTCCTATCTCCCTTTTCAGTCTTTTAAGGTTTATCGGAGCTTTTTCCACCCTCTGTTTAGGGTAAAGACATAATAGTCACACCTAGATTAGAATACCTAAGAAGAGTCATAGAAGAGAATCTCCATTCCACAGAAGTGTATGGGAGTCATACTAAACTGACACACAGGGGAAAAGAAAAACTCTTCCAGAGTTTCAAATATTAGCATACAGTGATTCCATGGGAGGAATAGAACACTCAGAAGATGGACATTTAACAGATCTTTTACATCATCTTGTGCTAAAGAGGAAAAGTCAGAGATCAAGGGAAAGTGAAACTAAGGTGAGGCTGAAGAAGGGAAAATAAGCAAGTAAAAAAAAGTGGGGGGGGAAGAGAGGCAGTGACAAAAGAATAAGGAAATTGAAGTGGAAAGAGAGGGAGAAAGGAATAGAGCAGCTGAAAGAACAAGAAACAGGCAGAGCACATACAAAAGAAAGACTTTTAAATCCTGTGTGTACTGCAGGACTAGATGTCTGGATAAATGTTATCCAGCTTTGAGTCTTGTTTGCTCTGAGGGCCACTGTTAAAAAACATCAGAACCAAAGGACACACATGAGTTAAAAATAACTGCAAGGAAGAAAAGAAAACACAAGACAGGATTGTATCTAACAAAGCTGAAGAAAGTATATTAATCTGTAAGAAGGTAACTTCCTTCATTATCAAGTAATTAAAGTGGGTGGCAGTTATTATGGATAACACGATGTTGTATGTGAAAGGCTTACATTCTACTTTGGCTGTGTTAAAATCTTTACTAGATAAACTTCTTAACCTTTATTTGCATCAGTTTTACAAGTTATTTTTTTTAAAAAAAGGCATATTCCTCATAGAGGCATGGAAACACTAAGTAACTGCTTCTTAAAAGGCATGGAGATTCTCCAGTGGCCACAGCTAAAAGAGTGTAAAGTATTAATTAACGTTTTGGCAAATAGACCAATGAGGAAGCAAAGCCAATAAAATAAATACAAAACCTTCACAAACAAATTTTCTTTTTTATTTTTCACATATGAAACTGTCAATTAACATTTACTGGGTTGCAACAGTCAATTTTATTTTTCTTAATTTATTTGCCTATTTATTTTAATTTTCTTTAACAAATAATATAGAATACCAATATTTTAATGGAGTTCTTGTTGTGAAAGACAAAAACCTTTCCAAAAAAAAGAAAAAACCAAAAACCAAAAAAGAGAAAAACAAAAAGACAAAGAGTAAAATCACCTGACATCACTTGGGGAAAAAAAAAGCCCAACAGAAACTTTGCGTGACTCATGATTATAGATAGCAGACAACATTGAACTTAAATTATGATACCATCACTGCAGCAGCCTGACATTCCATGTCTACCTTGCAAAAGCTGGTATCAGAGCTTCTTTTCATTTGTTTTCTTTCTAATGTTCTTTATGTTTAAGCACTGGAGGCTGTTTGACAAGCTGTTAAATGAAATAGTCCTTGTGCTTAGGTTCTACAGCAGAAGTTCAAAGATCCTAAAAGGCAAATGATTTCAGACAGAAAATCTAAGACTCTATAGAGCCTCTAAAAGAGATTAGAGAGCAAGCCAATGGTGGGCAATATTTAATTCTAAGAATAGTAAAGCAATTTCTATCTGTGCAATTTCTATCTATGTGTGTATTTAGAAGGTGAAATGATAACGGATTATTTTGAGAAAGAAAGAAATTAGGAACAATATTATTAAAGATGTTCAAACTTCTTTCTTTGGCCTTTACCCAAATATCTTCATTTAATCTGGATGGAAAAATGAACAAACTAGTGATGGCAAACTAGTACAGGAACCAACTTACCCGTACTATGAAGAGAAACTATGTTTTGCAATAATTTGAGAAACTGTTTGTCAAATATAACTGACAATATCCGTTATATCAGTGTATATATATGCTGATACATATATGTGAATATATGTGAGTATGTAGTTTCACTATGCATATAGCTAACTTTTCTTTTAAAATCTCAGAACTGAATTACTTAAACACTGCTAAGCAGTTAATAATTTCAATGAGTTTGTTTTAGTTATGGGATTTCGTTTTTTTGAAAAAATATCTAAAACTGCCCACAACTTCCTACTTTCTGCCCTGAACCATGTATACCTTCTGAAAGCAAACCTTCTTAGCTGACTTCTTGCTTAACAGTTGCTTAGGACTACTGAACAATCACAACAATGGAAGACTAGACCAATTTTCCCAAAGCAGAAAATGATACCTAATAATTTTGAATTTCAACATTTTTTTTTTAGCATGTTTCAGCTACAGGAAAGACCTTCATTTAGGATTAGTGATTTCCCATATAGTGTCCAGTATATGAACTTTTGTGAGTGAGTCTCCTTTTGGACCTGTAAAATACCCATAGTCTTCCAGCTGGCATTAGTTTTGACTTTGTTCTATGTTTTTAATTTTTTTAAAATTTCTCATAGCTGTGAGCAGCACCAGAGAGTCTGGAAGCTAAGATGTTGCCTATAAGCTACTGACTAATCTACTTTTTTTTCAAGGGCATGATGATAAGAATGGAACTCCTAGGTCTAGACCATTTTTTCTAATTCTGCCAGTGTTCTGTTCTGTGCCTCTTCTTCCTTCTTTGTATTCTAAAGACGAGATATATTTTCCTCTTTTACACTGAGAGAGTACAACTATTTGACCACAAAACAGTTGAAAAAGTATTGAGCTGTTACTCAAAACTGAATCATTATTTGCATGCAGTCAGTTTATGGCCTCTAAGATGTAATCACATGTCCTTTCTTCTGCAGCTGGACCAGTGTAAAAGCTGAATGCCCCAGCTGCTCACTGCTAGTGGCATAATTCCTCTCAAGCCCTTTCCTCTCAGCACAATGAGAGTTAACTTGCACATTTAGAAGGAAGATTTTTCTAACCTGGTTTGTTTAGAGAGAACCTGGCTAGGGAGCAATTACAAATGCAACTATGCTAGCAAATGGATGGGGTATTCTCCCCAGCCCTGTGATCTCTGGTGGATCACGGAACAGCTGGCAAAGTTACCTCTTCTCTCAATTTAGGTGGAATTAAACCAGAGTTGGAGACTCACAGTTGAGCTGTTCTTTACAGAAAAAGTAAAGTCAATAGAGCCACTAGTCACATACATCTCTTTGAGTAGCATGTGCCATATCTGACCCAAAACACCTACTGCTTTTGACAAAAACCATCTCTTGTCATGTAAAAGACACATGAAATTAGGTGTTCCCAAAAGCAAAAACTTATGGGCTCACTAATCACATACAGGTCAACACCAAGTACAGTGAATTAGCTCCTTGAGACAGAAAAAACAAGCCTAAAATCTTAAGCACTCTGAATTCCTATGGAGCAAACACAATCCAGAATGATCCCCTATGCCATAAAGTCTTTTTAAGCATTAGTTCTAAAGATGAGAGAACAGCTCTTCTGCTAAGGCATTCATCCTGTGGCAGTCTGACGAGATTGGTGACCAAATGATCACTAACATTTCATTGATAGGTATCTATTCACTAGAAACTCAATTTATTGCATGGAGGCCAGAGAATCTTGCCAGGTCTTAATGACTTTCAGCTATTACTGGCAATATTGTGACTGTGCCCAAATGTGAAAGGCAGTGTTATCAAATTACCTCTGTGGCTTCAGGATTCCTTGATTTCCTGTGCTCTATTAACGCATCCACTGAATGAAGGCATAAATACTGCATTTTTCTCTGCCCATTGATTTTTAATTTGCTGTTTAGAAACATTAGTCAAAATGAAGGTATTACAAATAATCCCACCCACTATGCAGTACTAATAAACAACTGCTTTTCTGTTGTTTCACCATGTTTCAAAGCTTCCACGAGCTTTTTCTCAAAAGTTACAAGGAAAAAGTTGTGAGGCTTGCAGGGGGGTTGTTTATTTGGTTGATTGTTGTGTTTTTTTGGTTGGTTGGTTGGTTAGTTGGTCAGTTGGTTGTGGAAATCATCTGACAATAGTAGTTGATTTTGAGTGGATACATATATCCTACCCTTCAAAAACGCCTCCATTTAGAGAAAATATTAAAATATTTTAACATCACGTTGAGGGCACATTCAGCACAGGTAGATGTGTTAGACCATCCCAAAGCGTAAAACTCCAGTTTTGTGCCAGCTTTACAAATCTCTTGCATGGTGGTTAATTAATGAACACTGGAACTCGAACCTAGGTAAAGTGTTCTGGAATCTGTTACAACCATTACCTTTTTCTATTCTGTTACTTCTCTTAGTCCTTGCTACTAAGCTTCCTGTTTTTCCTCCCCTGAGGAAAAAACGGGAGAATAGTGTTATACATGATTCTGTAAAGTTACAAGTGTAAAGTATTATTTTTACTAGATTATGGTTCTCTAATTACACTACCATAGCAAACCTTTCCCTATGGATATATATTTGATATGTATTTATATGATATATGTATTTGATATACAATGAATATATAGTTGTATGTATGGTAAATTTACTGGCATTAATTTACTGGAAATAGGAGATAACTTAGGTGGGTTTGGACAGACAAGATACAAAGAACTATAATTTCTGACTAAGAGTCAGATGTTCCTCAGTTCACTGAATGGTAGCCTATCAACAATCCCATGGTTCGTGATATTCCAGATGGTTTGTTTTCATATTTGATACTTTTGATGCTCCTGTACCATGCCTACAATATTTCATTCAGAGTTTTCTGAATGTAAAAGCTGATTCTGAAAGCTTCAAACAATCCTTTGAAAAGTTTCAATCTATAATGATAAGCTTCATGGAAAAAAATGCCTGTTGGTCAAAGGAGACATTACCTGTCTGCACTTTTACTGTGCTAAAGTTACTATACATTTCCTTTCAAATTTCCCTGCATATCCCTTTTCTCCTTTCTAACAAAAACTTTCAATAGAGCTATTTTTAAAGAAGACATTTTTATTATCATAAATTTAATTAATTTTCCCAAGCTTTCTCTGCATGTATGTTTTACTAAGCATTCTCCTTTTCTGCGATATACTGCGTTTTCTAGCTTTAATGGAAAAAAAATGCACTTTTTGCCTAGAGATCCTGTGGAGATATTCAAAAGCCATCTGGACATGGTCCTGGACAAACAGTTCTAGGTGGCTCTGCTTGGACAGGATGACCTCCCTTCTAACCTTGACCAGTGTGTGATTCTTTGAAATTAGACAGATAAATTAACAGGGATGCTCGACTACACACCTATCATAGGTCTTCATTCACTCATTAAGAAAATCCACAGTCGAGTGCTAATGAAGTCAATATGTGGCAAGTCTGTAACAGCTGCCCTTAACTTTCACTGATAATTGTTCTCATTTAAATGGCATAATATTCAATATACTGTTGTTGAATATAGCAATGGTGAAATTCATGCCTGGGGGGCTACAATGTGACTGAGTTTTAGCCAGAGAAACTGAACTGTGACCTAATGGGGTATTACAGGCCTTTACAACTTTCAGATGCATAGGTCACAATCTCAGTCTGTATAAACATCCATGTAATTATATTACAAGCCATTCTTGCATATATTGAGATCATTCCAAAAGATAATTAAAACAAAATCAATGTGAGCATGATTCAACGGCCTTTAAAACAAGAAAACTACTGATTTCAGTCAGTCTTCTTGTCTGTAAGAGACACAGAATTACATTCCATGTTTGTAATATAGTTCACCTAATTATTAATCACATTTAGTAACCATCAGATTTCTAAGGTTATAACTTAAATCATATGTATCTTAAAATTATGCATTTTTTACATGTATTCCTTTACATATCAGATTTCTTCAGCCCTTGAGATCAGTAGCATTCAGAATCCAGGAACCTAAAATATGACGCAACATGCACATTACCCCAGTACATATCTCTTTAGTTATCTCTCATGTATCCATCTTAATTATATATAATATGTAAAATTTATAAATACATAACCAAACATTTATATCATACAAACATCATAGATTTCTACTGTACAAATATGATGGATATATCCTTATATGTTAATTTTAGAGTGGTAATAGAAAAAATGGATTCTGTTCTATTTGAATAGATGTAACACTTAGCCTTTACAAAATAGATGCCTGACAGAATCCTGAAACAATTAAAGAGCCCCATTCCATATGAGTCCTAACAAGAATAAAAATATTTCATTATTAAAGAATAAACCTTTTTATTTCCTTTTCTCTAGGACTGTTTTACAATTCAGTATATTTTTCTGTGAAAATCTCAAATATAAAGTATTTAAGAAAATATTTACAGGAGCAGAAGGTGAAGTTTTCCATAGAATCACATGTTCTGTCACACAAAGAGGAACTAAGAAATAGAGTCAGGATTTCTCAGAGCAGGTATAAATCCCATATTTTCAATAAAGTTTTAAGCTTGCTACCATTGCCTATGAAAGTAAGGCAATAAATCAGCAACTAAAATTTTCAAAGTTTTTTAGGCATTTCCATTTCAATAACTGGATGAATTCTAGATGATTAAGAGCTCCTACAAAGTCAGTAGCGATTAAGAGAATTCAGAAGTATGTAGTATTTAGTTGTTAATCAGAAATAGTCTTACAAAATGTAAAAAATCACTTTGGAACTCAATAGATTATGAAATTTTTCATGTAAGCAACTATACATATATTTATGACCATAGTCATAAAGCAAGCCTGTCCATTTTTCTGTTAAACATATTTTTCTTTTGACTGTCTGTATCAACTAATCTGCATTCAACACTTCTTTTAAAGCTATGTTTCAAAAATGGCCTTACAAAAAGGATTTTCCTGTTTATACATAAGGATACTTTCTAATATAATCATGAACACAATCCATTTAATCTACACATTTTTAGGTATCTTTCTAAAGAAGGAAAGAAAAGATGATGGAGCTGCTGACTTGCATCTTAGTTCCCCAAGTCAAACAGTAGCCCTTGAAAACTTGCCAGCTGCCTTTGATGGCCAGATAATGCTTGCAGGTATCTAACCTCAGTATTTCCAGTATTTAAGGCATTTCCTACAATAAACATAAGCAAGTACAAATAAATACTATGGTATGAAGGCACCTGTATTTTTTCAGCTTAGGAAAAATTGAATATTTTATTTTGCCAACATCATCATTAGGCTTCAACATGCCAGACTAAATTCACTCCATATCCTTGTACCTCTTTGGGTGCACCATCACTACATACATACACCAACAAAAAAAAAATAAAAATCAGTTAACTGTGTTTGAAAACATGCTTTGTTTTATTTCCTACCTGAAGAATGTAGCCTCGAACATAGTCTCGAAGTGTCCAGCCTAAGCCATGTAGAATATGCAGCACCTCCTCTTGCTTCAGTACACTGAAGAGTCGGTCAAGCAGTATCTTCAGTCTCACAGGCACAGCCTGAGTACCGTAGAGCATCAGGCTGCTGATGTCAAACACAACATTGGACTGCACAATCTCCACTTGGGTTGGGTGGTAGAGGTGCTGAGTACTAAGTTTGTCCAAGGCTGAAACAAAAGGGGTCAAGTATGAGGAACGAGCAAAGAAAAGACAAGAAAACAACTCCAAAAAGTCATGTATATACACCACACAGAAATAGAGAGTCACAGAATAGTTTGTGTTGGAAAGGACCTTTAAAGGTCCTGATCTTGAATATTTTCATGGATGGGGCGTCTAGATCCTCATTGGGCAACTACTCCAATGCCTCAACATTTTCAGAAAAATCTCCTTTATATTTCATCTAAATCTACTCTCCTCCTTTCAGCTTAAAGTCATTACCTCTTGTTCAATCCCTACATGACCTTGTCAAAAGTCTCTTCCCAGCATCTTGGTAGGCCTTCCTTCAGTACTAAAAGCCCAATAAGGTTGCCAAGGAGCCTTGCCCAAACTTCTTTTCAACTTTTTCCCTGGCTGAAGGATCTCAGCTCTCCCAGCTTTTCCTCAAAGGACAGGACCTCCATCCCTCTGATCACCTTGGTGGTCTCTTCTGGACTTGCTCAAACAAGTGCAAGTCTTTCCTTTCTGAGAACCCCAGAGGTAAGTCCTGCTACTCTAAGTGGCATTTCACCTGATGGGAGCAGAGAGGCAGGATCATCTACCACACCCTGCTGGCAGTGCTACTTTGGATGCAGACCAGGGTATGGTTGGATTTCTGGGCTGCAGGTGCACGTTGTTGAGTCATGTTCAGCTTTTCATCCACGGAAGTTCCCCAGATCCTTCTCTGAAGTGCTACTCTCAATGAGTTTATGTCTCAGTGTGTACTTGTGTTAGGGATTGCCCTGACCCAGGTGCAGCACCTTGGCCTTGCTGATCCTAACTTTGATTGGGTCCACTACCTCAAGCTTGCCTAGGTCCCTGTGGATGGCATCCTGTCTTTCTGGTGTGTCAACCATACCACTCAGCTTGGCGTCATCAGCAACCTTGCTAATGGACTCCCTATGCCGTTGACAAAGATATTAAACACTTCTAGTCCCAGTACAGACTCCTGATGGATGCCAGTCATCACTAAGGGATCCTTTTTCACAGATGCAGTCCAGAACAGTCCTAGTTTCCAAAGGTCACAAGTAATTTTAATTGCTATGGCAGAAGGGTTCTCAGGTGACACTCAGACACTGCAATACTCATAGTTCAAGAGAAATTTATGATTAACTAATGACCAAGACTGAAGCAATGCCAAATTGAATGGGACTGTTAAAGGTTTGATAGTTTCTAGAGGAAAAAAATAAAACAGATACTCCCTAAACTCCAGTCTTTTAAACATGTTAAAACTAAGCTCCACGATTTACCAAAAATTTGATTACTGCTACTAGAGCTGGCTAGTTCTTTTCACCTGGCTTTATGAATTCCATGTTATTCACTGATTCGAATAATTTAGAGATAAGGGAAATTTGCAGGATTAAGGTAATTCTTATCCCCTTGTGAAGTTAAAAAAGGTGGAATTGCTTATGACATCATGCATTTTCCTGAGTATTAATGTTTAAATTTAATTTTCTTTCTACTTTATGAACTCTATTGCATCATCTAAGCTTCTTACTGCTTTTTAAAACAAAATTTCTGAGCATTTTAAATAATCTTATAGGGACTTCTCCTGTACTTGGTTTCCTCTCGTCTTACGGTCACTAGAGAGTTCATGTACTCTTGATAAATTGCTTTCTTACATCCAGAGCGCAAAGGCCCTTATCATTTACTTGCTGGCTTCATTCAACACGTTTACTCCAAGGACTACATTGTCAAAGAGTTCCGGTTTCCTCATACTTCATTTCTTGCAACTGAATTGTCTGATCTTTCCTATTTCCTATTCTAGTGGCTAAGTCAACTTTGAATAAATAGCTCTAAATATTAATTTAACATTCAAATAAGATAAGAAATTGGCAAGCCTAGGGACGTCAGTCCCGTATCTCTTCACGGGATGTTTATACTGCAGTACATGAAGAGTGGGATTTTTTCTTCCAAAAGCTCTTCTTACAAAGTACTTCGCCTATGTAGGCTTCATGATGTGGGACTAATTTTTTTACAAAGTTTAATGAATGAGAATTTATTGGAGTTTAAACAGGTTAAATACCGTTCTGCCTGCCTTCCCTCCATCTTTCCCCTATTTAATGTATGATCTTTTTCTAGGATGGTTGTTTTGCTACTACCTTAATACATGTGTCATGAAAGTTCACAGCTAGAAAAGACAAGAAAATTGATATTTTTATTCTGCAGGTTGGACAGTATATGTAGTGGTATGTATGTACATGTACCTGAGGGACTGATCAACCATTTAGAAGGAGTAAAATAAAGTTGGGGATTTTTTACCTAATACTAGCATTACTCACAATAGGAATGGTGTAAATATTATTTATTATTAATTATTAATATATAATATTAACTTCATATAGATACCCTGTAAGAACACCTTCTAACAGACTATTGAAACTATTGAGTGGATCTGGATCTACCTGAGCTTTTCAGCTTCAGTCGTACAGAATGAGAATAGGATCAAAGGATACTAATTGGCTTCTCCAAGTTTATGCAAATTTAGACCAGAACCATGACAAAGACATGTTCAAAGACATCAAAACATACATTATTTTCTGAATAATTGATGCAATTGAATAATTGTTTCTCTCTTCTTAACAGTAAATACCATGCTTGCAGTGTGGAAAAGCAAGTTCTTCCATCTAAAGAAGACTTGTCATGCTGAGGATGTTAAGATCATTATTCTACTGTGGTCTAAGTGAGAATGATTATAAAACATCTTTATCTAAGGATTATTGGGTAGATTACAGATCTAATAGCTTTTAATTTCTTTATAAATGTGATTACAAAATTCTGTGGACATGTACCCACTTCATGTAAGGTGACCACTCTGAGGATAATAGCTTTGGAAAGGTTGAGGTGGAATGGAAAAGGGGAAAAATAAATAAAGTTTTTTTAAATAACTAATCACACTCTTTGACCATCTGATAGAAATTTTTGCAAACTAACCTGTACTATTTAATTAACTTCAATATTTATTTTTTAGCAGCATGATCTGTAGACCTCTGCTTCTCAACACACACACACACACACAAACAAAAATACTATTAGCATGATATTGGAACAACATTCCAAGTGACAATGATATTATCTCCAATTTTGATTTGTAGCTTTATTATGCATATACATAATAAGCAGTGAATTTTATCCTTTTCAAGTACAAGTCAAGATATGTAGTAAAATGTGGAATTTATAACACATCAAAACATACATTATTGCATGGCTGCATAAGAATATTTGTGAGCCAAAGACAAATCTCCTGCTACATGAAAATAAAATGGTAAATTAAATGAAAAGGAACACAGTTGTGTTCATATAGGAAATAAGAGTACTGAAAAATTCTGAAATTCTTTATGAATATAAACTATAGATACCCCCTCAAATTGCCAGAAGAATTAAAATTCTCACTCTAACTTGTAATTTATAAAAAATTTTTGTGTTCCTTTAAAAGATTGTTAAGGATGTAGCTGACAGAGAGAATTTTTGTAGCATTTCTCATTTCTCCTCTGGTACTCTTAATGAACTGATGTCAGTGTTCTAGGTGGATTCAAGAGGCCATTTATGTTGATGGACACTTTTTTAGGCAAGAGGTAAAGAAGGACCTGTCTTGTTGTTTTTCTCTAAAGAAAGGAGCATTAGCTTTAGCTTTCCTGCAAAATTTCTGATTCTTGACAAATCTCTGAGTAAATAGTTGTATTCTGCTGTCCTGAATTGCCCACATAATTTCATGTGGATAATGCAAAGTGATTACATTGTGCTCTAAACTACCGGTTTAGTTTATACATGCTAATGAACAATGAACTGTTTTACAGGTGAATATTCTCAACAATATCTGCAATAACTTATGATTTCACGAGCAATTAAGAGGTTTCAAGATTAAAAATGCTATACAAAAGAATGTACTCGATCACAGCTGAAAAATGACATA
Organism: Cyanistes caeruleus; assembly: GCF_971803275.1. Taxonomy (NCBI): domain Eukaryota; kingdom Metazoa; phylum Chordata; class Aves; order Passeriformes; family Paridae; genus Cyanistes; species Cyanistes caeruleus. The sequence continues at coordinate 48,879,167 of NC_141732.1, read as the reverse complement.
AACAGACATCTCTTTATTAAGAAGTTATCAGTGGCTGAATATCACAAAGCACACATTAAAAGTCCCTTCTTGGTGCAGCATGAGCATTACTCACATTTTAAACAGTTCCAGTGGGATCAAAAGTTCACCCATACATGTTTGAGACATTTTAGCTGCAACATACACAATCTTTTCCAAAACCATGACTATGAAAAGTACCTCTTCTTAACAGTGCAATTTAATTGTTGTCACTGCCCTGATAGTGACTCTGATATTAATTAATTCAGATTATGTGAAAAGGTGTTCTCTGATACAGAAAGAAGAGATCTAACGGATCTTAAAATCTTGCTGAGCAATCAACATCTTCATGGGATGGCCTAAAAATACCCTTATGCTTTACTCTGACAACATTCAGTAAAGTAACATTTGTTACTTGTTCACAATTGGTAAATTCCCAATTTCAAGAACTTGTTTCAGAAATTTAAGCTGTTAAAATGAGAGGGTGGAACAGAAAGGATTGTGCAGAGGACACTAAAGAAGATTGCCTTCAACAATGAAAAACTACTAACAGGGTAATTAGTATAGGAATTAAGAACATTTCAACAATGTTTTTCCAGCTCTGAAGTATCAAACATGCACCATAATAATTGAGAACATTTTAGCTGGAAGAAACCAAAAAAACCCATCTAATCCTATTACCTGAGCACTCCAGGGCTGATCATCAGTTAAACCATATTGAGGGGGGTGTCCAAATGCCTCTGAATCTGGGAGTGTCTTGGGGCATTGACCACCTCTTTAGGGAAGTCTGTGGTTTGACCACCCCTCCCATCAAAGAAGTGTTTCCTTATGTCAAGCCTGAACCTCTCCATGTTGGCTTATTCACTCTTTAGCTCCTTGAACAGCAAACAAAATTCCCCAGATTGTAGAGAGACTCTGCTCAGTACAATCTGAAATGTCAAAAAAACTTTGAAATTGTTGCAATGTCAATCTTCAATATTAGAGCGTCAATATTACAGTCTGCAGTACTCCTAATATGTAATATTTTAGAAAAAAAACCCAACTTTGGACATCTTTGCAACAAATTAATGAACAAACTTTTATGTTCTATTCATAGTGGGGTTATTTTGTTTTGTTTTGTTTTTTAATGTAGTAAAGTAAGGAGGGAAATGTATCTTGTTTATATTTTACTGGAGTTAAATTGAATTTAAGTACAAAGGATACATTAAAATAAGACACAACTTATTCTTAAATTTATCAAAAGACAGAAAACAAAGAAGATATTTTTGTTTTCATCTATACCGTGTCCAGTTCACAGGCTCAGCTCTGCAAATTTACTCATTGCCCTTAGACCCCTTCCTTCCCAATATACAGTGAAAAAGGTCAACCAAATTAAAAGCCATACCTCTGAGCAGATTCCATTTTTGCTAAGTAAAAGAAATACAAATATGCAGTGATGAATTTTTTGCTTTAGAGGTCTCATACTATTTTTTGAATAGCTACAATAAAAGCATGACATTTTGCCTTTACTGAATAGAAAAGAATTTAAAATATCCTAGTTTTAATGCAACTGGAGTTGTAAATACACTTATCTCTTGCTAATTTTCTGATCCTAGATAAGTATTTTATTAACCTGAGAGGGATGAAAAGCGAAAGGTCTAGGCTGATTTGCCTGGCTGTGTATCTCAGAACACCACAGTCTGTAGGCTGCAGTAGGGCATTATGGATCTCATTCCATTTCAGTTTTAGTGTTGGGCTCTCCAATATAACCACTCTGGATTTTCTGCTATGCTCTCTCCCAACTTGCCAAAGAGGAACACCGTTGGAGTACACACAGATACAAATGATAAAAAAATTTGTTCAAGAAAAAGGAAGATGAAAAAAATTATACATAGTCTGTATCTAGACAATAAAAAGAGCTTTCCAGACATTTATAAAATCTAAATAACTGGGCCACTTTTTGCAGCAAAAGAAACTAAAATTAGAAGACAGATTAAATATACTATATATATATATATATATATATATATATATATATAATACCAGCATAAAATGATTCCATAATTCTTGTTTGCAACAAGAGTGTGTTGAATGTGGTAAAACAGATACAGTATTATTAATGGCAAAGTCAAGCACTGTAGTTTACTCTTGATTTTAGTGGTGAACATGAACAGTTCACAATTTTCTTCTTTTTCATCAACCACAGGAAAAAAGAGTAACAAATCCTTAGTAATAGACTAAAATGCTGGAGGGACCACTTATTACAAACATAAGAGGCTTTCTAAACTAGCCTCCCTCAGTATGAAAATTTACCACCTCCAACATGGTGTAATGTGATGCATTTTGAAGGCAGAAAAAAGTTGCTCCTCAAAAATATAATGCTTAGAAAGTGACTAAGGACAAGAAAAATTTTCAGGATCTATTGAAAAACTCAAGTATTTTCATGGTTTAGGAAACTATCCCATTCATTCCTGGAGAAATACAGTGGGAGACATGACTTATATCAGTGGGTGAACATCCTGAATCAGTCTGAATACAAATTTCAGGCACAACATAGCACCCTTTGGATATCTCTTTTTCAGCTTTCTCTTCATTGCTTTCACAATTTATTCCACATAAAAGATAAATGTTCACCAAGATAAAAATCATGGAAGGAGAGTAAGTAAAAAAGTTCTGATTCAAAGGCAAAACCATTTTTTTTTTTTTAATGCCTTTTAGTGTATTTAAAAACTAATAATGGAAACCATTTGCCAAATGCACAGAGTCTCTGACGGAGGGACACATATGTGATCTGCTAATTTACAGCTTGCATGTACAGATGTTCACACTTAGTAAAAGGCTTCTTAATAGCATTTTAAAATTAAACATGTGTTGATAATAGGTGTTCCAAACCCAAACAACACATCAGCTAAACTGATATATGTTTTCATGCCTCACCATGCCTCATGCTCTAACAAAAAACCCCCCCAGCATTTGAGTTGCATGTACACAAAATAAATGTTATTAAAAAAAGACTGAATGAAAACTTTCATTAATTTTTCTGTCTATGATCTGATTCCAAGTTAAAATATCTAGAATGCTACTAGGTTTATGTAGCCGAAAGCAGAACCACAGTTTGTTCACAGACATTGCTTGCTGTCTGCAATTTTTTTATCCCTTTACAAAACTTTGAACCTCATCCAGCTTTGACACACTGCCTCTTCAGTTAATAACTATCAAGTTTCCCCTTGTCTCCTGTCTACTTTTCTTTGAGGCAATTGCGCACTCAGCACCCCGAGATAATAACACACATCTATAAGATAAAAGCAATGGCATTAATGTAATTGTCTGCCTTTCTCTCTTTAGCCTAATCTTTTTTTTCCTTCAGTTTTGACTGCCTCTGTGACACCTGTTTTTGTCTCCTCTGATCCTACGACAGGTTTTCCGCTGACAAGGTTTTTGCCTGACAGAGATTCTGCCAGACAAGAACATAATAAAATATGAAGAACTGCTTGTCAGAGTTTCTGCCAATGTTCACATGAAACGGGGTGGGGGGGAGGGAGGAGGGGAAGGAAAAAAAAAAAATAAAAAAAATTCTGACCTTTTTTTTATAGGGGCCCTATGCTAGTTGCTTTTGGCCTGACAGGAAAACAGCCTCCCTGGCCAATTCCTGCAAGCCAAACAGGTGTCTCCTTTATTTTTTCTTTCTGTAGAAAGACATTTTTCTTAGATAGTAGAAAACATGATTGCAAAGGGGAGAAAAAAAAAAAAAAAAAAAAGGACCAAAAAAGTGCCCCAAATGCTTTCTTCCAGAAATTTAGGTTAGATCTAAGTTTTCCCAAATTCTCATAAAATATCTGGGCTAGAAATTTCCTTCATGGACATACTGCAGGAATGAAGACACCTGACTACTGTGACCAGGGTAGGGAAGATGAGACAGAGCCTTTTATCTGGGCTTTGGACCTTGCAGCACTCTCCATCAGTATGTGCATTGGTGCCTACGCAAAAGAGAACTTCAGCTGATTAGTCTTATGATTAGTGATGGAGAAACACACGTAGATCAATCATGTGAACATTCCAACACACAGCTGCTTCTGTGTGTGTTGGTGTCAGTAGTGTCCTCTGCTGCAGACAGCAGCTATGGATCATGGTGTCACAGTCTTCATGCACCAGTTATGCCCACCAGCCTGGATCCTGAGTCCAGGCATTCAGACCCCTACTGAAGTTCAGGCCCAGACCTTTGTTGCCCTCCTAAACTACATTGTGGGTGTGTCTGGCTGAAGTCCTTTCTTCTAGATTACCCTGAGACTCATGTTACAGCCTGGTTTGCTAACCCAGCTTTGGCCCCACCTTTTTTTGTTCTGATTGAAGCCTGTGGATGGACCCTTGACCTGACTATACTCTGTTGCCGTGCCTGAGATTGTCCATGGACAGAGTTACCAGCTTCTCATTCAGTCTACCATGGTCAGACAAGAAGGAATTGTGCTCATGGTGCAGACATAGTCAGTGTTCTCATTGCCTTTGACTACTGGCTCAGAACTTTTGGTTGGACAGTCTACTTTTGCTGCTCCTAGACACATAGATTGATGATGTCATTGTTGAAATCTACAATCTATAATGGTAGATGCTAAATTAATAATCTCTTTCTATTATTTTGATAAGTCATTCAACTTTGAAGTTTCCTGTCTCTCATCTCCAAAATGAAATGTCCCCCTCCTATCAGCCATTAACACCTTCTTAAAACTATTGTTTCCCTTAATAATGGTAAGATGGGGTTTAATATGTATCTTAATCATCCTAACATCATTTGATTGACATACTATACACAGCAAGAATAAGCATATTTGGAGGATTTCCATCTTAATCCTAATGCGCCTCAATTCCATTAACTGTGATCCACAGTTTTACAGAAATTCCAGGTGGGAAGGGATTTCTACAGATTGTCTGGTGCAGTCTTCTAATGCAAGCAGGGCTTTAGATTAGTTGGCTCTGCCAAGATGAGTCCTTAAACAGGGGGGTGGGGGTGAGATTCCACCTCTTCTCAGGCAGCCTCTTCCATCTTTTATGCAGCCTTGAAAACTGTAATGAAAATGCAATAGGCACTGCCCACCTGTTAATATCATTCTGTTCAAATGGTGTCACAGATGTATTTCACAAGGGCAAGCCAAGACCATGGTGGTGTTTCAGTTTAGGGTGTAACTCTCAAGCCTATGAAATGCTCTCCCATATGTGCTAAGCCATCTCAGTTTTTCCAGGAAAACCTGATGTCTTAAGGTTGCTGACAGCTGAAGGTCTTCAGACCCTGGGAAGACTGGTTCATAAAACTAGTTCTACCATTCATACACATCAGTCTTAACCATCCCAATTCATGTACTCTGACCACTTCACAAAGCTTCCTGTACTTCAGAAAAATTGACTGTAATCAATTAGAATACAATTAGAAAAGTCTCTGAGGCTCATGTTGTACATTTCTTCTACTATCTTTTCTCTTTCTAAAATCCAGATGCAAATGGGCTAATTGAGTAACACTACTGTCGGCTAAATTAATCTGGGGCAAGTGTCCTCATAATGCTATAGCTCAAAATGAAACTCCTCCTAGTAGGTAAAAAAAAGTTTTTCCTTTCAATTTCACATTTGCAAAAGAGAAAGCTAAAGTTACCCATGGTATTATCATTTAAACATCCAAAAGCATGGATTTTTTATTCTTGCAGTCAAATCCTATTTTAACCTTATGAAACTATATGAAATGAAGTAGTAGAGTTTGTTTCATTTAGAGCTGTTTCAATTTGTGCTCTGCTTAACCTAGTGAACTCTAGTTAATTAGGATGTTCCTATAAACAATTAAGCTTCTTGTAGGATCATTAAGAAGATATAAAAATTTATGATGTAATAAACTGTAATAAAATGATAAAGTGGTTAGCACATCACAGCAATTCATGAGCAGCAGCATAGGTGTTAAAAGAGACAAGTGAGCAGGTACTGTCACCTAAACATTCTGAAGTGGATGCATCTTACAGAAGACTACCACTGTTTCCCCACAAATCTGTTGGTGGTTTGAACTCCCATGTCTCACAAAATTTATCCTGCTCATTTGGGAATCAGACAGCAATCACCATACACTCTACTGCTCCTATCTGAAGCTATGCCATGTAGTGAACTTGTTATCATCACACGTAAATGGCTCATGATCATGGATTTCACAGACTACCTTTCCAAAAGGCAGCCTCTACTGTGGCTGGAAAGAAGAATTCCTGGTGTTAATTTAAAGTCATTGTTTTAATAACCTTTTCTCCATCTTGCACACAGCAAGTCTATTTGTTTCCTTCTGGAGTCTCTCCTTAAGGAGAAAGCGTAAGATATCATTGCCTGAGACATCTCCTAGAATTCTGTCCCATGGTATTGGGTGTGCTAAATGAGATTAAGCCTTCTCTCTAAAATGTTAATACAAAAATGATGAGCACTCAAATAACAATATCTTGCACTTTTGAAATACTTCTAGTCTAAACATCTATGGACATTTTATAGCTAGTCAAGGGAAATTATAATTTTAAAAAGTGTATTTGAGAGTTGCCAATTAGTATCTGATGATATTAATGACAATTCTGTGAAAGCATCAAGTGTGATCACTAATTTAAAAGCTTTTCAGAAAATAAAATGTTCACAATGAGGGAAGATTTCATTTTTAGTTGTGAATATAGGCCAACCCAGCAGAAACAGGCACTGTGCCTCAGAATGAGTCACAGCCTGTTTAGGGCTAACCAAACACTCAGTCAGCCCCTAGCTGAATGCTTAATGCCTGGTCAGCTGTAATCTCACCTGACTATGTCCAAAGGATATTGGCTTATTAAAACCAAGGAATGTAAGCCAATGAAATTGGGTAGAAGTGGAAAGGTCTAACTTCTTCCTGAATGAGTTAAGATATCCTTGGGGTGGTAGGGAAGAAGAGAAAATATTTTAAACTGAACAGATTCCAAGGGAAATCAAAGAGGTACAAGTGTGAACATATGTAGGGTAGAGTCTATGTTTTACCTCTCGGGAAAACATTACTTTACACCTGAGGATGTCAAATTTGCATGAGGATTAAACTCTTGACCATATGGTTATGTAAGTATCAGCTAAATACGAAAAAGAAGGCTTCTTATTTGTTCTTGGGGCATCTAAACATATTTCTTTTCTGTCATTTCTGTCTTTTAAACTCTTGAAACAATACTATTTGTCTTGGTTGCCCTAATATCTGGATTTGGTTTCACCTCAGCTTGACTTGCACTAAGGGTGATAGCAGTGTAACGCAAAGCAAACACTACATCACATCATTCCTACCAGTGTGACAGGCTTTAAAACCAGACACTGGGTCAGAGTGCCCACAAGATAACACAGAACATTTTCTCTGTGCTTCATTGGCTGCTTTGCAAAATCCTGCTAAAGGGAAGCATAAAGGAATGGCATAGGAAGAAGGGGGGCACTTAAAAAAGTATTTACCAGTAATGAAGGTTAATCTTGTAAGGTTCCTGGAAGCAACTAAGTAATGAAAAATATGCCTCCACCTTCAGGGTCAGAAGAAAGTTATAACAGATGGATTAAAATGATCTTGTCAGTAAAAGGCAGGAAAAGCCAGACTATACCTAAAACAGTTTTACTTTAAAAGTCATGAATAACTAGCTTTCATGATCAATGAGCTGCAGAGAATTACTTTGCCAAAAATCTAAATATAAATAATAACTTATTAAAAAAAATATTTTCTCAAGTAATTTTAAAGCATTTCAAATAATTAAATAAATTTAATAGAAGCAAACAACTGTATTTGATATTACAAATTGTGATGATTTTTATATCCTATCAGACAATACAGAAATAACAAAATTATTTTACTAGTCAACTATAATTACATTCCTTTTTTTTTTTTTAAAAAAAAAAATTTACTCTTTGTTTAAAAATCTCAATTATTAAGTAAAGAACAGCATGGCAATTCTGCCAGCTTTTAGAGAGACTCTAAGATCAGTGACATTTCTTTTTTTATTTAGTTAGGGATTGTCTTTGATTTTGGAAACCTGGATTTCTTTCACTTAACATCTTTGGACCGAGACAAATACAAGAATTCAGATGAACTTTATTTCAACATAGCATTCATTCCCATTTCAGTCCCATGCAGTTCACATTTAAATTCTAAACCTTCTTCCTAGATCAAGTCCTTTCAGGAACTTTGGGGTAAGGGAGAGATGTGATTTCTAAAATTTCCACTCTGTTCTTCTGTTTCTTCTCTTTATTTATTTCCACCTATGGTTCCTTCCTTTTGTTTTTATTTAATTTCTTTTATGTGGCAATTTCATGGCCTACCATGTAGAAATTCAGAAAACTCAACAATTCTAAATGAAGTAGTCACAGTCATTTTATGCATCTGATTTTATGATGTTGTCCATTTTCTAATGGAGATTACTTACATTCTTAGTCTCATTAACAGCAAGCTAGAACCTGCATTATACAAATACTAGAATAGCACCAGAAAACTTCCTTTGCAAGGGGAAATTTGAACTCACATGGCAAGTCTCTGAGTATTAATCTTCTCTGCATAGCAGCTTTTAGTCCAAAAAATAGTGAATGGGCCTTATGGGCCAAAATCTACTAATTAATGTTATTTTGTCTTTTTTATTAGAACCAAACAGAACTTAATCTCAAAGTTACTGGAAAGAACATCTGACCAAACCTTATATGGGGCTGTATGTGGCCTTACCATACTTTAGAGAGGTGTGAAACCTTACTTGAATGAATAGCTGAGCTCTGAACTGCATTGATTGGAATGATGCAAATGAAAAGATGTCAAAGATCGTTTTCTAATGGAAATGTAGACTAAGGCCTACGGTTTTCTAGAAGAGGGGAAAACAAAAAAGAGAGAGAGAAAGAAGGGGGAGAGCAAAAATGTTTAGAGGATATTTAATTTCCTAAAGTAGGTTGAACAATGTAAAATTCTGCTGGTCCAAATATGCACAGTTTATCAGAAACTTGCTGTTGCTCTCTTAGTTTACCAGTGACCCATTTCAGAGTAAAAAACCTGTTATTTCTAATTTTCTGATTTTATCTGAAACAAGATGACAGTGAGTTTCACACAAACTTAGTAGTATTATTATACTGTGGGGGTTTGTTTTGTTTTGTTTTGTTTGTTTGATTGTTTGTTTGGGGTTTTTTGGTGGGGATATTGAAACAAAAGTGGGTAGAATGAATATCAGAAATAATAGCTTTAGTCCACTGTAACTTATGTCACCTTAGCACATTTCTTTGGAGCAATGCAGTTATGAGAGTAGGTAAGATTGAACTTGATTGATATTATATTGGGTCTTTTGATCTGTTGGACAAAAGATAATAAGAATGTTTCTGCTAGCAGTATGGTAGTTGTTATTCTGACATCAATGACGAGCACAAAAGACAAAATTCAAAGTCAATGAAATCAACATCTTTTTACTGCAGACTTGCTTAATTTCTTTCCTCATAGACTAAGATACTTCAGTTAGAGGAAATGCATGGCAAATAGAGTGGGTTTTTATTATTATTTCAAATAAAGTTTTAGTGATTTTTTTGTGCTAAAGAGAGTAAAACGTCATTATAAATATAAAGGATAAAATGTTTCTTTTACTACAAAAAATAGCAGGAGAACAAACCAAGTGCTCAAGTATTATTTTTTATAGTCACCTAAATACCATATTATTTAAAAGCCACAAAATACCAATTTCCTGTGTTAAAATAAATTCTCCTTAAAAAATTGACTATAAAGATTCTAATGAGATTTTATTTTCCATATGAATTATACAAAGTATCTTTACCATTAAAAAAAAAAAAAGTCAGGACAGACTTTATCTGTTTGACTGCTTAATTTAAGAAATGGCTTATCTAATTTAAACCATTTAATTTTTGAGTTGAGAAATAAATAAAAAATGAAATGTCCCCAACCTGACAAGATAAAATCCAGGCTTTAGCTGAAAACAAATGAAAATAGTCTAGTCACCCAAATACCTTAAAATATTCAGACTAACCCACACTCCATGATGCACAGCAGTACTTGATAAAGCTGATATGCTCCGTGCAGCTTTTGGCTTTGGCCTTAAAAACACTGATGGTAGGATTGCCACTGTAGTACAGGGGTCAAACCTTGATAAGCTGAACTATCAACAACAGAAACGTTTATCTGGCCACAAAACTACCTTCCAATGTGTTCATGTAATTGCAATCCTACTTTTGGCAGCTCCAGACAGGTGTATCTGAACGTGTAGGAAGCCTCTCTTTCAAGATGTGTGCAGTTTATGTTAGATGAGTGGGGGAACACATGAGAATGGAAGCAGGAGAGAAGAGAAGAGAAAGGCCAGCAGTTGCTATGTGCAGTGGTGGCTGTATGCCCTTTTCTCCTCCCTCTATGAATTCCAGTGTTTTAAATGGCAGCTATTAAAATGAATTAACTCCATACAGATTAGTCAAGTGCAGCATGAGTAGACTGCAGTTCTAAGCTATTTCTTGATCTATTCAGTTAATTATGATTCTAGGTTATCAGAACTGAATAAGCACAGTACTTCCTGTTGGAAACGCCTATTCTTTGATAATTGCATTCAGTAAAGCACTACATCATGTGTCAAGGAACTGAGTTGAAATTCATTAATAAAAAACATAAGGAAACCCTTTAATTAAAGCAGCAGGAAACACTCTTTGCTTTCAAGGAACAACTTCTGAAAGTACTGTGCTAACAGTTTTAAAGTAAAAGACTTCCGAACTGGAAACTGATTTTAGACATTTTGAAATCCAGGTGATACAGTACAGTGAATTCATCTGTGTCCTGAATGTTGCCCTCAAAATCCTCAAAGACAACTAAGATCAAGAATTGAAGCAGATACATCATTGTCTCCAGAAGATAATATACAGGACCAAGCTTGATGTGTGTGATATATCTGACTTGATATATCTAACTTGTCTCACTCTGCCAAAAAATGTAAATACTCCAGATAAATGTACACAAAGTGCACTCAAAAAAAAAAAAAAAGAAAAAAAAAAAAAGAAAAAGAAAGAGCATTTTTCAGTGGTCACAATAGAAAAATACACACTTCCTAATAATATATAGCTGTATTAAGTTTCCTATTGGAATGTTAAGCACACAGGTATGGGAGCAGGTGATGTATCCCAAATCATCAAATTCAGCTTTCAGCTTTCTGGATTTTTAAAACAGGGACATTTCCATTACATACACTGTGGTAATCTCAGATTGCTGTCAAAATATTCTGATTTTGAATTCAATCACTTCACAGAGAAGAATCATTTCACTGGGAGGAAAATCTGATTATTCTCTTCCAAACTCTTCCAAAACATACTCATGAAAAAGAAAATTTAGGATGTCCATGTGCCAGAATCTAAGTGCTAGACTCTCAGTTTCTATTGCTCATCAGGAGGACACCCTGGAAAAGCACCCTGGACAGTGCTTCCCTATCTTCTGATCAGCACAACCACAGATGCTGATTCTACACGAAACCTCAAGAATGCCTGAACTATCCAAATTTTATGAAGTTTAGTGATTCTCCCAAGAAATGTGAATCTGGTATTTCAGTGACTGACCATAATTTTCTGGGAAATAAGAATTACAAAGATAAACTATGTCCCTAGATAATCTAGTAGATGAAAACTTGCAGTCAGCTACCAGATGTGGGGGGCTAGGGCACTTCTAGGCAATCTGAAGGCAATGCTGGGCAGTGACACAGGTTTGCATGGTACGTGCATACCTGTTTCTCTTTCCATACATGTGAATAAAAACTTCTCTGTCAAACTGAGCTGTTGCATTTTTTGAGCATTCACATTAGCCATGTCAGCATACCCAAGCACAAAATCAGACAGACATGAACTAAATAAATAGAGATCAAGTGTACCTTAGGAGGAAAGTACTAACCTTTCACCCAAGGTCTCATCAAAATAAAATCAAATTCACAGAATATAAGCACCTAAATGTCTGGAAGAAGTGGGGAATGAGGACTGTGCTTGCTTAGATGCCTGTAGTCTAGATCATGAGAAGAAAACTTCAACAGCAATTGTTTCCACACATATAGTACTCTTTCTCTTCCCTCCCCCCCTCACCCCCCCCCAACATCTCCCTATTTTTCTTTCATTAAATCTTTTTTGGTATCCTCCTTATTTGCCTTCTAATGGTGTATACAGCTCTCTCCTACTCTCTCATGCTAATTCAATAATGACTACGAAGATAAAAATCCCTTCCAAGAACATGAGCTAGAAAAGGATAAATAAAATTTAAGGGTTTTATGTGTATTTTTACACCTTTCATGCCTTTCATGCCTGGTGTGGGAATTCTAATCCTTCCTTTCTTTATTAAGACACTTAAACATGGGAAGAGAGATTTGACACACAAATCACATATGCACACTTTCTCTGTCATACAGGATACACTCTCAACATGAGAGCTGAATGTTTGACTCTGGTAAATTTGAATCTCCATTTGGCCCCATGACTTACTGGCTGATGCTTTGCAATACAAACTCTGCTGTGCAACCATACTATAATCTTTTTGCTTTTCTGTTAATCTTGACTAGAACTACATTTTTTTCTGGAGTCTAGAATATTCTTTTGAGCTGTACACAAGCTTTTGAACAGCAGTGGTACTTGAAGCTATTGCCAGAGTAACAGACTCTAACTTTTTTCACTCTAAATTGCTGTAAAATAAGCATGTGCATGCACACACATGCACAAACCCAGATTGTGCACACATGCATAGGTAGACAAATCTCTACCACTATTGTCTGTATCAATACAGTTCTTATTATTTCAAGATACTGGTAAAGATGGAAAGAATTGTAAAAACAATCCCAGAATAGATATTTCTTACCATGTGCCACCCAGCCATGTTTACACTGATCACAGGTTCTCAGGTTAATCTTCCCTGGCTGAAAACATTCACATGTGCAATTTACCAGTGTACAGCGGATGGCCTGGAAAAGAAACAGAAAAAACATGTTAATGTATTTCTTCCTGCTTGTACAAATTTGTTGTGGTGGGTAGAATGATATTAACTGTACAGCAAAACCCAGCTGCCTAACATTCAACGCCTTGCTCCTTTTATAAATAGAAATTAATTTTCTTTCAAAAATATATGGCAGTATGTCCCATGGAGATGAATACATTCCTAAAATATTTTTAAGATTTGCTCTATTTTCTTTAGGGGAAAAAAAAAAAAAAGTTTGTACGATGATGATGCTGTAGGGGTTCCATAAATATCCTGGTCTTATATTGTCTTCATGAAGAAAGTTACTAGTGACATCCTACCATAGGACCATACCTGTTTCAAATCCAGACAAAAATTAGGAAACAAAAACATATGGAAAGGAAAACTACAAATATATTTCTCCTTCCTCCATGGAATCCAAAGGCTGGTTTTAAATTTTCTGGGGTTCACTTAAGAGACAACTCTGCTGCAAAAGGAAGTAATGGATTTTATGTTTTCCCAAAACAATAAAATGATAAAGGTACGAGAATAGGACTGGTTAAAAAAACATCCTGTAACTTGCCTTTACATCTTTCACTTTCTCCAATATCTAGAATATTTTACCTCTTAACACTCCTCGTTTGTTAAACATGTATTTCTCTGTTTAAAAAGTACCAGTGGTAAAACTCAGTCCCATGCAGAGATCTCAAATATGCTCAATAATACACCTTCCTTAATAATAGACTTTCTCATCTTCCTTTTTAGAATTATTTCAAAAATTACACAGGTTTACTTTGACAAGGGCTAGCTACAGCCACAGAAAAGTGAATATAAATTGGATCAGACTCTTTCTAATATAACAGACATATGTTTTTAAATAGTGTAGAAGATGACCTGTGCACTTCAAACTGCTACTAATAAATTTATAGCATGCATTTAGATGTAATTTGCATGGAGATTTCTGAGACAGAGAGGCTTATTCTGATCATTCACAGATTAACAATCTACTGTAACTACCAGAGCTGCCAGGAAAAGATATCTCTATAGATTTAGATGCAATCAATGATTACTTGGGGGCTAAGGTGGGGGAAGGGTTCTTGGTACGCATTGCCACAGAGATACTGAAGAATTATGAAGACTCTTGCCTTTCTTAAAGAATTAATACACACACTCACACATATTTTCCATAATGAAAATAATTATCTGAACTGTAGTGACTTTAAAAAAATTACATTCAGAATTAGCTTGGCCTGACTAAGCTCATTGGCTGCTGACAATGAAAAAGCCTCAAAATTATTTTAAATGGTAGATTTATTTATTTATCTGAATCAGACAAATGTAAACAATTTATCAGACAATGTAAAGACATTTATAGTTCATGGATACATTTAATATCTGCATTTCTCTGACAAATTTCTGCTACAAGAGTCCTCTATTCCTCTTATCCTATCTGCTCCTTTATAACCTTTTACTTTCAAAAACCTAGTGTGGAAAAAAACATCCTGCTCTATTACGCCTGACACTTCAGGGCCTCAGTCCCAATGTCACCTGTCCAATTACTCATTAGTCAGGTTATAAAACACTGCTCTATGGATGTGTGATTAAAAGAATTAGTAATATGAAATATAATGGTACCAAAGAAGTGCTGACCGTGCAGGAATAATATATGTGTTTGTGGGTCACGAGGAAAAAAAACCCTGGAAGGTCCTGTTTCATGTTCAATAGTGTATTGACCTGGCAATATATCAGGACTACACTGGTCAGTAATGGTGTTCTTTTGCTAATATGTTCATTAATTAATGAACTCAGTAATTAATTGTACTGCAAGAAGGAGGTCTTTCAAGATGGTATTCTTACTTTACAGTAGAAGATTTTCTCACATTCACCACTTATTTCATATCTCTGCGGGAATGTGACATACATTGGTTGTATTTGATGATATTTTGATTTGTTCATGTGTCATTTACAGTACATGTAAGAGGTGTAATATAGTGCAGTACATGTACTAGATGAAACTGACATTTGGAAGAGTTTCTTTATTAAGGCTCATCAGCATTTCCATTACAACCCTATCCACTTTTGGCCTAGAGGTCAACAGTTTGCCTGTAAAAATTTGATTCAGCTTGAACCTGAAATAGAGTGCTGCAGCTTAAGAGGAAGTTTTATTACACCCATTCAAAAATTATCCATTTAGCCACTATAGATTATAAACTGGGGGGAAAAGTTTAGAGGTTACATGTTTCTTTTCCTCTTCTCTGAGTTAAAGAGAGTATTGATGATGTAAATATTGAACTGGTTAATTAGTATGATTTCTGTCTTTCACACATATTGCCCAAAAAAATTTACCCAAATCTTTCAAAAACATGAAAACAACAGCTTTTTCCTCCAATAAATAAATCTGGAAAGTCTTCAAAAAGAGCTATGCATTTTTATAAATTAATATTGATTGGCATGAAAAAAATCAAAGCATAATTAGCATGGCCAAAATATTCAGCCCAGCCTTAATTGGCTGCTTTTTCTGCCAAGGGTGTTTGTTGATGCCAGTTTGTAATTTGGTTTCAGTAGTTTCCCATTCCACCACAGAGAATCCCATGTATACTTCTGAATGATGAGGATTACTCCTCAAGCTGCAAGATGATCATTTAGGACTGGAAATACTCATTCTAATTCATGTTCTGGCAATGATCTTGGGCAAAATTTTGTTAGTCTGATGCCTACATTCCCTAAACAACAACTAGACACAATGACATTGAGAGTTGCCAGGGCAGATGCAACACAAATTTGGAGCCATTCTATAATAGTAGAGGCTACTGAAAGTCTCAGATAGAATTTTATCTTTATTTCAAAGATTAATTTTGAACTTAGTTAATTCAGAATTATTGCAACTACCTGAGATCACTACAATACCCAACACAAAGCCAATGTAACTCAGTGACAGGAAGATTCAAGATACTGAAAACAGTGTGTGATCCTACACACAGGGTTGGAATGTTAACATTCATTAACGTGAAAGAAAGTAATGTGCTTGAACACCTTCACAATGCAACCAGCAAATTCACTGAGCCTTGCAAAGATATGCATCACAATTATGAACAGTATTTTTCAACTGTTTTTCAATACTAAACTTGGGAATAGAAATCACTGACAGCTTGTGCACCAGGCTCAGGAATGCCAGAAGGGCAGCTGAAGGTGAATGTGGCATTAACCTGAGAACCCAAAATTTTAATGCAGGCCTCCATTTCCCAGCAGCAGGATTTTAAGGTACAGTAGATGGTGTTCTTGTAGGTACCTGTGAGGGTTGGTGTATCTGTGGTTAGAAGTCTGGTACTGCTCAGTTTTAAAGGGGTGGAGTGGGAAGTGGGGTTAATAAAAAAGATACTGGATGTAGCAGCTATATATTGCAATCATTGTCCCAACCTGTTTGTTAAGTGTAGGTATAAAAATCCAAGGGTGTACGAATGTTAGAAGTTTGCCAAAATGTGCTTCTGAAAGAATTTAACTGGGCATTCCAAAAGTCATGCATTGTAATCCTGCCTTCCCATGATTTTGATAAAATCTTTATTCAATGGGACTTTGCATATTATACTATTTTCTAGGGAAAGAAACAGAAATTTTCCCTGACTGAGATCTTCCTCAGGAGCTTCCCCAAGACAGCCAGAAGGAAAACAGAAGGAAAAGTGAATAGTGAAAGGAATTCTAAAATCAGCACAGTCTCCCACATATTAGCTGATAGGCAACCACGTATTTAGATGACAACTTGCAGGTTAACACCTTAAGTACACAACAAAACACGGTTTCCTACATTCCTCAAATCATGCATGCTGTTATATTTTTACCGTGTCAATGTCTGCAGTTAGCAGGAATTCTCAGGCATTTTTTTACATCCCTTTCACTGAGTTCCTGATGTAATGCTTCTTGTATTTCTGTCAAAATTTCAGTGGCCCTTGAGGACCTATGCAGGAAATGGACTGGACTTCAGCAGAATAATTTAAAACAGTTTATACCGCTGATTCCTTAAATCCTAAAATTTTAAAATTGACATTGAGAAATATGCAATGCAGCTCTCCTTGAGATCTTTCTGTAAAGCATAATGCAAAAAGAAAGGACCTTTGCCTAATACTAAAGCATGATGTCAGTACACCTTTGCAGAAGTTAGTATGATTATTAAAAGATCTGACTAAAAGACCTGACTTCTATGGGTTTCTCTCAGACCAAGGATGTTAATTTAGTACTATTTGAGTGATTTTATTGCATCTAAAAAGTAAATATAATTCACATGTTAATAGAAATAGCTATAGCAGTAATGAAAAGATAAATCTTTCTGGCTCTTTTGCAGAGCTTCCAAGAGATCAGAGTCAATAAGCTACTATGAAAGGAGTAATAGTGTGGGAGAAGGAGAACATGTGAAAAACAGATATGATTCCTTCTCTGGAGTACTTACAAGAGATCACGAAAGATGGAGGCAGTTTTAAATGACATAACATTCTGGAGAGACAGATAAATTTTGCAACGAAACTTCATAATGTAACTCGTGATGAGGCTTCAAGGGCTCAGTGAAGTTGAACAGCACCTTACTGAAGTCTTGACCACATCTTTCTATGCAGTGGCATAGTATTAACAGAGTCTTATTCCTAACGTCCTTGCCTCACTTTTCTCAAGTGCAAAAAGGTATTTAAAAAATGTTTTCTTTCCACATTTATATCACTGTGCTCCTGAATACATAATGGAGTCAACTATACTCATTTTCTGCATTGATGTTCCATCTACCTATCCCACAGAGCTCACAGAATCTAAATCCACTGTTACCAGCCACAGAAGCATGAGGCTTGGGGATAATTTGGTCCTGTGAAATCTTTCTAGTGAGTCTGCAAACCAGCAAGCAAGTGCATAAGGACAGTTCTTGACAGCTGCATTAAAATCAGTAAGACTGTGCGAGTATGCACTCTACACGAATGTGTTAGTTAGCAAAGATGCCATGGGTTTTAAACACATACACACATACACATAAGCATATTTGAAATTTAGGTTTTGTATAATGGCAATTCACAAGTTCCAGGTACTTTGTAATACAGGCAAGAACTTTCCATATTTAATTGACAGAATAAATAATCTCATTTATGTTTTTAAAACTAATAGTAGTCCGAGTATTGTATATCAATGAATTAAATATTTGTGTGAAATTATGAAAAGTGTTAGAAGCAAAAAGCAGTTTTTGCAGCTCATGTCTCAACTTTAAGAGAAACCCAACCACATGTTAAATTAACATTTTCTATCCATTGTCTAACAGTTTTACTCCCTATTGCAAATGAAAATAAAATAATTTTGAACTAATATTTTATTGAAAGTAAATAACACTCATTAGGAGAACAATTTGAAGCCATCATACAGTAGATGATCTTGAGACATGACAATAAAATAACGAGTAAGACTAATGAGAAACACAGGGATCCACTCTTGTTTTGCTGTGTGTTCATTCATGACAGGTTATGAAGCAGAAGACGATAAGTTCTGAAAATGTTAAACACTTTTTTAACAGAAAGTCTCCTCTGCCATTAATTTTCTCATCCTGTTCCTTTGTTACAAAGTTACGAAGATAATATCTATGTGACATTATTGCTGAGTGCAGGACTGTACCATACAGTTTTAGGTTCAGAGTTTTTCCTTTTCAGACCACATATATGCTTTTTAAAAAGTTCCTAAAAATCTGTCACTTCTTTTCTTTACTACTTTATGAATCCAAATAAATATTTCTTTCCTGCCAATTAAGTACTTTTTAAAATATCATGCCAAAACTTCTGCTGTGGAGGTGACAAAAAGTTCCCAATAAAATCACACTATTTTTAATAGCTGGGAAATCAGGAGTAGAATAACATTTATTTTCAAATTAACACCAAAAGGAGGATCATTTGTATACTGACATTTAGTAAATGCACTATGTCACCTTCCTGTAATGATATTGGTATTATAGGGAACTGTTTTGGTTTAAACCCAGCTGACATCTAAGTCCCACACAGCCTTTTCCTCACTTCCCTCACGGTGGGATGTGGAAGAGAAATCAGAAAAGTAGGAGAGATAAAATCTGTGGGTTGAGATAAAGGTAGGTTGTACCTTTAGGAGGTAAAGCAAAAAAACCCACAAGCAAAATAAAACGAGGGATTCGTTGTCCCCCTTCTCATGTACATTTTAACTTCTAAGAAAGAGGGAAAATTGTGGTGGAAGTGCTTACTGCACTTTCTTCAGAATGAAGCAGACACATGCAGAAGTATTTCTCTCTCTGCAGGGTGACCATACACCTCCATCATGCAATTCTGGTACAAAAATGACAATTTTGAAACTCAGCTAAAATGATTGTATGGGTAATCCAGCCACCAAAACACTGGACTGGAAGAGGGGCAATGTCTTGATACTGATCCTGGGTCTGTCACTCCCACAGATGCACTTATTTAACCACTCAGTCTGTAACTGCCCAATCTGAAAAAAATGGGTAATGCCAATATATATCATTTGCAGAGACAAGGCTAATAAACTGCTCACACAACATGACGAGGTATGAGGGAAAAGGTAAGACAGAAACATTTAGCATTAATATTTCTTCTGTTGGCACAAAAAATTTAACAGATTGTTAAAATTTACTTTGATTTATCATCAGTAAATTAATGATTTTATACACAGAAATCACCTAGAGAAAATAACTTCAATTGATACACGACCATTACTAACTTCAATACTAATACCTTAATAATGCTTTGCCCAAAGCAAAAAACAGTAAGGGGGGATTTACTTTGCATTTGAATGGTCTGAAACATTCATGTAATGCTATAACGTTTTTAATCTCTCTCCCATTTAGAGATACTCAAATATCTTCTGAGTTATTCGCTGCATTGCAGTATTTTGTTAGCAATTTCACCTCACATTCTATTAGTATTTTTTCTTGTATTTATTTTCAGTAAATACAATTTGAAAGGTAATAATATTGTTATATTTCTCTGTGGCATTCAAGGAAACAGTTACTAATATAATATGAAGGGAAGGATGCTAACAAGAGAAAAAGCTGTTAATAGGATAAAGCAGCTTTTTCTGTAATAAGGAAACTAGTCTTTAAGCATGCTAGAAAACTGTTTTCAAGTCTTCTTGAGTAAGAGCTGTTAAGTGAATGGGGAATAAGAAGAAAAAAAAAAAATCATTTGTAGTCTTGCATTAATTTAGCAGTTGCTCTTCAGTTCTACCCCAGACACCAGCAAAAGTAGAAACCTGTGTTAAAGAATGCTACCTAGACTTTTCTAGAGAAATACAACACAGGATGTATGTTTTATTTTTCAGGAAGTGTCTGTAAAGCTTTCATGCTGCTTCTAGACACTCAGCACACAGGGCTGCCTACAGGATTTCATACAAAGACTTCAAGTACAGTATCACCCTATGTTTCTATAGCATGTAAAACTAGCCTGAGGGTCTCAGGCATCAAAGTTATTTGCACTGAAAAAATTAAGATTGAAAAGAGCTTCCTTGCTTAAAATTTGAAGAACAAACATAGTTGATTTAAGAATTAGATTCCCTGTGCCCAAGAGCCTGTTAGCAAATACAGATATTTGTTCTTACAGATGAAAACCAGATTTCTGCTATGAAACCAACACTGTCAGTCACTGGAGTTCAGCCACATATGTTGCCAAGGCAGCGGTCAGTGTCAGACAGGTATCCAGCGCGCAGGCACGCACCCACAAGAAGTTTCACATACCCTTCACTAACCATGACTCTTCTAGAGAACAGCACTGCAAGCTACACCCAGGAACTCATCCCAAGTACCCCAAACTCACTGTCTCCTTTAGAGAGCACAGGAGGCACGTAGCTTCCACCGGTTTTACTGGCCTGCCCTGGACCTGTGATTTACTCTCCCTTGGTGAGACCCCACCTGGAGTACTGCATTTATCTCTGGAGTCCTCAGCAAAGGAAGGAACATGCACTGCTTAGAACAAGTCCAAATAAGGACCACAATGATCAGAGGGCTAGAATACCTCCCCTACCAGGAAAGATTGAGAGAACTGGGATAGCTCAGACAAGGGAAGAGAAAGCTGCAGAGCTTTCCAGTACCTAAAGGGGCTTGGAAGAAAGCTGGAGACTTTTTACAGGGCATGTTGTGATAGGACAAAGGGTAATAGCTTTAAACTGAAAGAAGGTAAGTTTAGGTTAGATCTGAGGAAGAAATTTTTTTTGAGGAGGGTTATAAAACACTGGAACAGGCTGTCTAGAAAGGTGGTGGATGCCTCATCCCTGGCAACATTCAAGGTCAGGCTGGACAGGGCTCTAAGCCACCTTATCTATTATATTTGAAAATGTCCCTGCACATGTCAGAGGGTTGGACTACATGATCCTTAAAAATTGCTTCCACCCCTAACCATGATTCCATGAGCCATGAGCCCATGATTCTCTGAAAAGTCCAGGTGATAGTTCTCCAGAAAACAAGTGCATCTTGCTGGCAACTGTGCTGGAGGAAGAATACCGAGATTCCTATAGTGTGGTATCAGCCTTGCTTCCCGCAACCAGCTTCTGCTGCTTTATAGGAGATGCTTCAGAATAAAGTATGTAAACCTATAATTCAAAACTTGTGATGCAGAAGTTAAAACTAAATATGCTCAAAAAATTTGTTTGGGTTTTTTTTCATCTGGTGTCTTAAAAAGACATAGAACCTGTGGATTTAGCACGAACATGGAAGAAAATCATCAATTTTTAACATTACGTGGAGTACTGGGTCAGGAATCCACAAAAGAGGATTTTTTTCAGTAGATTATAAGTGTTTCAGAAAGAATTATTTCACTCTATTAAATCACATAAGAAATCTATTAAGCCTAATATCTCTTACTCATCTATTGTTTCTCTACAAATCAATCAGATTAAGAGAATGTTAGAAGTCTTAAAGGTGATCTGATAAATAACTCATAACCTCTAGACTATCTTCAGACTATTTGAACAATCTCAACTAGTTTTCCAGTAAAAATTACATGGGAAAAATATGTAAATATACAAATATATCACTTCTAACAAGTAAATAGGGAACCTTATAAGAAAAATGTAAATGACCACACAAAATTATGTTATCAAAATCAGCTAGATTTTTTATTTTCCGTCTTTTTCTTCTATAGGTTGAAAGAATAAGCAACATCTGATACAAACAATGCAAAATGCAGCAGAGCCTATGGAATAGCTATATCTTTGTCTCTGTTTATTCAGGAATTCTCCTTAAATAATATCAGAAATACATTGTTTATTGTCTAATCTGCTCTTCAGGAAGTTTTGCCTTTCAGGACTTCCTTTCCTTCTCAGATGTTATTACTTTCTGGATTCTAAATAATGGTTTTTCAATTTGGCAAAAAGAATTATGTGGATTTACACTGCGCTGCATAAAAGAATTAAAATGAAAGATTTATTGTTTTGAAAATAATTTGAAAAAAAATTAATATTTTCTCTCTTTTCAAGGTCAAAACTCCACACTATTTATCCTGTTCTTAACTTATACTCTAAAGCAATAACTTCTTATTTACATTAATAAAATACTCGATCCTGCACTGTTCCTTCAGTGACCAACCCTGTCAGCCACAAAACTGATACTATAAGCAAACAAGAAGAAGATCACCCAAATTTTTTCTTTTTTGCCTTGTCCCCAAAAAGCCAGACTAATAGGTGAAAATTTTTCTCCTCATTAAGGTAAAGTAAGTAATTACTTAAATATTCATTTCATTTATTAATGTAACCTTTAAATTTTACTTCTTGGGTATTTCCTGAAAACAAGGCAATGAATTTCACTAAAGTATATTCTGTCCCTTCACCTTTTTTTAGGAGAGAAAAGAATTCCAGTAAGTGTGAAATATGTGTCTGTTTGGCCAGAACGGAACATAAAAATTATATAAATAAATAAATGAATGAAAATATATATATATATATATATATATATATATATATATATATAAAATAAAACCAGAGAGAGAGAAAAGAGGGAGAAGGGGGGCAGGCAGTGGAGGGAGAAATGTTATTGGTTTTCTCAGAAGGATTTTCTTTTATACATAGCTTTATCCTATAATTTTGTCCCTGTTGGGCACACTGCCTAAATTTAAACACAAACAGTCAAGCAATGAAGAAACATTACCACATTTACTGTGAACAAAAACTCCCAGTTGTACAGTGAAATTTTAATACATTTCAACTTATCTCTTTTACTAATGGGGAGAGTACAAACCCTGCAGGAATTCGCTCTGCAAACTGGTAATTACAGTAGACTCACTTTTTTGTAATGCATATGTATAGTCAGACACAAGAAACATAGCTGCCCTTTTGATGTAGGTTACAATAGGAATGTTTAAAAAAAATTATGAAAATCTTCTACAATTCTAAAGGAATGCATTCTTTCATGGGAAGTTGTCCTTTAGCTAAAGAAGAGAAATACATAAAATACAATAGAACATGCATATATTTATTTGCTTTTGTAATCTGAAGCAGAATCTTTATCAGGCCGTTCTTTTTTTTTCAAGTAGGGTAGTGTCTTTCTGGTTTGCTTTTTGCTGTTGTTTTTTTCCTAATGTACCTACTGGTACAAAACTGGTTTCCATCCTACAGTATCATGTATGAGTTCAGAAGACCTTTGTTCCCCCAAGCCCCCCCCCGTACACAACATTCAAATATAAATTCACGTCTCAGTAAATTATTATAACATACATTTAAAAGCACAATTGCAATTGCATAGATTTACAATATATACTGTCAAACTCATACAAGATATTAATTTGTTTTGTCTGGCAAAATATGTTTGTAGCATACGCAGAAATTTAATTTAATCTGAGGACGTGTGAAATTGAAGTAGGATCTACTGCCAAGTCAGACATACAGACAACATCCTTCTTTAATACAATGATAACATATGTTAAAACATCAAAACAAGCAAACAAACAAAAAAAAACAAAGCACAAGACAAATGAGGGTTTGCAAAAACTCCCCATATTTCCATGTCTTTTATGGTTTGCACCACTATTTCTCAATGCCTACCAAGAAACCATACCACTTTATTCCGCAAATACTCACATCCTTACTCTTCACATATACTCATATTCACATTCTAGAAAAGTAGGAAAAAATATCACAAATTCATTAATTAAATCATTGTGTGCACTAAGAGCAACACAGAAAAAAATCATGTTATAATTCCAATTTCTAGAGTTCCTGTAAAAAGGCACATCTTCAAAACTGCCAGAAGAGCAAGCCACACAACCTGGCATTTTTTTGAGCTGCATTTTCACCAGTTTGCAACACCTAGCTTGGTGGAAATACAATCTGCCTGTCTCTGTTGAGCAGATCCTGTGTGTTATGTTGGTTGAATGGTAACATGAAACATTTGCAAGCTTCTCCTAATATAGAGCATATTTCAATTATGATACAGTTACGAATAACAACATATGCACAGCTCAAGACAGTCACAAATAAATTCACTAGACCTCAAGGTTTCATTCTCCAAACACACAAAGTCTTAATTACAAGGAAACCATGTAAGTCAGTGTCAATGATTACTTGCAACCACCAACAGAGAATCAATGGCCAAATGAAACCTGTAACAGCAATGGTGAAGGTCTCTCCTCTAAGACCTTTAAAGATTCTTTCCATGGAGTTTTTCTATACTTAAAGCCCATGAAATTTCAGGTGAGCTGGAAATTTTCATTTCCCTTATTGCTGCAGAGTAGCTTTCTCACAGATGTAACTACCTTCTCTACAGAGGTGTTTTTTAAGCAGTGAAATTACTTAATTTAGAAGTGAGTTGTTAACGACTGCGGAATTACTTAACTTTTTCCCTCCCCCTGCCTTTTTTAATCAAAGAAATCTGATCTTGACTAAATGTGAAGAGATTCCTTCTCATTTAGAACTAGTAGGTTTGCTACAGTCAGACTGAGTATCAGACTAAGGGTGCTACACTAGGGCAACTAATAAAAAGCACAGAACTTGATGTATTGTATGCATGGTAAGCATTTTACTTATTCCAAAATCCACAATCTGCTAGGAGAGTGAGAAGTATACTACTCACAGTAGACCTGTGAGTGTAAACATTCTTCAGAGAAACAAAAGTAAATTTCACAAAATAGAAGTTTTATTTCATATGACTTGCTGCCCTGGCTGATGCAATACCTAGGACATGCTTAGTCAGCAAGTTTTTGTTGAAAGCATACAGGAGGCAACACAAACTCATCTTCAGAAATTACCTTCACCACTGCACATCATAATTGTCACAGCGATTTCTCTCTTTCTCAGGGTGGGCAAAGAAGATACACAGAGGCTCAGTCTTGACTTGAAATCTATACCCTATGCTAAAACGTCACCTAATTTCTAGATTTCAGAAGCAGTGTGAGGAGAAACAAGGGACAATATAGCCCAGATTATGGCCCTTCTTGTGTAGAAAACAACAGACCCAGTCATATTTCTAAACAGAAGAAACAGTATCTTTGCAATGAATATGCAGCAATGCAGCTGCTTTCCTCTTCCTCACCTACAATCTTCATTTAATTTCTAGGGATTCACAGAAAAGAAACTCCAAACAATTTGAAAAAGGCACTGCTTACTTTAATGTCCTGTCACATGCAAAAGTAAATAATGTCTCTTTTTAACAACTTTCCATAATAAAGAAAAAATTACAATACTAAAATTTGTTGTACTAAATGAGTGTAAAAAGACTGTATGTGAGACAATTAGAGATAAAGGCTTTATCTAATGAAAGCATTCCAGATCATTGACAGTGACCTTCATTGTTTATTTCTTGATATTCCCCAATTTTTAGTTCCCAGTTCAATCTGGGAGTCAATTTTGTGAAGTGTAAAGGACCTTCAATACATGCAGAAGTTCTGCAGACTTTCATCCTCCTTATCACTCCTCCTTTTTATAATATTATGTGTAACAGTTGATGACATGGGCAAAAAATAAAACTAATTAGAATCAGGTGGCTGCAGTTTAAGGAGATAGTCCTGAGTGGTACCTGAGACAACATAAAGTAATTTGCTGACAGTGAAACTAGAATAAATTTTATGTCGGATGGCAGTGTTGGAGGGAGAACACAAACTCTTTTCTTGTTTATTTGTTTAACTGATGGCTTTCTGAAAATTCTGTATCTGTTTAAAACACAAGACACAGTAAGCAAGGACAAACTACTTTTTGAGCACAGTTGAAGGAAGATGGCCAACAAAGCCTACAAAACTTATGGCACAGTTGCCATGCTTTTCACATTTGTCACCTGTCCTATAAATACCATTGCCTCCTGTTTTACACCTGCCTATTTATTGCTCTGTTAGGGGAGAAATGCTAGCCTGCTACCAAAGTTTCTGTAACAGTAACATGCCCCTGAGCACCAAACCAAGTAGTCAGGAGATGCTACCCTTCTTGCTTCTGACCTTATGAATTTGTCAGAGAATCAGAGAATTTCATGAGTTGGAAGGGCCCCAGAATAATCATGGAATCCAACTCTTGGCCCTGCAGAGCACCATCCCAAGAGTCATACATGTGCCTGAGAGGACTGTCTAAATGCTTCTTGAACTCCACAGTATTACTATCTTGAACAGATCACAATCACAGTTATTGCACAAGAATTGGGCCAAATGACTATCAAATTGTTTTTGAAAGACTCATGTGTTCTCTCCTGGTTTTGCAATTAGGAAGACATCTTCATGTAAAAAAACAGGACATTTAAATACAGAAACAGTTTTTATTCTAATCTCTTATCTTATAATTGCTTAGCAATTATATATATTTATTTGAAATCTGTTGAAAACTCAGATACTACACTGGACCAAAGGGAAAAAAAAATCACAGTTGTTTTGTTTATATTTTCCATTGCTTTTGTGTTTTATATAGTGACAGGAGTGGTCATCAGTCTGATTTGGATATTATCCATTTCTTCTTTACACTAATAGGTAAATTTGTATCTTGAAATGCATGCTAAAATATTATCTCTGGACCCTGAAGTCTCGTTTATCTACAAATCTAAAACAGATTAGGCAGTGGGAGATATGAGTTGGTTGTGATAATCTGTTCCTGTATCTCAGATCTGGAAAAAGGAAAATTGTACTCCCAGCATACCTAAACTTTGAAAATTCAGTAGAAAAAGTAAACCAAGTAATGAAGAACATTTTATTTCTTTTTCCTTTATTTTTTCCTTTATTTTTTCTCTTTTTTTTTTTTTTTTAAAAAAAAAAAAAGAACATAAGCTATTTTATTAAATAAAACTCATCTATTTGGATATATGCATTCAGCAGAAAATGAAAACAGCTATACAGATATCTCAGCAACCATCAGGCTACCCAATCAAAAATAATGTGTTCTAATATGCTACATTAAAGTAACAGCAACTTTCGCCACCTGGCAGCAAACATTGTATTTGAACCCATTTGAGAAAACAGTGTGTTAATTTGTATCTTGTATTTATCAAATCCTGACTATCCATTTTGAAGTCTTCAACACCTTTAAAAATCAACACACATCCTCATAGATAAAGTTGAGAAAATTTAGTGCATTTCCCGCTTCTTTTACAAGCGCCCTCCAATCTTAATCCAGAGGAATACAATATTCAGTGCATGTTTAGTATTTCCTTCATTTGCCTTCTTTCACGCTGGTGTTAGATCTCGCCAAGTGTAGCATCAACCACAGTAATCCTGCTGCTACTCACTACACAAGTGAAAAGTGTAGTCTGTAGAAAGAGGAATGTTCTCATTCCCTCTGCAAAATCCAGCCTGCAGGCTCTAATCCAGCATGTATACTTCTGTGCACATGCTGTGCTCATGCTAAGCCCTGTATTTATTCCTGTCATAGCACCTTGCAGTTTATCACAGACAAAAGTTACTCTGGTCACCATGTAATGTGCAAATACTTTGCAGCATCTACATCTACATACTGTGCATATTTGTGGAAAAAGCAGACCAGGCTGGTAGAAAGTGAAATGGCTTGGTGTGTGCAAAATACCAGCCCAGAGTCTCTTCCCATTGCAATCAATATGTGACTTGTCCTGTTTCACTGAAGGGCAAGTAAGCCCATCATAGGTGTTTTTATAGTTTTATGAAATTAGAGAAAAACATAGTAACCTGGAAAATGTGTCGGTAACAATCTACTCTCTCACAAACTATAAAATGGAGAGGATTATTATAGTTTCTAAAGTAGATCAGCTTTCTATCACTCTGAATTTATCAGCCTAAGAGAGTATAGAACAAAGCTATCAGCCTAACTAACTGAGGGGAACAAATCCTGCTCTCAGCATTTTGATGCTTGTAGGGCAGGAGGCTGCATAGGGACACTTAAACCTGTGGTAATCATAGCAGGTATTAATGGTTGGTACTATTTATTTGCAGACATTGCTGTAGCTGCTCCTTCGTGCCCTTCTTCCCCAGACAAACTCAGCAGCAGCTCTGATAAGAGCTCCCTGACAGGCTCTTGCTGCCATCCTCACCATCACAAATGCCATTTCCTGAAGCTCCTGCTGTCATCAACCTACACATATATGTATTAGCTGCACAGTAAATGAGTGTCTGTGTGCAGGAGGAGTTAAATCACCAGACAAAACGCAGTTTTTCTCTCCTGCAGGACAAAAGCACAGGCCAGATGGAATGGGTTCCTCTGTCTAGACCTTGGGGTCTACGTGATGGACGGCCCTAACTTAAACAAGCATGCACTACAGAGAGGACTAAATTCAGCTCAAAGAAATCCATGTGTCACCTCATTATAGCCAGCAGACTTTCATGATGAAAAGTTCATGTCACAATGAGAAAAATGGGAGACTTTTCTCTCATTTTTTGTGAGAGTTCCACCAGGTCATAATTAAAAGCAATATTTAGCCTAGCACAAATTAGTGATTGGTAAAAACAAGATGCAATTGCAAGCACAGGCTCTTTTCTCCACTCTGCTTACCACCTAATACTCATTGGTGTGAAAACTGGTCTGGAAATTTCTTAAAAGCCACCCTTCTGGTGAGAATTCCAGAGTTTTCAGGTAACAGTTCTGCCAGACACATCACAAAAACAGTCTGTTGCAGTATGTTGATAAGTCTATTTCTACTCCTAGAAAAAAACAGTTGGTGCAGAGGTGTGTGACAGTAATTTCTAAACCATTAAAAAAAAAAAAAAAAAAATTAAAAAATAAAAAAATCCCAATGTAATTGTGGTAAGTTTCAGTTTGAGGATCAAATTCAGGTCAGTTCCACTTTATCCAGACTGATTCACTTCTCCCTGTTATTATTTGATTGCTGACAATGTGCTTGCTGCTATGAAATCCTCAAAAAGAAAAGGAGTTTAATTTCAGGAGTTTAAACACAGACATAGAGGAGCAAGATGTGCTAAGTAGCAAAGAAAGAACTAATGAAACTATTGAAACTGCCTTCCCCCAAATTTTAAACAAAATTAATAAAAATTTTCAACACATTCACAATAAAAAAAAATCAACATTCTCTATAAATTCATCTAAATTTAATTGAAGACTTGAACCACACACAGGCTTTTGGTATTTCAAAAAGCAGTATTTACATGAAGAAAGTATCATGCCAAAAACCAGGAAGTGATGCTCCATTAATATTCATTACATGCCAACACTCAAAAAAAAAAAAGGAAAGAAAATGTAAGCTGCCAAGTTTATTTTGGCAAAGCTCTATGACATGATTTGTATTCAAAGCAAATTCTAGAAAAATGTCTTTAAATCAACGTAAATCCTTTTCAAATTGAAAAAAAAAAAACCCAACACATAAAACAAGGAAAAAGCACTTCTGAGTTTTAGTCCTTTTTTTCAATACTACACTGTAGATAAGAGTTTAAGTGAAGTACATTGTCACAGAAGACCTACCAACATAGGTTAGGTACAATTTTTCCTGTCTTTGTGACAAAGAACTTGATCTCTTTGTTATCAAAGAATTATAAATTGATGACATTTAATATTATTTTCCCATCCCACCTATTTTCTTTACATATATATATATATATATATATATATATATATATATCAGCACAATTTTGAAATGAGTGAGAACACCACATACAGAGAATAATCTCAGTTTTCATAGGCAAAGCCCAAACTACACAAGTAGTGGCAGTGACCTTTAGTGTGGTGTTAGCATACTTCTGAGAAATGAAAACATTGATTCATTGCCTGGCTGGGCCAGAGGCAGGAAGGGGGCCAGTGATGTCCATACTGCAGAGTGGAATGAATGCCATACAGAAATTCCTAAAGCTCTTCTGCAGAGATTTGCAAAAGCAGCACACCACACACATTTGGCCACATTACTTCTGGCGCTCAAATAATTTTTTTATAAAAGCAGGGCAGGTATTTCCCAGCAGCACAGGACCAGTGCATTGAGATGCCATAATGACACACAGCACAAAAAAATCAGTCTAGCAGGTTTGTCCCCAGCACAGAAACTGGAAGCCTCTGTTACTCATGTTTGAATTACACCTACCAGTTGCAGGGGCTAGAAAAACAAAGGCATTTCTGAAGCTAAACATGAAGACAAGGAACAGGCCCTCACATGACTGCGTGGAGGTGTTGTTTCTAGACCAATTTCACTGACTTCCTGAGTGACTTAATGTGCCTTTTCCTCAGTTCCTCTACCTTTCAATCACAATCAACAGCTCTGAAAGAAGCTGAGAAGCAGAAATTCTCAAATTAGGAAACAGCAGGAAAGCAGCCATGTACACCCCGAAGAGTGAAGTCTGAAAAGCTACATTTACGGCATTGCTCTTTGTGCTGTTCTTCCACTCTTTTCCCATTTTCCCCACCCCATGCAAGTTCTGTCCTTTCCTGATGTCTTGAGATTTACCTTGTGCCAGCAGGCAGGGGAACATGGGGTGAGTGGGACCACTGGCTAAGTGCAGGCAAAGGCATTCTCTATGGCTACATGAAAGTCATCTCCTCTTCCTCTTTTCGGAAACTGAACCTGCCCAGAGCAGATGCCACCCTGCCCAGGCAACCAGGGCAGGCTGCTCAGCCTAGGGCAGCCAGGTAGCCACAGGGCAGGTGTCAGGGTGCAGGATGTGAGGCAGGAACACCTTTGAGCTGGCAGAAGAACAAGACGAGAGGCCAGAGAGCGGATAGTTCCCAGGAGGCAGAGTTTGAAGGAGAAGCTCATTAGACAAGAACTATCAGAACCCTTGACTGAAAGTTGTTTTCATCTGATTAAGGAGAAATTATTGGGCTGTGATTTGGGCTAAATGAAAAAATAAATCAGGTGTGGTAGAGTCATCAGTAGAAACTGCTAGGCTTGGCTTAAAGGGTAACTGGGGACCAGGATGGGTGAACTGGAGAAAACACTGAAGCCTTAGAGAGGGTGAGTGACAGTGGCAGGGTAAAGAAGTGAGCTTAGAACCATTTTTGATTAAATAGCAGAAAGGAGGTCTCATCTGTGAAACTACTGCTCTGAAGCCATTGGAGGCCATGATTGGCAGATATCCATACATTCATGCAGATGTTTTACTTTTCAAAATTATCATTCAAGTCTGTTGGTATAACAGTTTGAAACACACCTTTCAGTTGTAAACATATATGGTAATGTTCTCCACCTCATTTAAAAATTTCTTCCCTTCTCTGAAACAGTGGTCCCATTGAGTAAGCACTGAAAGATGAAAAGCAGATGCTCCCTAGGAGGCTGGCAAAACTGGTGACTCAGAAGGCATCTCACTCACCTAATTACTGAGTAGGACAGTATCTAATAGTTATTAGATAGTGATATTATTAAATGCTACTGAAAGAAACCTATAACTCTGGGAGCCCTGTAAATACTCCATTAGCATCAGCATCCAAATTCAATACTGTTGAAGGGAATCCTGGCAGATGAGAACAGACCTTTTACATAATTTTCCCAAACAAAATTGTCACTTCTGTGATTTTTCTAATGTTTTTAGGGAGTTTTGGTCAGGCACAATTTTTAAAGTCAAATGGGATTTTGGATCTATGCCAAGTTGTTCTTTTTTCCTAAATCTTAAATACTTGATGTGCTTTGGGAAATCACTGCTTATGAGCAAGTGATGAGTTTTCATTTGTTTACTTAATACAACAAGGAGCTGCAAAGTTATTCCACTGCCTTGTAAAAATTCAAGGGAGTGAAAAATATGTGAAAAGAAGCAGAATACCTACCTGACCAGCAATAGTGAAGTAAGTAAAAGGTGAAGGAAAGCACTGGGTCAGATTCAGAGAAAAAACAGGGAGGACAGGACAAAGGTAGAAGGTGGAGGGAGAGAGACAGAAATAATCAAAAGAACTAGGGACAAAGATGCAAACAGGAAAAAAATGAAAAGAATATATTAGAGGAAAATTAGACAGAAATACTGACCTCTCAGATTTAGAAGCATTTAAAATTTGGTATGTTAAGGGTTAAGTACTACATTTTTGAGAGTAATGGGTATAATAGCAAGCTGATTGATTTGCCACAGCCCTGCAAAGCTCACATGTGAAAACATGCCATTGCACATCATGTGCATCCATCCTATTGAAATCCAGACAGACATTAATCACCAAATGAGGAAGTATGAAATTCACTTTAATGATTTCTAGACTAAATACCCCCAACACACACACACACACACACACACACATACACATGCACACACACCCCCCTCTTTCAAATGCCTTTTGCTAGTGTTCTCAGTTTATGTGTGTTACCTTGATGGTTAATGCTTACGGCAAAATATCAGGAACTCCAATTAATTTAGACTATTTTATAAAGCACCTGCAGGTTCTTGAGGTTCACCTGTGCAGTTCTGAACCAGAAGAGTTTAACTACTGAGAATTTATCTGTATCACTGATGGACAATTTTTCGAGAAGGCTTGTAACTTGCCAGGTCAAAAATACATTTTGAGAAAAAATTATATAGAGGCCAGAAGTATTTTGCTTTTATTCTTTATCTTCACTTCATAAAACATTATTACTTTAATATACTAAAAGACTCCTGTTCTTTTTAAGAACACAAAATATGAATGTAAAAAATGGAGCAACATCAGCAGCTTTCTGAGGAATGGCTTCTCACAGAACAGCAGCTTCTCAACAAATAATGAACTATAAGAAACAGTCCTCCGAACGCCGTGTGTATGAAACTTCAGCACGGAGGGCAGATGGGGCAAATATACCCCACGACCTACTAGATTCAGCCAGAAGACTCTTGGACTCCAACTTGTATGTTGGTGAAAGGAAGGCAGACAGAGGCATACTTTAACTCCCAATTGTGTCCAGGGTATAACAAAAAGTGGAAAATGTTTGTCCTTCTAAATTAAGAAAATAATTATAGTATGATTCAACAAAACAGCTTGTCAACCTATCTGTGTCTCCAAGGAAAGCCCTAATTAAGCAGTTCCAGAGTCCATGTGTCAATCCTTTTACCCTTCCACAATTTCTGAACCCTTGAATGTGCTTTTGCTGTCTTTGGTAGGAAGGTAGGCTTTGCAAATGTACCTAATTCTTATAATACAGTAGCACAAAACAGAAGCTACATGCAGTCCCCAGACCCTTTTGTTTTGGCCTGCCAGGTGCTTACAGCCAGGGCATTCCACTGCACTTATTTAATAGTGAGGAGGTATCAGCTGGAACCAGCAGCTCCAACCTAGGCAGCTCCTGCCTAGACACACCTCACATCTTGCTTAGCCAAGAAAAGGATGACATGTGCTGCTGAAGGTGGGCTGGAGAGAAGCTTTGGGGGACATCAGAGGTCTCCAATAACTTTCAGCATAATAATAAAGCTGTAGAATTAGAGAAATTAGAAATAAGAAAATTAGAAATTAGAAATAGAGCAGATTACTCAACAGTATGCCTGATACAGTTATTTCAAATTTCAATTCTAACTCTGGAAAAGAAAAATCCCCTCTAATCTAATCATGCCAAGCCTGGAACTAAAATTGCTGGACATCTAAGAACACAGAATACCCCAAACTTCATCTAAGAAAAATGCTAAACTAAACTACCTAAGGACATGACATTGTACAGGTCCTCTGCCAGACATCAAGATGTGAGAGTACTCAGATATTTTTCTGAGTACAGTGCAAAAAAAGGTAAATACAACTGTAAAATCAGACATGCTAAAACCACATTTGAAGTAGCATGCTAGAAAACAGAGAGATTTATGGACTTGTATCGGAGATGTTTATAAAAGTTTCAAAGGTTATTTAAAAAAAAAAATAGTTAAAAAATATTTCACCAGGAGGCTCCTTGGAAGGAACACCTGTTTAAACTCTTTCCTTAGTATTGCAACCAGAACTCACCAATGTGACAGGATCAATCACTTCAGGTTTTCACAGATCTTGAGCTGCTAGATGAACCAGTTTTTAAGATCACAAATGACCAGTACATGAATCAAGCAAGTTTTCATGCAGTTAATTTTTGCGAGGTGATTAACTAAACACAGTTACTCTGATTCAGTTCAACAAGTACTGCAGTTGTTCTCATTTTTTCCAGTTCTCAGAACTACAAAACATAAATTAAATGGCCTTTTATGTTTCATGACAGTCTCACTCGTTTTTGCAGCAATTCTATTAATCTAATAAAAACCTTTGGACATTTCACACCACAGACAGTAAAAAAGGATGTGAAAAATACTGAAAACATTACATTTGCCATAGACTTCACAAAAATACCTTCTAAATTTTCAGAAGATCAATAAAAAATATTTTTTAGATCATGCTTTTAGTTAAATATTTTCACAAAATCCTTTCTATTTTTTTCCCTTTTTCTTCTCCTTTAGTAAAGTTAACTTCACAACACAAATTGCTCCAGCCTGCTCACATTTAGAAGCTCAGTGATACATGCTAATGTTTCACTAAGCGCTGCTCACACCAGCAGTTGTGCTCATTTGAAGACTAATAAATGCAAAGGACTAAATAAAGAGCCCTGGAAAACACAAAGAAATGCAGACCTTAGATTCCTCACATATATATGTGTATGTGTGTGTGTGTATTTATATACATGTGTATTTAAAGAAAATGAATGGATTTTAAGTATATAAACATTTCATATGTAAAAAAGGTGTCCCACTTAAAATAAGTTAAAAGGACAGAAGTCAGAAATAGAGAAGCTGGCCACTATTCCTGATTCAAATTCTATCACTGTCACTGATTGATTTAATTAGTCCCTACGAAAGTATTGTATGGAAAAACTGCACTTTAATAACCACATCATTAGGAGGAAAATAAACTAAAGGAAGGACTTTACATTACATACAGGACCTGGTCAAAACCTTCCTTTTCATTGATTTCAGTGGGCTCTGGATCAAGGCCATATTGATTGCAAGCAGTGTGGTTCAATGATTAAGACAGCAAATTTAAGTTTCATTCTTAGCCTGGTCATTCACTGGGTTTGAGTCCAGGAAAAGTTAATCTTGTATCTCACTTTTTTCCATCCATGTAATTAGGAATAATCCTAATTCTGTTTACCAACAAAGGGAACCAATGTATTCAGACAAAACCCCAAAAGCTAAGTATTCAGCTTATGTAAGTATGAGACAAACACTCTTACTTTTAAACAAAATTTCCTTGAATGGTGGGAACCTCAGCTAGTAACTTATGATCCAGCTTATGTGGTAATCTTCTATGTAAGTCTCAGCTCAAAGCCTGTGTATATGTGTGTGTGTGAATGAACAGGAGAGAGACAGAAAGGCAGAAGACACTGCTGCTCACTAACTGTCACTTCATGATATATTTGATTTGTTGTAATAAAGCAAAGGAAAAGAAGTTGTAAGCTAAAATGCCATTTCTGTCAGACTTTTTAATAGTATTGCTTCTGTAATTACACTGTGGTTCTTCATACTTACTCAGTAAAAGCTTGCTTAGTTTTAGCATGGAAAACAATTTATGAAATTACAGAAACAGGCTGAACACAGCAGTTCATTTGCTGAGGCAATTATCCAGATCCTTGTCAAAAAAAGAGAGAGAATAAAGACTGTGATGTGCAAAAAATGTTTCTAATTCTATGCTATAATACATACAATATGTCTGTGGTTGTGCTGGATTATGTTAATAAACTGCAGTCGAAATATATTTGTCACAACACAAAGGAAGGGTGCTATCAATTGTCTTGCCAGATAGTTTAAATTAGTCACCAAAACGTCTAGCCAGGGTTTCCTCTGTGACCCTTAGATGAAGGGAGAGGCTTATTGGACAGTTTTTCCTGTGGGAATAGACTGATTCTTCTAATGCTCAATTATTTAGAATAATCTGGAAAATAACTGTAAAGTGAACTGTGTCACAGTTGCTTTTTTTAACAGATATGAAAAAATCAGCCCTGAATACAAATCCTGTGTTATTTTTGGCTGCTTATCACTCAGAAATGAGTTCCCCTAATATTTAATAGAAAAAATGGAGAGAAGCTGTATTCCTTCTTTTGGGAAGAGTAAAGTGCATAAGGAGTGAGATACTGTTCAGAAAAAAAATAGAGCAAACAAATTATGGTAAAAAAATCTAAGCCTACAGTCAAGAAAAAGTCCATTTTTAAAAGGAAGAGGAAAAAAAAGAAGTATCGAAAAGAGAACACAGACTTGTTTGTTAACCTACATATATTCAGAAGGAAATCTATTTTAATAGTCAAGTCACTTGAATAAGAAGTTGGAAGGAGAGCATCTTAAAGCATGCTGGCACTCCAGAAATACATTCACTACCACATATTTTACTGAAATTAATTATTTTTGTAATTTTAATATCTGTCCTTTTTTGTTAGACATTTATCATTTACACTTAAATATAATTTATAAAATTTAATTGCTGTAGACTCCTTGCTATGAACTTTGTTTTGTTGGAAAAAGGCTGGGAAGAGAGAAAACCTTCTTTCTTTCACAGAAAACAAAGCAAAAATGTCATCCAAACACAGATCATGAATCGTGAGCATGCTACTAAAGTTGCATGTATTAAAAGGTGGATGAAGTTTCCTCCTTCCCCACCTCCCTAACATCTGGAGATAGTTTGGTGGAGCAATTTCCAGAAACCAAACAGTATCTTTGCTTGACTAGCTCTTTTCATTCACAAATAAACAATTAATGAAATGGACAACTAATTTCCAAAGTGTTCATACTCATTAGACTGTTTCCTGAAATTAAGTAGCTGTTCCATGATGCAGTGCCCTCATTATTGGTACTGATAGTCTTTTTCCAGATATAGAAGGTTTTTTTAAGAACATCCATTCATGTTTAACTCATAGTAGGACTCAAAGCTGAAGAAAAATGTTTGCCACTTTTAAAAATAAATATATTTGCAAAATAAAAGAAGAGTAGGACAACT
The DNA here is from genome assembly GCF_971803275.1 of Cyanistes caeruleus. Taxonomy (NCBI): domain Eukaryota; kingdom Metazoa; phylum Chordata; class Aves; order Passeriformes; family Paridae; genus Cyanistes; species Cyanistes caeruleus. The sequence goes on along the minus strand of NC_141732.1, from coordinate 48,842,020 downwards.
GAAGAACTATTCCACCTGAATCACTTAAAGTCACTGTATTTACCACACTTCATCATGGGTCAAAATCTAGGTTCTATTATTTTGTGATTCTGTCTCTGAATTACAGATGAAGATATTAGAAGTTATGAAAGGCTGTAATATATTTTAATTTGAGCATCCAATACAGGGTGGAAAAATAAACTCTACAGTACAGAGGTCTGATTTAGAACAATTGTTCAATATGATTATTTTCAATATTCAGTTTGGCAGGTTAAGCATCTGCTAGATATCAGCTACTTAAAAAATCCTGGTTATCATTTCTGACCAAAAGCTCATACTTAAACTCTGACTGCTCTTTCCACACCACTTATTTTTTACACCACTTATTTTTTGTGCATTGCCCACTATCAGATAAAGAAAGCCCTGTGAAAAACTTTTTCAGCTCATCTTCTAGTCTCATTTTTTTTTCCTGTATATTTTTTTTACGACACAGCTTTGCCTGGGCTGTGCATGTATTATGTAACATAATTTCCACTCAGTAAAGGTAAATACCGGTTTACAGAAATCCATCTCACACTCACTGGTAAAAGGCTCTGACACAACATTGCCACCGCCCATATTTTGTCATTTTTACTTTCCCATCATTTACTGTCCTAGTAAAGAGTTGAGCATGGGGAAATGTGTCCCAGTTTTCACCAGGACACAAACAGAAGCCACTGAGAAATGAGTGTCATTTCCCTCTGCCACTTGGCTGTTGTGGCAGTGGGTCTGGGAGAAGCTGCCAGGAGAGACAGCTGGCAGGGGAAGTGCCTGAACCTCTATGCTCATCCTATACTGACCATCACTCCATTTAGAGATGTTTACAGGACACTCGAACAGCAGCATGAATCAACTGGGAATAACAATTATGGAAAAATATTTATATACCAGAGCGTATTTATTTAATGTTTTACAAACTGAAGCCCTCATACTACAAATATTCACCTCCTGGTAAACACTGCAACGAGTAATTCTGTCACTAATAATTTTCCATTACTTCACATACACAAAAGTTTATGATCCAGGCCCCCTTTGTACAAGTCACCCAAGTACCTAGCTTAGAGGATTCTCTGTTTCTTTCTCAAATACCCCACTGGTTTAAACTCACATTCTTGTATAAATACATAATTTCATACCCTTAAATAAATGCTGCTTTTAAAAATAAATGGATAATTTGAGCAACATAACATGCCTAAGCTGAAAGGGCATCTCTGTCTGTCAAGCTCTCACACAACAGAAAGAGCTGAGGTATGCACACTGAGGCAGGAGTGATCAGGATCCATCAACAGTCTCTTTGGCCAAATGAATGAACAATGCTGAGAGATGGGAGAATGCAACTCTAGACATGAAAGGAGACAGAAAAATACTTCAGGCTACTCTCTCTCTGAATAAGAACATTCACACACAGTATGATCATGGTTTAACTAAACCACTTAGCAAAATGGATTCAGATGATCTCCTGCATTTGTCACTGCACTTACAAGCTCCATATCTAAATATTACCCCTGATCAGCAAACAGAGAAACATGAAAGTTGACAATTATTTATATTTTAGGCTTCAGAAAGAATAATGCCTGACAAGGTCCACCATTATTACACTGGGTAAGACACCTACTTTCCTTCCCTTAGTTTTTCTGTTCAGGAATTAGAAAAATTAAAGTGACTTAATTTCTGGAGTGCTTCAGACCTGAAGCCCAGTGTTCAAGCTGTGATCTCTATTTGCTCTCAGGAACCAAAACTAACCTACGCAGTATGTAAAACTTACTACCATCTGTTGCAGTATGCCCAGAGAACACAGGTCTGCAAAGTCATGTAGTAATAAGATAATTCTGCATTCTTTTCTTAAGGTCAGCTTTAACCTGTGGCCTCTTCAGACATAGTCAGGACAAAACAACAACAACAACAACAACAACAACAACACACAAAACAACAACAAACAAACAAACAAAAACACCCCCAAAAACTTTGGTTTTTTGAGTTTTGGCAAGCCAAACCAAAAACCAAAACCAAAACATGAAATTGAAATTGAAAGATCAAATTTATCTTGTCTAAATCTTTACAGTCTTACACAAACTTAATTTGTCCATGTGATATGAATAAATTCAATGGAAAAGTAAGAAATTTAGGTGGACATAAAAAGAAATTAAAATGATATTTTCAAATTTACAATTTAAAATTAAAAATTGGATTTTCAGTATTGTAATATAAAAGAAAATTCAAACATAGAAATAAATTCATAGTAACAGGCCTATTGAGATTTCCAGTATTCTTATAGTACATTCACATTTTCAATATAAAACACAATCTCTCTTCTCAGAACGTGCCTTTTAAATAAAAATATTCTAGATAGGTAGAAATGAGACTGTGTATATTCTATTCTGCTAGCTAACCAACAGGAAATTTTCACTACTACGTGGGTGATCATTGAAGTCTTTTACAAAAGCCAAAACCACACAAAACATAATATATGACCATTTTTAATGTAGGACTAAGTGGGAGCAAAAATTATTCTTATTATTAACTTTTATCACTATTTTTATTGAGTCTAAACTGAATAGCCTAATTATGAAGGTTGTGAATAACTGATTTAGTCTTTCAGGGAGTGATTTAAAGAACACTGTAAAGAAGAGTGGTACATGGGACAAAAACAAAAAAAAAATCTGTAAGGAGGCAAGCTTGAGCAAAAGGATGGAATCCCAGGCTCCATCCAAAGCAGCGTCACCAGCACCTTGAAGAATGTGATTCACCTCCTCTCCTCCTCTCTGGAGTGCTTCATGCAGCTCTGTGGCCCCAGACAAAATAAGAACATGGAACTGTTGGAGTAAGCCCAGAGGAGAGCCACAATGTTGATTAGAAGACCACAGCACCTGCCCTGTGAAGTCAGGCTGTTTAGGCTGGAGAACAGGCTGAAGTTGGGGCTGTTTAGCCTGGAGAGCAGAAGGTTGTGTGGAGACCTCACATCTACCTTCCACTATCTGATGCGGGCCTACAGGGAAGCTGGAGAGGGAGCCTTCATCAGCAATTGCAGTGATAGGAAAAGGGGGAACAGTTACAAGCTGAAAGCAAGGAAATCTAGGCTAGATATTAAGAAAGAAAATCTTTATTTTGAGGGTGGTGAACTGGAACATGATATACTGGAGCAGGTTGCCCAGGCAAGTTGCAGGTGCCCCAACTCTGGCAGCGTTCAAAGCCAGCTTGGGAAGGCCTTGAGCAACCTGGTTTAATGGGAAGTATCCCTGCCTTTGGCTGGGGGCTTGATTCTTGGTGATCTTTAAGATCCCTTCCCAGCCTTAAAATTCTATGATTCTATGATAAAAGCTTAGGTATTGACTTTAGGCTACACAACCAAGACAAATTCTAAAAGAAAATAATGTATGTGAAATTCCCTCATTAAGTACAAACTTTAAAAAAAAAAATAAAATCTCAGGAACAAGTAGCTTCATGCAAACATCAGTAATACATTTACAGGAAAAAAAACATTACAAGTAGAGAAATATTTCAGATAATGAACTATGCTTAGTTGCTTAGTGAGAAGTCGTAAACAGTGAAGTCCAATTCAGAAAGTGTACACATTAGGAAAAAACAGTAGTATTTTGTTTCAGTATAAACTCAAATCCCTTTGTCCAGCACCTGAAACTAATGACATCCTTAGAATTCCTGTGTAGAACTAGCAAAATCCTTTACTTTATGACATCATTATTTTAGTTTGAAGGACTTTTTTTCCAAAAGTTTACACCACTGTGCCAGTTACTTTGGCTGAGCTGACACAATGAATTTAAAATGGTCTAATACCTTTGACTTACCAAGAGATTAGCACATGATTAACTAAAGTGAAAGGATTATTATTACTGCTATTAAAAGATATTAACACTTTTGGTAACTTAGTCTATGGATGCTACATACACTTTCTGCATTTAGAAAGCAGAATGAATGCAAAGTTCTCTTAGTTTTAGTTACCCACAAATTATCTTGCAGATAAATAACAGAATCTTCTCTAATTAACTTTTTTTAACCTTAAATCTTGACCCTTATTTCCCTAAGGTTCATACAAGCTGATTGGAAGATGTAATATGGGCTACAGAAACAGTCAAACAATTGCAGCATTCAGTCCCTTCCTTAACAAACAACCTCAACTCATGCATGCACACATGCACACACAAACCCACACAGAGGCGTTATGGTGAGCAATGAGGTTCATGTCTGAAGCAGAGTGCAGCATTAATACACTTAGTAAGACAGAGCTATATTCATTGAAGCTTGACACCAGCTCTGTGAAGAAGGGTTGTATTTGCAGGGAGCATGGGGAGGGGAGAAGAGAGAGAAAATGCCAGGAGGGAGAAGGATTCAGGGGACAGCTGAAGTGTGAAGTGATCCAGCAATTTTCTGATATGGTTTAGACTTCACTTTGGGAATGCAACAAAACAACAGCTACAAACTTAACCCCTTGACACTGGGAAGACAGTCAGTCTCAATGCTAACTACCCCTGGACTGAAATTCTAACTCCAATTCAACAGGTTAATGGGTAGGAAGCTTCTTCCTTCCCTGTCAAAAGCGGTGTGTTCTTGTGGCTGAATTTGTTTCACGCATAGATGCTCATCTATAGATATTCATCTGCCACTGCACTTCTTCATTCTCTTTTTAATTTCAAAATTAATTTTATTATGCTAACATCAGCACAGGTTAAAAAACATGTACATGGTGTGGAAGAAAACATTAAATGAATGAAAGCATAGATTTTTCACACATGTCATACTGTGCTTCCAGTCAATTACACAAAGGTCATAATTAATGCTCAACAAGCTCTAAGAAATCATAAATAAGCAAGAAAGTAAGTTTTTTTATTTCATATTTCTTATTCATATGAATATGATAGAAAGACATGAAAGAAAATGACATTCCTTAGTTTTAAAATTGTCGTTATTTCAGTTTTGTGTAAACCAACATGGAAGGGAAAAGAAAGACAGTGATGCACCTCAATTTTTAAGACATTTTTAAATTCTTATTTCAGGTCACAGATAAACATTGCTTGTTAGGGTGGGTACATGGGTAAAAAGATATGACACATTTTTTCTGCATATAAAAGGCTGCCTTTGTTCCTGCAAGATTATTTAACTGCCAATACAGGTAACAAAAAATGAAGTTACAAGGTGAGATAAAAATGATAAGATGGGGAAATTCTGCTTTGCCTCCATAGCATTATCTGGTTCCCCCTGTTGTCAGAAAGCCAGGGAAAAAAAACACTTCCAGAAAGCTCACCAAAGATCAAACTGTGTCTGGTGACAGCAGTGTCCAACCTATAAGTAATGTTCAAAGGATTCAACAATGCCTGTGACTGATCATTCTCTTTCCCCTGCCATCACCTGCTGATTTTGTCCAGGTGTTTTATGGCTATCTCGAGGCTCTGGAGAACAGACAGAAAGAAGACTTTGCCAATTTCTTTTGTCTGGGATTGTGAATTCCTTACACAGATGGTGGACAGCTACAGGCTGGCCAACTCCATGCACAATTGCCTTTACCCTCAGAAAGAAAGCACAAGAGCAATTTTATCTACTCCCAAAGTATTGTATGTGGTTAGGGAATAGGACAGGATTCCTTTTCTTAAGGAAAAAAGAGGTTTCCCTGCCTCAATCATTCTTTCACTAAAACAGTATCAGGAGGGAGGAAAAAAGAAAGAAAAAAAAAGGACAGCAATAAATAAATAAATAACATAAGACTTTGGCTTGTATTAGTAAACGAAGCATTCCAAAGCAATTCAAGAGGTTTGTCTAATAAGATAATCTTGTGTTAACATGGTTTTGTAGTATGTTTACAGTCTCTCAAGTATTCCAAACAAATCCTGCTAAATCTTACTCACTAAGCAAACTGAGACATTTCTCATTTCTGGCAGCAATTTTTAAAGATAGGCACCAGACATGAACCCCTTCATCCTTTTTCTCTCACCCTGTTTGCTTACAAAAAAGCCCATTACCTATGTAAATTGCTGTTAAATGTGCAGTTACTTAATTGTGTAAGTATCTGTTCAGATATATACTTCTCTCCTGCAATGATGCAAGTGCAATTTTAAAACAATTTTAAAATAAAACTGCTACACTCCCAATTCTGACCTGATAGTCTGACTATGTGCCAGGGAATGGAGTGTATGTAACAAAATATTTGTGCAACACTTAGGCACGTGAAGAAGCAAATTTTAGGGAAAAATGTGTGATTACTTCCAGTTCTCAATACTGGAAAGGCTTGGAAATATGTGGGCTTTTTATATGCATTCATGACAAAAAGGTCAGGTACAAATCTTGTAAGACAAACATATCATGGACAGCCTCTGTCTTCTCATACTCTTAGGAAAAAATTCTATGTACACAATATATACTTAGTTAGAAAGCTCCAAAATATGCACCAGAAAATAAGGAGATATCTATGACTCAAATTATGGTCAGACTTCAGGAACCTCAGAACCATACCTATCCCATATACCCTTTGCTTATAAGTGATGTGAATGAACTCTGAACTCAGCAGTAGGATATAAGGAAATGTACTCTTCCTAAACCTGCAAGACACAGACTTGTCTCCCACTCCCCATTACCCCATCCTCCTGCCTAGGCATCAGTGTTAGCATACACATAGGCAGAGTAGAGTAATGGACCTGACTGCTGCTTTGCACATCTAAGAGCACAATTATGTCTTGCTCTAAATATTTTATTTCAATGCTAAGGGGTGTAACTGTTTTTTTGGTGTGTGGGTGAAGTATACCCAGCAATTATAAAATCCAGCATATAAATACTATACAGGAATGGACAATTACACCACTCTGTCTTTCTGCTGCCAAACTGGGCTATTTCCCTAGTATTTCCTAGCCTTATACAAAACATTTCCAATAATAATCTGCTATATCTTAAACGCTCAGAATAACATTAACATTAAAAAAAAATCTGACTGTAAAGGGCAGATGTAATGGTTGTAAAAGAGGCGAACAGGTAACCTCAGAACTACAAGTCCCCTTTTTTCTACCACCACAGGTAGCTGCAGTACAGCTTCTATACACTCTTCTGTCTACCAGCATGTCATAACCCTGACCTTAGAAGGTCAATTTCACGGCTGAAAAAGTAGCTTAGCCTCCATGGCTCATTTAATCCTTCAGCCTCCTGTTGTGATTACTGACAACTTAGCCAATGTATTTATTTATTTTTATTTCTCTTCTGTACCCAAATACAGAGATACAGGCACATAATATAATGGTGATATCCATAAAAAGGCTGCAGTGGGTGGCCCTATACAAATATCATCCATAAGTCTTTGTGCTTATTTCTTCCAGAAATAATTTGACTTCCCATGGTTGTAAAAGCATCCAAATGGAAATATTCCCATGCCCTATACAAAAACCTGGTAATTTTAACTTTACCCCATTGCATCTTCCCCTAGAGATATTAACTTTACCCTCTCATCTTTCCTGAGAGATAAGAATGATCAGAAGGGTAGCCAGCCCAGAGTCTGGCAGCCAAATGAAATTAAGTGAGTTCCATGGATGAGGCTGTCTTACTGTAAACAGAAATCCTATCAACTCCAGCACCTCTGCCAAGCATTTAATCCATAAAACCCTACACAACACAGCTGTGTTTCAGGAGCGAGGCGAGGGGGGTGGGGAGTGTAAGGGGAGAACTGTTTATTTTAGGACATTTTTTTGTTTGTTTCCTTTTCAGTTTTCTGGGGCAAGCATCTGCCTACTTCACATTGTTTTAAAACATTAAAAGGGCACATCAGTGATGGTGGTGATAATGTCACACCCAAGTAAGTAATATAAAAGAAGTGACTGTAGATGAACTATTCATAGGTGAGGAAAAACTGGATCCAAGTGGGTGACAGAAGTCACTTAAACTTGGCAGCATGATTTCCCAACACAAGGAATTCAACCCAGAAGAGAAAGAGTAGAGAATGGAAGAAGGGAGAAAAAGTGCCTACTGGGAATCATCCTGAGAATGCCATGATGCCCTCAAATGTTGACAGCAGTCTGATGATGGCCTGGACTGAATTCAAACTTGTGACCTAAAGCAGCAAGAATCTGTATCTAACTAGTAATCCCCTGATCTAGGGTACTTCAGTACCCTACTTCAGCTTTTAATCACAGAAGAAACAGCACAGTCCCAGAAGAGACTTCGTTGGAAGACAGCATGCTAGATAGTAGAAAAAATTTGAAAGCTTATGAAAAAAACACACAGCCTCTTCCACCAAATGCTCATCTTTTAACTTTATCAAAGCAAAAAAATTCGGGGGGAGAAACCCCAAACAAAATATTCAGATTCTTGAATATTTTTCCTCACTCTTGTTGGATTAATGGATGGAATTTCTTCAGTTCTGCTTACATGATTCAGTTTTTATTTATGTCAGTAGTGTTTCAGGATTAAACATTTTAAAAGACACACAGAAAGAAAAGGGAGAGAGGACAGGAAGAGAAGGAGGAGAAGGAGGAGGGAGAGGGAGAGGGAGAAGGAGAAAAGGGAGAAAGGAAAAGGAGGAAAAAGGGAAAAGGGGAGAAAGACTGAGTAGTCTCAGTACAAGCTGTGGAATGTAATTATGTACATTAAAAATATAACAACAGTGTTGTCAACTTGTCAGCTCTCAGTTTAATGGTAGGTTCACAACACAGCCTTAGCACTTACTAACTTAAAGAGTAACATGGAAAGAAAAACTGGCTACTTCTCTGAAATGATAGAAGTTGCAATATTATGGATAACAGTGCAGTATCACACTTTTACTTGAGAAACTACTAAGCTCCTAACTGATTAGTACATGACAAAAGAAAGCATGGTATGCTTTTACTGTAGATACTATTTACAAAATATGACTACATAACCTTATTGAGTAGTATGGTATGAGGATCCCAAAAACCTTAAGAAATTATATAGCCAAGGTTAAATGTTTTCAAGAGCAATTTTTTTTTTTTAAAAAACCAAAATCTAAATTCATCATCTTTGCCACATTGTTCTCCTTCTTTAGTGAGATTATCTATTTAGCATAACTACAATCATCTATCAACAGCAGGGTGACTTAATGCAAGGTGAGTTTTTAAAAACTTCTTTTTGCATGAGTAAGAAATATTATTTCTCAGTGCCAGAAACACTAAGCCTTGCTATGGACTATATGCCAACATTTTTGGTTTTAATTTAATTTCATTAGAGTTTCATCAGTAAAGAGGAAGAAAGCCTTGAAATGGTAACATTCATTTCATTCCCCCTTTATTCACTGACTTAAAATAAAATAAAAAAAAAAAAAAAAAGAAAGAAAGAAAGAAAAAAAAGATAAAAGGGTATGCTAAAAGATTTGGCCAAAAAATAGTTCCTTAAGGGCAGATATTTCTTTATGTCATCTTTCAGCTTGGAACAAAATTTTATATACAACTTTGAACACTGAAAAAAAATTGGGAATTGTAGTTCAAGTGTTACTGATAAGACCTGAACCACAGTGTACAACACACACTTTAACTACAGCTTTTCAAATGGTGCTGCTGAAATAAAACATTTCATTCTTTCTTTTTCACTGAGAGAATATTTCAATCATTAAAGTATTCTTGCCCTCTGTATGCTTGGGAGTGGTCTGTCCATAAGTTATTAATAAACCATGGTAAGGTGCAGCAGCAGACCAACTATTCATATTAATGAATGTCTCATGAATATTCAGCTATATGTTGACACTTACCTCAGAGGACCACAGAAACCAAAATCTGGACCCCTATTCTTGCAGTTAAACCTCCTGATGCTGTAATTTATTTTGAATAATAACAACTAAATTTGTAACACTGTTGTTCCTCTAATGGTGTGAATGGGGGGTTGCTATCAGCTTTATTAAATAAAACCAAAACCCCCAAAACAATGAAAACATATAGTTTTAAGTCTTTATTTTAACTGGAACTACATTACTTACGATTTAGCAATCATACAGATTTTGTGGTAAAATAACAGTTGCTACTGCTGACTACATCATGTCCTGAAACTAAGACTATCTATTTGTCAGTTACATTCCCCTTCTAGTCAAACATGATACAGCATGGATGGGCAACTGCCTGGGTTATAAACATATACAAATGTATCAAAACATTCTGACTACTGTTTCCCTCCTACTCAATAGCTTTTTCAGACTCCCCTTGACTTTCATTTCTCATTTTTCTGTATTTGAAATTGAAACCTCTGGACCATTACCTGTTTTAGCAACACCACATAAAAAACACCATTGATGCAGAAGACTTCTAAATGGGATTTATCAAATGATTGAATTATTTGCCATTTCATTATTTCTCAAATATTTATTTTTTTTTTATTTAAAGAACTGTTCTTCCATGGCCAAAATGTGAATGCCCACTAGATATAGTTTCAGGGCCATCACACACTTCTCAAGAGCTCCTTCAATTCTGTACATCCTCTAAAAGTTAGAAGGGAGCACCTTGACATGTAATAACAGGCACCTGGGAAGCCAACAGAAGTAGTTGGAGCACATATTTTAATAAGCAGCTTTTAAAAATTCAGTAAAGTGAGTGGTAATTGGGTACAGACATAAATTGTCTGAGCAAATTAAGAAAATACTTTGCTTTTCAGTGTGTTATATGCAAAATTATTTGTAAGGCTACACTAGACATGCATTTGAACAAGCAGATTCTTACATATTCAGTCAAATTATCTCAGAAAATATAGATCATGAACTGTGCTTTTCTTTTGGATAAAATTAATGTCAGCTTTCTGTCCTTAAATCTGAGCCAATGGGGAAACAAAATACGGTTAGCCCTGAAATAGTTGTGGTAATTCAATCCCTGCACTCTCCTTATTTTCTTGATGACAAAGAAAAACTCCCAACTGGCAAGGCCACCTGCACTGATTACTCCTCCATCCACACCCACGGACTAGGAAAATGAGCCAATGATCATTAACCTTAATTTCTTCTTACATAAACCTCAGGTTTTGTTTGGTTTTTTGTTTTTTTTTTCCTTTAGGTTTGCTTCTCTCAAAATTCCCTCGAGATTAAAAAGAGGGGAGAAAAAAAAAAAAAAAAAAAGGAGGGAAAAGTCATAACTGGGGAAAAAAAAATCAAGAGAACTGAAGCGAACTCAGGGGTTTTTTTCCTTCTGTTTCACAGCTGGCTTGTTATAACTTCACAGCACTCAGATAAAGGGATTTTGAGGCACTATCATCTCTCTTGATATCAACTTGATTCCCTCCCCAGTCTCTCTCTCCAAGCAATCAGGTAAATGCTAATGTGTGGGTTTTCTGGGGGTTTTTTTTTCAGATTTTTTGTTTTTTTCCCTGGAGATATTCCTTGGTAAAGACAGCTGGCAAAAACAAAGATGGGTCTGGACAGCAGGAATGCAGGTGTGGCCCAATGTCAGGACTAAAGGGCCAAGCACAACTGGGTGGGATATTTCCAGTGTAACAGCTTCAAAATACAGTAGAGAATGCATCACCCTCCTGGTCAGCCACATTTTTATTGCCGAGTGCAATAAATTTTGATTCAAGCTGTGTGGGACTAGCTCCCTCTGGCATTGCATCACTTTCTAATGGATAAGACACTCAGCTGGACCATCTGAAGAATACTCTTTAATTTATATATATATATATATATATATATATATATATATATATATATATATATATAAAATACATACTAGTATATAAATCAATATAATTTTCATGCTGTAGAAATAATAGTATGCCTAGCACACATGTTTACTGAAAACAGATCCCCTGTTATCTTGTGGAGTATCTGGACAAAGCTAACTAGATCTTAAATGACATTTTCAAAGAAATTTCACATCTGTAAAATTAAGAACTTATCAATTCAGTGAAGTATGCTTGGCTGTATCCCCAGTATCCCTGTTTTTCCTGAAAATAATTTTAAAATCTTCATACTACTAAATAAAAGCAAAACCTAAAAAAGGTTTAAATTTTTTTTCATTAGGATTACTTAACTGTAAAGCAAATAAATGTTCAAAGAACATAACAAAAGTGTGATTGTATTACCTTCAAATACATTACAACAAGCTGTTTGTCGCCTACCAAAAACATATAGCAGGGCTTCTTTGGAGATCAGGAGGCAGAGAGTAACTTTGATCACGCAGACATTCCTCATTATTTCAGACCTCAAATCAAGTACTAACAGTCAGGGGAAGAAAGGGGTGAGAGACATGGGGCTGCTGGGGAGGAAAAGGGAAGCAGACTGCAATTTTGTCCTGGATTCAGCATCCTAATTTAAGCAAAAACAGGCTGTTGGCGTCTCTGTGCTTCCCTGCAGCCCCCTCCCCTTCCCCATGCTTTCCAGCCTCCTGGTTCACTAAAAATGACAAGCACATTTCTAGGCTCTGCTTTTTTATCAAGCTGACAAAGGTCAACAATACTAGCCAGAAGAGTGTTGAAGTATTCAGTGCCACAGGTCATCCTAATAGATACTGGAGGGACTCATTGCAACACCACTGTAAGCCAAGACAGCACGATTGTTAAGAGGCAGCACTTTGCACGTTCACAGTCTGGTTAATTTAATACAACAGTGGCCTCTTGTTTGCAAAATAGCATTGGCAGATTTCAGAGGTGGTATCTTTCTGTGGGTGACAGTAAGGTGACTGAATTCAGGCATGTTAACAGATGCACCTTTTTATGCTCTGTTAAACCATGTCACAGACTACAGCCCCTAAGTGCATTTCTTTATTTATACTGCAGCCAGCTGAGCTAATTATCAGAGACAGACCTGGTTCTACTTCTGTAAAGTCCAGTGGTTGAGTATATATATAAAGAGGCTGGGAGGGAAAATGGGATGGAGGGGAGTGGGAAAGTGTGAAAGCACTTTCTAAAACACATGGAATTGAAGTCTTCATGTAATTGGTGCTATGAAAGTGGTGGGAGCTGTATTAACAGCTTGATGATATAATAATGTTTGTTTCAAATGAACTGTGTTTCCCACAACCATCTTTTTTCATTCTCCTTTCATCAGTTATGTTTAGATTCAAAGAGCTATAAAATAAGCATCAGTACAGAAACCCTCTCCAGCACTCAAAAGTAGTGGAAGATGCTACCTCAGGAAAAAAAACCCCAAAAAACACAAACAAAAAAAACTCCAAACAAACAAAAAACCCCCACAAAAACCCAAAAAACCCCATAAAAACCCACAAAAAAAAAAAAAGTAACCAAAAGAACTTATTACATCTCACCTACAATTCTGGTCTGTTTTATCATTTGTGGGCACAGCAACACCCACTAACAGCTCTCCTTTCACCAAATATTTCAATACACCAAGTATTTGCCACAAGCCTTTATTCCACAGTTGTATTTTATCAGTAGAAGCAGCTACCTCCTTTCAAAAAATACAAAATCCTTAAACCGTTTGTCTGCGTTCTTTTACTAAATGAGTGGTTTTTGCTTGCATGACTTCATCCTGTACTACAGTTTTCATTAAAAATGTTTGTGGTACTCCACAGAAAAGATGGAAAAAAGAATTTGATGGTGACAATTCTTTTTTTTCTTTACTACGTATGATTAAGTGACCTTAACAAAAAAATGAAATCATTTGTCATATGAGCAACAATTTTTTGTTGTTTAGATTTTTTTGGTTTTAAAGTGGGTTTGGTGGGGTTTTTTGGGTGGCTTTTGGGGTTTTTTTTGTGTGTGTGTGTGTGTTTTTGTTGGGTTTTTGGGGGGGAGAGGGGGGTTTGTTTTTGTTTTTGTTTTTTTTATTACAGCACACAATTTAGCTAATAACTGGTTGGGGCCAATCTTTAACAAGTCACATATTTCCATTGTCCCTTCACCCCCTGCTTATGCTTTTACCACATCCTAACAAAAACATGACCAGAACTGGTGAAAAACATACGGTTCCAACTAATGAATCACATACTTTCCCGCAAGTGCAGTAAGTACTACCAGCTGTGACAGTCTTGCTTTGGCAGTGGAACCAGTGCAGAACAAGGCCGACACATCTGAAACCAGCTGTACTGAAAAACCACAAGCAATTTAAGTCCGTCTGCCTTCTCAGGGGCTTCTTTGTCTCTGTCTGTGTCTCTGCTCTGTCCCTAAAACTTGCCAGCCATGTTGTTTTGACAGAGTTCAGAGTTTCAGAAGTTTCAAGGGGTGGGGGGGAAAAATCCGCTGATTCAGGAAACTGTGTTTCAAGAAAATGATAAGGAGGTCTTTGTCAAACCAGCCCCAGTCAGGAAATTTAAAGAGACAGAGTATGCATCTACCCATCTGCTCTGCTTGTACGACAGCTTAAAGCACAGAAAAAGACACGTGTATACTTAAAACATGGGATGTCCACAAATTTGTATTTGTACTCCGAAGCACAGAATTCTCCACACAAACGTGGAGGGATATTGGGAAGAACGCTGCTTGAGATTCTGAGATTTTATCAGCTTAAATCTGGGAAGGTCACAAAACTCACAAATTACTTCATTAATCTCTAATTGCATACACGACCCCAACAGGAAAACCAGTAAAATCTATATCCCAGCACATACCTTATGTGCTGTAAATGCCACATACTTTACTGAATACTTTTCAGCAGTGTTTCAGAGATTTTTACAAGTTTTGACAGGGACAATTTTTGATTCTTCATCACCAAAGCCCAGGTAAGAAAGTTAACATAAACCTACTGTACCTAACTGAGAGAGGTTGGACAAAAAGTTAATCAATGTAAAAAAAAATTAAAATCACAATTGGTTTAGAGTAGTTTTCCATTACATAAGAAGTAGAAATGCTGTGAAATGCAACTCTGGTGTTCTCAGCCCAGGATTAAAAGCAAGTACTGAACATCACCTTGGGAAGCCTGTTTCTCCCCTATCACATTCAATAAAAACCCAATTCATGTTTCCATCCCTTCAGAAATGCATTATAAAAATCCTAATCTTTAAAATTTCAACTGCCCTGTGGAGGACTGGTATTTCTTTATCTTGCAGCTCACATAGGTATGTATTTTAGAGAGTATCCATACAGCAAAGGGTGAAAATTTTACAGGAATAGATTTTACATTAATGACAAATTTTTCAGAATTTTTGAAGAAAAGTAGTTGTCTCGAGATGGATTTTTGAAAATAGTGCAATCAGTACATCACACATCTATCACAGGATTTTACAGCACAGACATACCCCTTCTAATATATATTAGGCAGCATGTAAGAAAGGCCAAAACCCATAGCTGTCTGTCTACCTGTGATGGCTGTTTTTTTGTACAGAGCCAACATGTGCACACAAGCGCTGTGAACATGGTTAGCAGCTTTCAGGCTTCTGTTTCACACTGGGGATGGTCACATTTCCCTCAAGCAGTAAAGCCATTAAGTGAGCTATTCAGAAATCCCTATCAAGAGCAAACAACACTTAAATGCAGCATGACATTATATATTTTGTATACACATAATTTGTAGGAAAACTATTTTAAGCACAGTTTAACACACGAAGCCATGAACTGTGATCTCTCCCTACGCAATGCACCTGTGATGTTATGCTGACATACTGAGTAATGCATGCACTGCAAGTCAAATTATAGACCTGCTTCAGTAATCAGGGAGGTAAACAACCAAAAAGAATTTCAACTGACAGTACTTCGAAGTGATGACAAATTCTTTAAGCTACCTTTGACATAACAAATAGCTTAATGATTTTAAGAACTGTTCAGAGTGTTCATTCCTAGACAAGCCATGTATTCAACAAGGAAGTATGAACTTACTCCATTTTCAGAGGGTACACAAATCCCCTTCACGGTATTTGTATTCACCTCTTTCTGATATATGTATATCAGCTTGTGAATCTATTTGTAGTGAAGTTTCCAATACAGAGTATAATCCTGATGCTGCTCTTACTTTGCAACTGAAGCTGTCACCAGCAGAGAAATGGGGAAAGAGTGATCAAAGGATGTGGAAATTCATCTCCATCCTCTCCTTCTTGGTAAGATAGACTGGACAACTCAGACATATGGCCTTCTACGAGCTGCACTGGATGGTCTGGGATGATACTAAGGGGTGTTTTTGGGTGGAATAGGTATAGCAGGTTATGAAGAGAATAGACAAATTCTTTAATGTATCTTGTGTGTTAGCCTAACATTGGCCCTGCAACAGCAGCAATCAATTGTGCATCCTTTTAGTAAACATAAGCTAAAAGGAAATAACAAACCTGAGCTCTTTACACACTTAAAAATCACCTTTTTTTAACTCTAGGGCTGAAGGTGGTTTTGTTTTAATGATTTACTAGTTTACCTCAAATTAAAAACTAATAAAATATATTTCCTCTTACAATGGAAAATATCTTCAGCAGGTCTTTGGAGAATCCAAAGAAGAATAGTCATAACAATAATAAGCTGCTATCACTGAATTGGCTCTACTATTTACATTACCTCCTAATACAAGCATTATTTTTCTGTGAATACAAAAATAACACTCATCCATTTTTCAAAATTCAAAAGAAAACAAAATCAGTCAAGCAGCAAAGAAAGAGCTTGGAGAGGACAATTAGAGGTATCCAGCATCAACACAGGAGGAAACACCTTTTGCATGATGTCTTATAATTTCATGTACAATTATACAGCATATTCTAAGCCCCTACTGCAGTTTAGTACAATTAGAACTGACTAAACATATAATTCATCTTTTCAGTTAATATTTTCCTTCATTTTTTTTCTGAAATTTATATTTTATGGAAATTAAAATTGATATAAAATTATTCCAAAAATCACAGTACTGTGTGCAGTAGCCTATATATCAGCTCACTTCACTATAATTTCCTGAGAAGAGCAAAACGTATTCATGCACACTTCTCTAAATAAAACACTGAATCTGTTTGTCCTACTTCAATTAATGGCTCCTTATCAATTCACATTCAGATGCTTAAAATAAACTATAGGAGAGGAATTTCTGAGAAGAATTAAACCAAAGAACCAAATTTTTTTCTTGACAAGAAGTTTCAATTAATCCATCATTAATCCAATCAACTATGATTCAAATACAATGCCATGTGACTTAGCCAATTGCAAAATTAATTCTGTCATTCCCAGAGACGGTCAGACTTTTTGAAGTGAAAACTACAGAATTTTTTTTTTTTCCCCAGCAATTGCATGATTTATACAAATTGCAGATCATTAATGCATTTTTTATTATCTGAAAGGAAGGAATGAATTTATGATACAATTTACCAGTTTGACTAAGCCAGAGTATAATCAACAGCAGTGGTTATATAAATGTGATAGCTGTCTTTGGTATTTAGATAATAATGTAAGAAAATCATATTAATTCTTTAAGGAAAAATAATTATTATCATTGTAGATTTGGAAAAAAACAGTACTATTCATTGATTTTCTGAGGGGCAGATTCATATCAAAACCACCAAACAATCTACCTTCAGGTCTACCATGAGTTTCTTTGGAAATAATTATCCTTCTTCCCGGGGGAGTAAGCATCCAAGGCAGTAGAGGATGCTTTGAGGCTATCTTTCAACACGACCCAGACATACAGTGCTCTGGACACCTCAGTAAGGCAACAGAATGGACAGCTGAAAATGAGGCATGTAAACAGCAGCCATAGGATGCTATGAATCTGCAATTTGGATTTATTTTTTTTTTTTAATGTTCCTATGTATATACTTTGATTGCTCCTTCACAGTTATATGAAAAAAAAAACCCAAAAGACAAAAATCCCAATGATTTTTTTTTCCCTAATTATATATGTGTAACTACAAGTTTTCAGGAATTAATATGTGCTTTTGCCCAAGAACACAACTAGATAATGTATATATGCCATTAGTTATGGGGGGTGGGTTTTCTTTGGCTTAGTTTGGTTTTGATTTTTAGTATTTTTTTCAATCAGGTTGTTTGGGTTTTTTACAATCATAGACTAATTTAGATTGAAGGGAAACTCTGGAGGTTCTGTGGTCCAAGTCTATCCTAAAACCTGAGATACTTTTCAGCAGCTCTCTCTGTGTCTTTTCTGGTTGAGTTTTCCTATAAATTATTTTGTTATGGCTTTGATTTTTTCTTAATTCTAAAATTTTACCAATACAGAATTTTTTACTTAACTTTTTAAGAATTACAATCTACAATAAGAAAAATAAACATGGGCTCTGAAAAACTTGTGCATAAAGAGATGGCACAGGCAGAATCAGAGGCCAGGACCTTGCAGTTCAAATCCATCAAACACTATTATCCAACCAGTGATTCTTTTGCCTTTTAAACCAACTTTATCTTCAAATCAGTCTTACCTGCCCAGCAAACTAATCCTGTGTACTCCTTTCCAAGTGAAGAATGAACATAAAATTGTATGGTGTGGGCTAATACTAAAGCTTTTATCACCTCAGAAGGGAATAGTAATTTCCATTCCATTCTGTGTTCTTGCAGAGTTTTTAACCTAAGTTAGAATTTTCCCATATATTGTCCAAAACTCTCTCCCAGAACAAAAGTATATATAAACATCTTCTGTACTTTCCTAATTTCTTGCCATTTAGAATGTTTTAAAAAAGCATACCTTGCCCTCAGAAGAGCCCTTCCAGTTTTTCTCTATGATCACCACTGAGGTACCAATGAGGAACCTCATTTTAATTCTGAGCAAGTAACTTCTACCATGTCTTCACTTCTAACCAAAAATCTTATTCCACCTTTTCAAAAGGAAGAGTAAAACATTTGAGTCTCTCTGCAGAGAAGGTTTAATAGATATTTTATATTTTATATCAGTGCCATTGATGGTTTATTACAAATCAGTTTCTTTCACTTCCTGTCTGAACTCCAAAACTGTCTTACTCAAAGCAGGCATTTCTGCAGATGTGAGTTGCGCTAGTATATAATGGGGACAGCAAAGGAAATATTTTCCTGAAATATCTGACCAGCCCTAGTAATACCCACAATTTACTTACACACAGTCTACATAAACAGTTATGCTGGATTTAGCTCATGTTTAGCACCACTTGATAAAAACTATTACCAATGTGGTTCACATAAATTACATGTAGTCTGCTCCATATGGAAACCATATTTTAGCAGCAAGCAGTGTTTAATAATGAACGCTCTGCCCTGCTCTCACACAGGCAGGCTCTTTCTCGCCTCTTTCTGGCTGTGCAGTCCCTGTGATTTAATAAGATACTTAGCTCATGAAACAAGCGATTTGAATATTCACACTGCAGTTAAAAAGGGATTAATTTTATCCCATGCCATATTGGTAACAAGATGACTGGCCCCTTTGGAATTTAGTGCACTAAATTATCCTCATCTAAAAGTTTTTTCAAACATAGCCTGATAACAACAATTCACTGCATGAACATCATTATTTATCGAAGTTATTAATGACTTTTAATTGTTTACTTTATGATAAGTCTCTTTACTTCAGCTCCTATCACATAAAATTAATTTACCAACCAGTCACAAAGAAATACAATCACAAAGTGGTCCAATATTTTATCATAAGTTTGTGTACTTCTGTAACATTTCAGTGTTACTGTTTAAAAATTATGGCACCTTCTACATTTCATTAGACATGATATAAGATATACATTAAGCAGAAAACATGGAGCACTATATACTAATGATAGGCATAAATGCCTACTTGCAGATTTCAGGCTTACTTAGATTTGCGTACTAGGCTAAGGGCAAAAGAGATAATTTTTCTATCAGGTCTGTAATATTTTAGGCTGGAATTCTGATCCTTTTGAAGTTCATGGCAATTTTATTCTTTTGCTGTGCCCAGATTTAACTCTCAAGTTTATAAAGTGTTTAATATATCAGTTAGCAGGAAGAAAAAGCAAGTTCTAACAAAAGCACTTCCAGAAAAATAAAAACTATTACAGCAAGACCAGGCCTACTCCATTCCTCTGTTCTTTATTTAAATCTTTAAGATATAAGAAAAAAAGCCTAAATATTTTACCTTAATAAGCTAGTCAAAGAACTCTAATGAAAACCATGAACTAAGAAAAACAAATCTAAAAAGGAAATTAAAATAGAAATACTATTGTAAGGTAGTGCTTACCAACTTAGATGAAATCTTCTTAGAAAATCAAAATGCCTTTAATAGAAAATTACAGCATTGCTGAAGTTTTAAACTTAGTCTTTCTGTGTATACATACCTATATCATAATTCCTACCTATGACATTATTCCATACAGAATCCGGACTCAGAAAGCTTATATTAAGGATACAATTTTTCATAGTTCAGATACAATGTAAACTTCCAAACATCTGGTGAACTTCAAGGCAGAGCTTTCCATCTCCCCAGAGAGTTATCAGTTGGACTATAATGTTATCAGCTTTCGCACACTTCTCAGTGAGATGCAATCTACTTGCCTGAGAACATGAGGGAGAGCCAGGAATTCCTGTTCCAATTCCAAATTTGTGGACTCTCTAAGATTTCTGGTAAGTCAAGAATTCCCAGCTGCCTCACTTTCACAGACTCCAGAAATGGGGATATTTTTATGCCTGCTTTTCTGATCAACAAGGATTAATTATTGAATTACTGACCACTATATAAATACTTATAAAAAAATATTTGAGTGGTTGGGCTTACTTCACACTGCCTGAACACAGACTCTTCAATATGAAGGGGAAGGTTTTGAGGTATAAATGACAGACAACACTGACACAATCAACACCTCTCCTAGGTGCATATAGGACGATGCTGTTTATGAAAACAAAGCAGACTTTCAGTTGCCCAAACATTACAATAGTAATTATATTATTATTATTATTATTATTATTATTACTATTACTATTACTATTACTATTACTATTATATAATAGTAATTATTAGTAGTTTATCACACCATAATTCAGAGATAGCAGTCCTCTCCAGACCGACTGACTCATCAAAATCAGAATTCCAGTTAAATCAGAGAGAACAGTTACCTGCCATTAGGTGCACAGAATATTTTGTTGTGTTTTCCAAAGGTCAGGACAACCTGAGTTGTTTGGCCACTTCCTCAAGACTGAGCTGTTTCACAAATCTAATGAGCTATTGGAGGATACCTGGTGGGTGTAGAATCCAGGTACTACCCAAAACCTGCCTTCTGACATGACTTTTATCTATCAAGGACCAACATCTTTCCCAAACACAGGCTGTGTCATCAGCCTCATGTTTCAAGGGCCATTAAGAAATCTCCAACTAGGAGAAATCTGCCAACAAGGCAGAAGGGAGTTGGTAAATACCAATAGCAGCATTTATTGTGAAAAATGTAGGGAGGAACAGCAAGAAACTTGCTGACAGCTTGAAGACAATGAAATTAATCTTTAAGGGAACTTTTCACAATTTCTTATAGAAGAGTTTTGGGGTTTTTTTAAAACGAGAAACATAATGAACAAGATAAATATTATTTATTATATTATTATATCAACAAATTACAAGTAGCATGCATATCACTCAAAGTTTGAAAATGCTGCAAAGACAAACACAGTTTACAGATTGAGAATTGAAGGCATACCAAGTGGAAATGGGAAGTAATTAACCAAAGTCCCATTAGCAAAGTTCAAGTTTCATAGACTTAGAAAACTCAGAAATCAGTGAGAGAGAACAGCCAGAAAACAAATGGTACTAATGATTCTGATAGATCCTCTTACTAGACAAATTTCTTTTTCACACAGGTGATGAAAAGACATATAAACAGAATTGCAATGGGTTTATAATTCTAATATAACAAGTAGGAAATGATCTTCACACTATATAAACATCTACAAGTTATCTCTAGCTGAAGCTAAACTGCTCTAAATTCTTCAACCAAGTAAATGAAATCACTCATCCTGTGAAATTTCTAAAAATTTCTCATCTAAAATTTCACAAAGTTTTGGTTCCTGTTTTACTGATGCTTTGAATCCAGCTAGTCATAATGTGCTGAGATTCTTGATATTCAGATACAAGTACACAGAAAGCTACTTAGTATGGGCAATTTACATGGAAAGTTCAGGCAAATGTCTCAAAAACTATAGTGTTCCAGGTGAAAATTTCATGACTGATTCTGTTTCATAAAACCATGTGTAATCACTGATAGTGATTACTTATTTTTCAGATTGCAATCTGAATTCTTGGAGAACCTTGCAAGTTTCTATCCACTGAAAAGACATATCTAATATTAATAAACATTCATATTTTTCTTTGTGTTGTGATCACAAAATTCTGAATAAAATCATGTGTTGTTTTCATAGATAATTACGTGCAGTTTGGGTCAGATCTATTTAACACAGAAAAACTGGCAGGCCTCTCACTGTTATTGTGTGAGTCTGTTACTACTGGCACAAAATTTAAGTGTGTTCATACTTTTCTAACTTCTAATTTCAGTGTTCTGCTACTAATTACTAATGTCAAAACCAGAACAAAAGCTCACTGCTTGGCTCATTGACTTCTGCACACAGATGTCAAACACACAGAGTTCATTAATGATTTCAAGGTGACGAAAACCAAAGAAATGGCCAAATCTGTGCTGTTGATTATTGATTCTTTTCAGATTAGCATGTTCATGACTGGAGAAAGTACAGTTAAAATCAAAATCTTAATTTGGCATGCACTCCAATTCATTTTACACTTACATACAGTATAAAGGAAAAATCCAAGAGAGTCTAGAATAGCCAGGGATGTAAAAAGCCATGAATAGAAACCTGTTTTGATGAATAGCATGTCATCAAGTGGTTACTATAAAATAAAGTCCAGTACTCAAGACAGATAGAAATAATAGATAGAAATAGATAGAAATAATGTGTTTTGTATATGGAATCTTCAGAAACAGAAGACATAGATATCTATCTACTTCTGTTCAAAATGTTTAGTTTGGTCAATTTTTAAAAATTGTGAAGGGGCAAGAGTGAGCAGTTATTTGTGTCAGAGATGTAAAACTAGTATAGGAGATAATTTAAAACGTGCATAAGCATTTACCTAACATTGCAGAGAGGAAAACTACAATGATGATCTCCCCTTTTAGTCAGCACAGTGATTTGTTATATTAGAAAACTGTATTTTAACAAAATGTCCAACCTGCAGATTTAAGTCTATTCTAACTCTAGAGTTTAGACACTCTACTGTAATACAATTCTTTCAAGCCAATAAAATAGTAATTATTATGTTCCAATTTCTACACACTCACTGATACATGGCTAAAAAATGATGTAAATTCATAGTTGTTTAATGAAGTTCTGAATTGTACTTCTTCTGCAGAAGCTGTGATTAGTTGTTAGGCTATCAGAAATGTGAAAATCTTAACATGTACTCAACCCATAAGAGGAAAAATCATCACAGGCTTTCACCCTTGCTTCTGCAGGAATTTTTTCAGTCTCCCCTCGACATTTTTGTTAAGCTTACACTCACATGTGCTGTTGTGAATATATATGTTGTGCATATTACAATGCAGAAGTTCTACAGAAACAGCAGAGGAAAGCTGTTTGATACATTGTGCATTGATACACACTGATGTCAAACTCACAATTAAAATGGGGTGGGATAGTTTTCATATCCAGCACCCTTCAGTTCCACCGATCTGTGGCAGTACATGAAAGGAGAGCAGGTAAATCACTTACAGATGTATGAGGCTGTTCCCTTTACAGTACCTCCTAAAATTATTCTTTTCGATACTGAGCAGTCAGTCTAATCCTCAAAAGCAAGACAGCATTAGAAAGTACCAAGAATTGTTGCCTATATTATTCTGGAAGGAATGTGGGACCTCAGAAGGCAGCCACCTTCTGAGTAGTGTATCCTCATGTATGCTTGCATACTATGAAGGCCATTTTCTGAAATTCTCCATATTACTCTCCTCATTCACATTCCCTGACCTACTTTTTACTTGACTAGAGTTAAGATACTGCAGCTGCATTCCCACCAGCTACGCAAAGTCCACTGACAAACAGAAGCCATTTTCTGATCTTGCTTTGTTTCTACCCCATATTATTTTATTTTGATATTCCCACCATTAAGAGATTTATTAACAAGTGTCACTACAAGATTTTGGGAGTTACAAGCACCGTAACACCTGCAATCCCATTTTGTCTGTGATAAATCCAAAGTCAGTTGGTAACTTCCTGGTTACCTATAAATCATAACCGTGTCCAGCACCTCCAGGCAGGATCAACCCCATTCTATATGCACTTCACAGATGGCTTTTAGGACAATTTATGTCTCTGGCAAGCTTTCAAAAACTACTGCGCAACTCATACACAGTTACTCTGACTTTTCAGGAAGGGTCAGTAGCACAGGTGGTCTATTCACGTGCACTAATCCCAACAGGTCCCACAGGCACTGTCCTTCCTCACTTTGCAGGGACTGTCTGCTCAGTGCACGTGCAGTAGGCCTGGCATTGCTTGGAAGCATGAGACTCATTGAGCATGTGCTGCAGAGGATGTGAAGACATTTTTATGTCCAGGAAATCCTAGGCAAAAATACAATGGGCATAGTTACACACCATATCAGCCTTTCAACAAGGTAATCAGAAATCAGCTTGCTTGCTGATGGATTATTTGTCCTCATGATGAGAATTATGTAGAATAAACAGGACTAGTTACAATAACTGAGTGGTTACCCACATGATAATGATACCTTTGTTCTATTGAAAAGCACCTCCTTGGGAGATCTTTTCCATGTGAAATAATCCAGTGCTACAATTTCTATTTCTATTCATAGTACCAATCTGAAAGGAAATTTGAAATATTTCTAAATGTTCTTGTTAATTCTTAGCATATTAAAAACTGTTTTCAGATAAGAAAAGTTCTAAAACATTTAAGCAAATAGTACTACATGTTTTAATCTGTGTGGTATTTTAATATTATTAACTGTTGTTCTGTTGGCATTCCCTTCACAGAAATCATCCTGTAAATCAAAATAAATATTTTAAAATTACAGCCCTTTATTAAAAAATAATTTAAAAAAAATTAAAAATAGCTGTTTTTTTCTCCATGAACAGAAAGAGATTCAACACAGATACTTACAAATTAACTTTTGAACACTCCAATAACTGTGACTGCAACTATTCTCTCTGTCAATGTCTCTGGCTGGGTAGTAGGAAGAGAGGCATTCTTTCCCACTCTCCACACCGTATACAGACCAAAAACTCCTCCAGCAATGTCTCCTTCAATTGATTAAGTTCATTTGGGGAACTCAGCACATCTAGAGTGGCCACACACAACCCAATGACACCTGAGCCTTAAAAAGCAGTGAACCTCTATATACTTGAAGATGTTAATATATATATATGCCTCCTCCCACAACTTCCTTTTCCAGGCTGTCCTTAACCTATTCTTAGATGGGCAGGGCTAGAAATCAGGATGAATGTGGTTCCAGAAAACTATTCATAGATACTGCCTTGAAGACAGCCTTAGATCTTAGAAAGCGACAGAATTAGGAAATCCACCCATATTGTAAAAAACCCAGGTACAATCTAAACGTTTGTCAAACATTCATAAAATTAATACTTGTACATCCAGCTGCATTCAGCTCCATAGCAACATCCTGCTTCTTTTTTTAAACACAATAATAGTCCTTGGTAAAATTCAAAGGTGTGGGAGAAAGAAAAAAAAAAATAGGACTTTCCTATATTTGCCAAGTATTCTCCCATCACAAGCAAACACTAAAAGCAACACATTGCTCAGCAATATTTAGCATTTGGCTTAAACCTGCTTATCACAGCTAAGATTTGTTAATTGTTTCATAAGCCAAAACAAACACTGACCCCCCCACTCAGCACTCCTTTCACACTTTGTTAGCAGAAGTTCATTGATTGCTTCTATATTGTATTATATTCTTAGCATGGCAATTTTAACTTTTCTGTTCTGCTTCTCTGGTCATTTCTACAAAACAAGTTTTGATTAAAAGCAAGTGGACACAAAGACATCAGACCTAGGCACAAAAATGTGTGAATCTGAAAGCTGAAGAGATTAGTTATCGTTGTTTAGACTGTTAAATACCAAAATGAAAAAGAGAGCAAGATCTTCATAAATAAATTCTGTTAAAAGTTATTATTCATGACAGTGATAAGAAAATATTACGGTTTGGGTAATGTTTTCTATTATCTCCTTAGGTGCTTTAAAGAGGAAAGAAAAGGGAGTGGATTCTGTAAAGGTCCTAAGACCTCTTTGTAAAAACGTTATTGAAGTGAGAACCCAATAATTGGAATAAACACTTTGAAATTAGGCAGTCAGCATGACTGAAATGTTTTCGTAACATTTCCTCCAATTTCTAAGCCATTTCTTAGCTGTCTTGATGCTTCTGAAACAAAACCAAGATGCCTTTTTGATTCCCAGTAGTGGAAATAAATGACTGAAGTAAATTACAGCTCTGCTAAATATTATGTCCATCTGCACAGCCATCACTTCCCTCATCACTTCAGTGACGTGCACACGGCTGGGCAAGAGGGCAGGGGTAGACGGAAAACTGTCACTATTATTCTTTAACCTGGGTAGTAGCAGGCAAGGCAGTAGAACCTCATAGAATCTTCCCAAAGAAAACACTGGGCTCATATTGATAAATACTGTATGAACACAAAGGAACCACAATCTCTGGTCCCAACTAGGAAGACAGAAAACCTCAGTCTAGGAGCAAAACAGACATTATAAGTCTTCAGGAACATATGCAGCACTACTGTGTTGAGTACTGTTTGCTCTCTTGTGCTGTTTGTCTAGATCAGACTGGTTTTAATTTTTGTTTTTTGCTTTTGTTGGGGTTTTTGCCATAAAACAGTGGCCAACAGGATAAGAAATAGTGGTACAGCAATGGGAAGAAAAATGACATCACAAAAGAAAAAAGCAAGGATGGCATAAAAGTGAGAGGGAAATATGGAGAAAATCAATTAAAAGAAAAAAAAAACTGAAAGGAAAAAATGAACACCAGAAGTCTGAGATAATAATACCATTTTGGGCAACCAGTAACAGACTTAAAAAAAGCATCTCCGTTTCACTGCAAAAACACAGAGGGATGTAATGGGCAGGGAAGTCTGCAGTCCCCATCTGCATGGTTGAAAGCAAGCACCTCCAGATAAAAATTGTTCCAAGCCTTCTCTGGATATGGAGATATGACTTCTTCCTCATCCTCCATTGTTCAGAAATACAAACATACCCAACTAATGCTCTAGAGATATGTTCACATGAAATTATTTTTCCTTATCCAGTCAAACATATATATAACTTGGGATTTACGAGAGTTTCATTTGCTTTTTTCTACCATAAAGGGTAACACTGAAACTATTTATTTTTCAAAAAATGTAAGGATTAGGATAGTATGTCATGAAGTAAACAGTCATTGAACACAAATGGGTTGTAATAACACTCCACAGCACCAGTAGTAACATTTTACTAGAACTAAGGACCAGAAGAAAAGTTGAAAGAAATTCTACCACTAAATA
Organism: Cyanistes caeruleus; assembly: GCF_971803275.1. NCBI lineage: Eukaryota > Metazoa > Chordata > Aves > Passeriformes > Paridae > Cyanistes > Cyanistes caeruleus. The sequence goes on along the minus strand of NC_141732.1, from coordinate 48,814,712 downwards.
GTGTAAATATTGTTTATGAACTATCCAAGCATCACAGTAATTCTTAGCAAGGATCATGCTAAGATATTTTTCAAAATTCTCTTTAATAAAACTAGATGTGTCTATATTCACAGACTTTTATGAACAGTTACTCAAAATGCTTCTGAACATCCTCTCTGTTTTTGTCTCCTTTGTGTTTACTTTCTGAGGACTGTTTTCTGCCACGAAGGTCTGCAGAAACAACAAAGTGAACTCTAAGTGGCAGTTTTCTAGGAACTACTTCCAAGAATGTAGGAATCTACAATTGCAGGAACCATTGAAGAAAAAATATTACATCACAAGGAAATGTTATTGTACAGAGGTTATTTAGTTTCTAAAGTATAGCAGCTCTGTGCATACCTTGAGGTGCCTTTTCCACACAAATCTGTTTAAGTTTCCCTATTTACACAGTCTAGATACATCACAAAGAAGATTCTTATGATTTCAGCCAAATAAATACTGAAGAAACAAGAAAAAATCATATGTAAAAAGAGTAATGGCCTTTATCACGAAGTGTCACAGAATCACAGAATTGTTAGGACCTCTGGAGATCATTTAGTCTCACCCCCTTGCCAAGACAGGGTCACCTAGAGAAGGTGACACAGGAATGAGTTCAGGTGGATTTTGAGTATCTCCAGAGAGGGAGGTTCCACAACCTCCCCAGGCAGCTGTCCCAGTGCTCTGCCACCCTCAGTGTAAAGAAATTCTGCCTCTTGTTGAGGTGGAACTTCCTGTGTTCCAGTTTATGGCTGTTGCTCTTTCTCTTGTTTCTTGGCACCACTGAAAAGAGTCTGGCACCATCCTCCTGACACCCACCTTTGGGATGTTTCTATGCATTGATGAGATCTCCTCTCAGTCTTCCCCAGACCAAACAGGCCCAGCTCCTGCAGTCTCTCCTCACGAGAGAGAAGCTCCAGACCCCTGACCATCCTTGTGGCTCTCCACTGGACCCTCTCCAGCAGCTCCTTGTCTCTCTTGTGCTGAGGAGCCCAGAACTGGACACAGCGCTCCAGGTGTGGCCTCACTGGGGCTGAGTAGATGGGGAGAGTCACCTCCCTTGACCTGCTGGCCACACTCTGCAGCCCAGGATACCACTGGCCCTCCTGGCCACAGGGGCACTGATGGCTCATGGACAACTTGTGATCCACCAGGAGTCCCAGGTCCTTCTCCCCAGAGCTGCTCTGCAGGAGGTCAGCCCCAGCCTGTGCTGGCACTTGGGGCTGTTCCTCCCCAGGAGCAGGACCTGACACTTGCCCTTGTTGAGCCTCATTAGGTTTCTCTCTGCCCAACCCTCCAGCAGATCAAGGTCCCAGGGAATGGCAGCAGAGTGGATCAGCCACTGCCCCCAGTTTAGTTCCACCATGAAACTTTTCACAATTGCCCTATATATCCATAACACTGAAATGCTGATACATCTTCCAAAGACTGTGTGACTTCCTCTAATGATGCAATGATCAGTGTAAAATTTTAGAGAATTCTGACCTGTCCGAAGTATTACTAGATTTTTTTGTATTTTATTTGTTTTTGCAAGTTGATTAGTTCAGGCCAATAGAATTACCATAAGCAGGCACAAGATGGTTGTGAATACAGAATGAGGACCCTTATATTTACAGAGAACTGACAACACCTTGTCTAATTTTAAGATCTCCTGGCACAATGAGTTCCCAATTTCAAACAGTAGTCTGGAGAGCTAAAGAGAAGGACTACTTATTGAAAGACTTGAACCTAGTTTCCAGGTCTCAGCTTTCTTGCTCAGGTAAAGGTCCCATTGTTTCAACTGTAACACAGGGTTTGTCACAGAGCTTCAGAATCTGCCCTCTTTATTTAGATCTGAAAACTACCCTTACCCTTCATACACCCTGCGTAGTTGTACTATAAACCAAACTGGAATACAAAACATGCAATGACGTCAAAATTGGAAGGCTGTCTTAAATCCAAACCAGAAATGATATGCATGGATTAGCTGTAAAAAAGGGAGTTTACTTTTTGACCATTTTTAAAGGGGTAAATAGGATATTAATGGGGCATCTCCTTTGAATTTTATGAAGCATATGGATCCACAGTGTCAAAATCCCTGGCAAAGACCCCTATAGATTCAGTCATTCCTCTAATGTTTAGCCTTTTCATGTAAAATACTGTTAAAAAATTCTGTAAAGGGTGTTTTCAGAGCTTTGCCTTCTAGACTGTGTCACCAAGGCTTTTTTTATGCATAAACTTCTGAACTTCTTCCCTCACAGTAAAAAAAATTAAAATCTACCTGTGAGTTCTGAACTATATCCTAATCTCTAAACTGTCCTTAAGCCACAAAAGTAGTTTTCAAATAGTAGGCCGATTCCAAAAACTCTCAAGGACCTCTTTAACTAATGTATGACAGAAGATTAATTTCTCTTTTTATTTAAAAATTAAATTTAAATTCCGAATTTAAAGTTGGGTTTAAAATTATATGGTCTAAGCAAATCAAGTCTATAGAGAAACATTTGTGCATAAGTTTTGAAATCTATTAACTCCACTAATGTATTCTTTTATTGCCATTTTGATATAATTAAGATTTGATAACAGATCTTTGACAGCAAAGTTAGAGATCAAGAGAAGTAAAAAAAAGAAAAAGTTTTAAAAATATGGTATAACTTTAAATATGGTGTAACTCCAACTGGACAGAAAGATTGTAAACAACAAAGAATTAACAGGAACAAGTGGAGCAAGAGGCTAGCCAATTTGTTTTTGTCCTTCCTCCTTCACATACAATTTTTCTACTTCCTTTCACTGGCATTTTCCATATACGAAAATAAATACCTGGGTATGTAGTATTTGATATGTATGTAGTATATGATAAATGTAGCTCCTACTGTCAGAGGTTTGTTGTTAAGGAATTTCTCCCATGCACTGCATGAGTACTCATTTGCTCAAAATTATTATGCCTGCAAACAGCCAGTACAAAACCAAGTCCTGACTTTTTATATTTCTACAGAACTTCCTGCTATCTTACTACACAAATCTGGACGAAGCAGAAACCTGTACAAAATACACTCATGTAGAAGTGTTTACTAGCCATATTGTGAAAAAAAACAATAATAGAAACTAATTATTTTTCATTGTTTTTTCTCCTTTTATTAATTCTTTTTTTTTTCCCTTGTCTTATGAATGTCTTAAATATGAATTGCTTGACTCCATATATTTCAACATATGTCTTGAGGACCTTTGGCAAATTTTGTCAAATATAACAACAAAATTTATCTATTTTATAATTCTGTCAAAGTTGAAACCCTTCCTTACATCCTCTCTCATTTCCCCATACCTGAAAGATTTTATACGATGTCATACACGGTTCTGTGATAGCATTGCATTTCTATCCTGTTTAATATAGTATTCAAAAATGAGGAAAAACAAAAACCCTCACAAAACAAGGGAAAGCCTTTTAAAACTTCTACGTTTCTAGACTTTAGTTAAAATTGAGCCACTTGGTCTATGAGCTTAGTAGTGTTTTCAGGGAGATTATAACTGGTAGCTCATTACACTGTTTTTGACGTTAATTTACTGAAAAGGGTGATATATTTATAATACAGCTTGTAATGCTATTAAATGGCTCATCAATCTGTTTTATTCATGTAAAGTCCACATAAGGCCACTGGTCTGTTACTGGCAATAAACCTTTGGTGCATTTTCAAAAGACCTGCATATTGCATAGTGATTTATAGACCTTGTTCTGACACCATACTAACAAGGAAAGGCATAACCCAGTTGACAGTGCTGAAAGGCATATGTACATCCTGTGACTGTGACATACACAAAGAGAAGAATGCCTAGTTCTTAAGCATAGCATGTGTTTCAGAAGACCTGGCAACATCCAGTGCACCACCATTTTTACATTTGCATCACTGCTCTTCCAGAAAAATTAAATATAGTACCTGGTCCTTTTATGTCTATGTTGTTATACTTGAGTTATATGCTGTTCTTACTGCATACCCATTCTGTGAATCCATATCACCATAAAGAAAATTTTTACCCAGGAATCATTTACATCTCTGAATACTAATCCCCACACAATATTTTGTCGTGGAATAATAAAAATAACCCATAGGTTTTTAAATAACTTTTTCTGCAACCTGGAAATAGGTTGAAATAAATTCAAATTAATCTATAGCCTCAGAAAATTACAAAAAATTTTATCTGATTTTTTTGTTGCAGTGAAAACAGATTCTTTTAAATGTTAGTTTTCAATATGGAAAAATAGATTTAATTACAGTAGTACTGGAGAGGGCATAAGGAATAGAAAAGGTGTCACTCCAGTTTAATTATGCTCTTTATAACAAATAGAAACAGTTTAAAGAGGGGAAAGCATAGATTTGGCTTCAGTATTAATTCATATTCAATATTAATCATCTTTCTGGTGACAGGAAGTCATTTAGTATAGAAGAATTCTCAAAAATTTCCTTTAAGATTGGATGGTTTTCAAAATGCTACAAAAAACATTGAAATTACACAGTCTGCAAGACAGCTAAGTTCTGTTTGCATACTTCTCTCAAAAACCTAGGCAATTAGATAAATTTCAACCAATTTCCAAGTGTTTGCAATGCCCTTCTTTGCAGTTACTGAGTGAAAAAAGGGAAAATAATTATAAATGGGAAAACAATTACAAAAATGCAAAAGCACCTATAAAAAACACAAAGCAAATAATAACAAAAGAAAACTACTTTCTGACAGTGTATTTTCATTACTGCAATTACTAGCATTTGACAGACCAATGAAATATCTCCAGTAATGATGAAGCCCTATGTCTCTTCAAAGCAAGGGGGGTGGTTTATGTGTAAGTAACACATTTTTTGAATGAAGAGCCATACTAATATGGTAGTATGTTTACAAAATGTCAGATAACATTTCCCAAAATCTGGGGTGTTTCAGTGAAGTGTTCAACATCGTATGAATATTCAAAACTGACGAGTTTCAAAAGTTATTCTCTTTAGCAGGACTTAAAGTTGAAATATGCTGTGATCCTTAAGGGACTTCTATTACCAATCTACTTCATCTTTTTCGACATGACAAAAGGACTCTGACTTAGTGATACAGTGCTTCCATATCACATAATATAGTTAAGTGACAGACTTCAGCAGAAAACATAGATTTAGATAGTTTATAATACCAAGCTGAATGAACCTCTGGTTGGATCAACACTCTTCCTTGGAAATCCGTAAAAAATATGGAATGTACTTTCAAGTTAAAAAAATAACTAAATAACAGCCATAATGAAAATAAGCAACTCTCACAGAGCAAAGCAATTCTCTAATAGCCCATCACTACAAGCTCTTCTTCATTTATCCTTTTGGATTTTCTTTATCTCTTAACTACATTAAATCTCTGGTTTAAGAAAAGCGCAAGTAAAGTATTGAAGTAAATTTAAGTAAAATGTTCTTACACAGCACTTTTCTCTCTGTTCTATAAAGTACCTTAAATATAGATAAGCAAATACTGCTCAAGTTATTAAATAGTCTGAGGACCAATTGCATTGTCTTTTAAGGTGGAATTTTAAATAAAAATAGGATTAACTAAGATATCTATGGTGAGTTTTATACTCTATATGCTCCAACAGCAAAAAATCATTCACCAAAGGATGATGCAACCTGGTGATGTGGAACAACAGAACATGGAGCTATATTAAAATTTGGATGAAGAAGATAACTACAGATAGATTAAGGCTTTAGAGAGCTTCTCTACTTTCACAGATATCAAACCACATACACTTGTTGGAGTCAAATTTTTTACTCGTTAACCTTTTACATAGGGACACTATTCCTTAATAGTGATTTCTGCTCATCATGGAATGAAAGAGGGTGTTTAGGGCTGGGGAGGGGACATGAAAAGATATTTAAGAGGAGGGAAATAATACCAGTAAAACAGTGAAGCCTTGAAAAAGACACCACAGAACTCTACTGCACTGAAATATATAAGAATATTCAAAAGAATGTTTAAAGTCAACTCAAATATTTCCCATAAGTATGGTCATGTTTTTATATGTACAATATGTCTGGGTCATTTTACTATACTAACACAAACAATTACAATTCTATTAAAATATTTCTGCCTGTGATTAACGCAAAGTGGGCTTGTTTCTCACTCTTCACACCAGGCCCATAAAAAACAATACCAGTGCTTTTTCTTTGTGAGAAGTAGAAGTTATTATTGTTGTTATTATTGTTATTGTTACTATTGTTGTTATTATTTTCTGTAGACAGTTCTTGAATTCCTGAATGACTAAGTAGAATTAATGTTTCTTGAATGTTGAAAAAGTGGAAAAATATCAAATTCTCTGTCACAGGGAATGTGGTGCAGAACTGCTACCGTAGACCTCTGGAGGGTGAGACGGGAGCGGTTTCGGCAGGCTTGGGTTTCTCTCTGTTTATGTGAAACGGACATTGGCATATCTTGCCTGGACTTTTCCTGTGGGGTTCATATGGTAGGCAGGGTGGGGAATAGTTGTCTGAGCCATACCAAGGTCAGCCTGCTAGAGCTGACAGTTTCTGTCTCTGTACAAAGAAAAGAATCAATACTTTTGGACTACGGCTGTGCCCTCAGTGTAAAACAACAAACATGCAGCGTCTGACATGTTTCTAGGTGATTTGTGGCAGAACCTCTTGTCTGATCTGTATCCAGGAGCTGCTGTGTTACTGCTCTGTGCTTTTCTTCTCTCTCTCGCCCCCCCAGCTCTGTGATGTCTAATACTTTACTCAGGTACAGAGGCGTGTGTTCTACCCTACAGCTACTTGTCACTCAATAAATCACACCTACAAGCACAGTCTGCACATAGTGATCTGGGCTTTAACAAAGGATCAGAGGGACAAAGTGCAGGCAAGATACTGTAATTATAACAAAAATAAAACATTCAGGGGGTTGTAGCAAAGGCACAGGCTCCCAGGCACTAATAAAATGTTATTAGAATTGCAGTTTTGTTTCAGTCCTTCAGGTTTCATTTTTAACAAATTTTCCATCTAGATTCTCTTGGTTCATCGTCCTTCCAAGCTAAAACACAAAGTCTGGTGAGATGACCTATTTTATATATATATATATATATATATATATATATATATATATATATATATATATATATATATTTTTTTTTTTAAATTTTTGGGGTTTTGTTTGTTTGTTTGTTTGTTTTGTTTTGTTTTGCTTTGGGTTGGGGTTTTTTCTCCCTTTTTCCTGGATAAAAGAGCAACCCTGTATTTTACACTGTGGGTCACTCTCACCTACAGTCACAGTATTAATTCCTTGATTTCTGTATGTGAAGTTTCGGGCCAGTTCTGTTAAAACAGAACTATAAATATGACCCAAAAGCAAAACCAGCAGTAACAAAACGGTTGCCTGAACATAATTTGAACCAAATTAAGTCTTGAATCAATCAAGGTTTATGCAGTGTGCACTTTTTTTGTCTGACAGCATAATTTGTGGAGAAACATTTCCTCAGTAAAAGTTTAACATATATCACACAGGTATATTTGCCTTGGACAGAGTTTTACACCAGGCTTGTTCTTCCAGGTACACTACTTCTCAGCAGTTAACCTCTTAGCCAACTCAGGTACAAGTGCAGTGGACATTTTTTACCCTTTCTGAGTATATTAAATGCAACAATTCATGTTAATTTAGCCATTTCAGTCAAACCAAACACCTTGTAATGCAGGGTGAGTAACACCACCATGGAGATTTCATGAAAAGAACAGTGGTTAGAGGAGCTCCAACCAACAGGACATATTTCCTCACCCACATAATGCAAAAGCAGAGAATCAATAATCATGATTTAACAACAGCCACCAGTGATCGTGTGAGTGATTGAAATGTGTCTGCATGCAAACTTCATTTTAGATTGGCTGGGTCGCAAGATCAAAGCTTCTATGCTGGATTTAGTGCTGGGGGATGAGATCTGATTGGGATGAAGCACAGGATAAGGGGGAAGGAAAGACAGTAGAGGATTAGGCAAACTCTGTAGCAAATGCTTTTAATTCATACTGGTTTTGGAGAAGTGAGATCACCACATCTGTTCTATGCATTGCTCACCTTGGCACTTTCCCACCATTTTGAACAGTGGCAAGCTTCCACATACATCCTTTTGCTGTTCCTCATTAAATCAGCATCTCACTATTCATGGAAAGAACAACCAGCTTTGCTTGCATATTTTAATGAACAAAGACTTATTTAAGCACAGTCATTACAAATGAAAGTCATGTTGATGAGCTTGCAAAGGGTCAGCACTTTCTGACTGGGAACAACTGACCTTCTGCCCATACCATACTTGCTGATTTCTCCCACTGAGGAAAGCAAAGGACTATCACTCTTGCTTGCCCACACACAACAGAAATGATGTCACTGTCCCTAAACACCAATATTTTCTTGAAGCACCTACTATTGCTGACCTGAAGACCACCCCTGAATAAACAGAGGGAAAAAAAAAACCAACAAAAAAACACAAACCACTCCACAGAAAACAATGTTAGAAAGTTAACAACAGTCCTAAATCTGCTGAACATTTACTGCTGGCCTGAATAACTCCAGATGGTCCAAGGAGAATATCACTTTTTGATCCTTTAACTTAATACTCAAAACCACAATTAGAGCCCTGAATGTCAAACTCCTAATGATTCCCTTACTCTTCAGAATTCTGGCTAACTAGCTACACACTGTGACCCTTTCAACAACAGATCCAATTCTTTCCTCAAGCTTTGTGAATCTGTACACAATTGGAGCTGTCTACTGGGAAACAACTGCATTTGCCATATGGTTGTCCTCCAAATAAACAAATAAAAATGATCCAAAACAAGAATTCTCACATTCTTTTTCTTTAGTTATCATAAAGTCCCATGGAAGTCATAAGCATGATACTTACATGAACATACCAAAATAGCCCACATGCTGTTTTTCATTGAAGTAGATGGAACACACAGGTTGCCAATTAAAGTCCAGTAAAGGACTTTTCTCTCTTGGTCTTCCTAACTATCATTGTATTGCTTTTGATTTTCAGAAAGCAAACACCACCAAAAGTGAAGACAGTTTTCCATGATTTGCCCAAACCATTCATGGTCTTCCTGGGAATTAAGCGAGTTTACAGACTGAGATGAGTAATTCTTCTGCCACATTTAAAGTCATTCATAGCAATGCAGCACAATCAAAATTCAGCTCAAGGGGAATGTGAGGGTGTAGAAACTGGCAGCAGAAATGCATATCACACAACGTGCAATAAAACTACGGCAGCACTTTGTACAGCATCTCTAGATTTTCAGAGGCTTTATACTGGCTTTTCAAAATCTGCCATACAACATGTAGGCTGCAAATTCAACTCACATTTCATACAGCAGCAGACTTGCATGATTTGCAGAAAACACATGCATAAGCACATGCTTTAAATCCAAGCAGGATTTAATCTGTAATCTTTTCTCATGCATGATGTTTTTCCACAGCATGTTGTTCTTCTACAATTAGCACCTGTGATATCTAGTAGATCGTAACCCAAAACATAACATCACAGATAACTGTAAATTTGTTTAAAAAAAAAAAGAAAAACTGTCTGGATCAAGCCTTACTTTCACATTTTATATTGAAATTGAACAATAAATTTGGAATACACAATTTTAATACAGGTTATTCTGATGACATATATTTGGCCAATCTGCTATGGTGTTTTTCTTTTTTTACTTTATTTTTATATATCCTGGCCTCAATACTGTGAAGTTTTAAAAACATAGTTAACTTTATACACTTAGATAACAGTACAGATCTCAAGGCTTTATGCATTCTTATTATCAATATTTGTCTATGCTAAGAACCTTACTCTTCTGTATGAGTAATGCTTCATAGAAACACAAATATATGGGTATACTTTTAATATGTGGAAACCTTAATTACTATAGATTTATTTGTATCACTTGGTAACCTCATAATGACTATGGATTTCACTTCACTTTATTTTCTTCTTCAGGGATATATTATTCCACTTTTTAGAATCAGGAGATTCACATTTCTTTTACATATTCATTTTGCTTTAATTGGATTCTAATTTATTTAATTTCATTTTAACTTATATATTATCTCACTGTAGTGTTCTTGGACACTTGCATCAGGAGATGTACTTTTGCTCTTGGGTTGTGATTTTTACATGTTACTCTAATTTTTATCTCATCTTAAATTTTCTGCTTTCTTTCCTTCTAGTGATTTTGGCATCCCCTTGATCTGACTTAGGTCACCTACTGAACTTCCCTCTCTTTCTCTCCTCTCATCCCACCTTCTCTTAAGCTGTGTGCATGTGTGCTTTTGTCACATCATAGGGACGTACCTCCTATTATCTTCAGGTCAGAAATATTAAGAAGAAATAATTACTATGTAACAGATCTCAAAATGTAAGAAAATAATTACACACTGTGATAAAATTAACAGATTATTTGAATTTGTATGTGCTGTATTGATAATCTGTGTACAAAGGTATGTTAGCATAGTAGATATCAAATTTGTATTTCTTCTAAATATTATTGGCCACCTTCCTGAACAAGATTTGCCATCTAACCCAAGCAGACTCCTCAAAACTATTTTCAGCAATGACTCTTTCCCTAGAGCTGCAATTTTTTTCCTTTTTAAATCAAAAGCTCCTAATTCACTGAAACTGACATAACTAATTTTTATAACATTCCAGTGGTGAAATTTTGTCCATATATTATGTATTGTTAAAATACAAATTCTAGGGGCACTTTAGATTGACAGTTACAGTGTAAATCGTAAGTAGAACCCAAGATTACCAGGCTCACAGAAACACTCAGTCAGATCATGCACCCAGATTTCAAAGTATGCACAGAAACACCCTCAAAAAGACTTTACCATGATGGAATGAGGACTTGAGCTTTGTAAAATTGTCACACCCAGGTGAGAACAAAATTGATACTGAAAAATACTGAAGCATCATCCACATGAAACATCAAGCACATATCTTCAGAAAACTATTCTATTTGGGCTAGACAGTTTGCTTATATTTGTCTAATGTGGTAATGATTTTCAGTCTAAGAGGTGTAAAGAGCATTATTGCTCCTTTAAGAAACATAACCTTTAGCAAGTAAGCACTAGGAAGGTTAAGGAGTGGAGACATTTCTAGCAGCTGTTAGCCAAAGGGCATACAACTGACTTGCCATACCACGTAATTTTAGCCCAATTATGAGTTTTTAGTCAATAACCAGTGAGAAAAATTATCACATCCTATTAAATTTTGCTATTGTTATTACTAGAAAGTTAGGTTGTGCTACAATCATTACAGCTATCTTTCTGTGCACTGCCCAGAGCCAAGTCAATGTCCTGCTGTGGAATGGATTACAGAGGACTATCTAAAAGGGTTCAACTCTTTCTCTTGATTAGGGTATTTTCACAGGTAGTTTCACAAAGGAACAGACTACAAAAATTGCACTTTCTATGCTTACAATTAAAATGCAAACGTATTTGACATTGTCAAATGACATTAGTCATTGGCTACAAAAAATAACCTAAAATGCATCTGCAAGAAGCGTTGTGATAGTGATACACACATAAAGGCAAACTTTTTTTTTTTTTTTTTAAACCATAATATGACTGGCTTACCACTGCAAGACATAAAACTTAGATTTGTATTTACACTGTACCTCTAATTTGAATTTGGATAAAGCTACTGTTGTTAGCTGGAATAAAATGTACCCTATAATATTGCTGATATTACTTATGCTGGACAGACTGTAATGTAAATATACATTTTGCTACAGCTAGAAATATGGTTTTGATAGATTCTCAGATTTTTAAAATGATTGTAAATCAGAGCAGGTCTCTGCCAAAATGATTTGATATTTCACAACCATGTGAATGAGAAATACACGACAATGGATGAAATCTGCGTCTGAATAACTTGACCTAATGGCTTCTAGTATTATAACTTCTCTCCAACCTCTCCCAAAATTTCCATACAAAGGAAAACATAGGCTGTTCTGTGGGGAATAGTATTAGTCACAGCATCAACACATTCAGATTTTAAAAGACTTTTGGATTTATCAGATCTTCATAAACCACAATTCACATTTTTAGGTCATATAGTAATTATAAGGTATACAAAATGCTTCATTTATTGACTGAGTTTATTGAATACAGTGAGTCACTATTGCTAGATTAACCACAAAGAGAACAAGATACAAACCAAACATTAAGGTAGAGATTTCACTTGTTTAAACCCGAGAGTCAACAATTTTCAAAGTAAACATCCATCTCATCTCCTCACTGTACACTTGAAGCCAGGAAGCATCTCACTGTTCCCAAGTGTACATCAGATTCTAGTTTGCCTGCAGAAGTAGTTCCGGTTTTGCCTACAAAGTTGCATCACAAGCCTCTGATGCCATTTTGCTATGTCTTCTTACCAGTATTTGGTTCTGCTGGCAGACTCTGTTATCTGATAAGAAATAGCTCTCATAGATCTCCTAAATGCTTACTAAATTTCAGTGTGAATAAAACAAACAGAACCACCTTATACCACAATTGATGACCAGGAAATCTCCAAAAACATCCAAAAACTCAGCTGTATTGCCTTCTTTCTAGTTTCCTTCCTCAACATCTTCCTGCTTGGCTATCGTTGACATAACAAAAGAAATTTCAAAATAATGTGAATAGCAAAATTAAAATTGAATCAAGCACATGCAATTTTAGCTAATAACACTCCAACACTTCTTTTGATGTTTAATTCTGGATCAGTGAGCATATACAGTTCCTGATAAATCGTCACAAATTGTTGGGATGAAGATTTACAGCACTTGCAGCATCCCAATCCAGGACTGACTCATTTGAAAAATAAGGTTTGTTCTATGTTTGTTCAATACCCAGACTCCTAGCCCATAGCTGGAACTCCTGTGCACCACTGTAATACAAATAATGAACACAGTCATAACAACAAATTAAAAAAAAAAAACATTTTTAAAAAGCAGTTAAACTTATTTCTATTCTAATGCTCTCAGTTATGCAAGCTGGTAACAGCATCCAGCACTGACATTTGTTTCCAGTTTTGGAGACTCTGGGCTACTCCTCATTACTCCTTGTACAGCACAGAAAAGAGCAGAAAGAACACTGTGTGGTTTCTGCAGCTACACAAGCGAATACAGCATTAAAGAATTTAGTTTCACCCTAAGGCCTTCAGACTTAATCTTTGATCTTGTTTCATCTGCTTATCCACTGTCTCTTACCTGGTAATTTATGAAAATAAATGCATAAATAAAAGTAATCCACTATGAAATCAATAAAATAAGCAACAAAAAAATAAACCACAAAAAAATCATGTTGCCTCACTCCCATTATAATTCATGAAGAGTGTTTACATAATTCCATCTTCAAAGTCAGACATTTGCAAAATTTAGCAGCTATCACCCACCTCTGAAATGCAAAATCATATGCAGATCCCCTTCAGCTAGCTACCTTAGGATCCCAAAAACATGCCCCAAGTAGCGTATCCCAGGTTATTGACTACTCTCCCTTCTTGCAAAAAGAGAGTTAGATTAGATGATCCTTACAAGTTCCTTCCAACTTGAAACATTTTATGGTTCTATGAAGAGAAAACCTTGTCCTTAGACAATTTCAGCTTAAATGAGTCCCTATCTCTTACTGGTGGCAACTCACAGATCTCAAAACGATGGAGAGATATGTCATGGCTGTTGTCACGCTGTGACAGAGTGACAGCCATCTCTTCAGACAATAATTTTTGATACCTATCCATCCTGGTTTACCTGCTCCCTCAAACCTCCCTTCTAGGCAACAAAGCACACCTACAGGTATAAGAAAGTCTACCTAAGGAACACAACTGAAGCACCATACAAAATAAGTATACACATCTATTCAACTTTGAAAACATGTAAAAAATTGAAAACCAGGTGGGTTCAAAGGAAAGAAAGAGGTTTATGTGGGCAAATGATAGACTTTTTTCCATTTTTTTTTCACCCCTTCTTAAAATAATTATTATAATCATGATTATTTTTTCCCAGTTCTAGCAGTGATATCTATCCAATTATTTAACTTTTAATCAGAGATCTAAAAAAAGCCATTTTGTCAACCTCATTTCTTTCCTCTTTATGCCATTCTAGCTTCCTCACTGCAAACCTCAGCTCTACTAGATATATATTTCAATTTCAGTAAAGGCAGAATAACAACTAACTTCTAGAAATCAGATGAAATCTGATTCAGATTTGTCTACAAAACTCAATTGAAAAATTTGTGCTTTGTTTCATTGACACGCCTAAGGTATTTCAACAGAATTCTACGTAAAATACTACAACGAATTTGTACCCTTATTGGAATGTGCTTTTATTATCCTCTTTTTCTCATTAGGAAAACATTGAACAAATAACTCATGGACATTTTGTTCAGAAATCTTCATCTTGATTCACAAATACAAATGAGACATACTTTCAATAATAAAGATGGTGCTAATGAAGAGATCATTACTAAAAAGTTGCTTTATTGAAGAAAATCTAGATGCAGATGCAACAGCCTCTATGCTTAAATTTTCCAGTAGCTACTTTTTTTTTTTTTTAAATAGCATTAGGCCAGCCATTTTTTATTTTTTAGCACAGACACTAACTGCTCAATTGATAAAAACAATATTTCTGAGTATATCACATGGGTTTTGTGCTACCTGTTGATGCCATAGAAAACAGCATGTTTCAAACCACTTCTCCAAAGAAAACATATACACATGGTAGCCTAGCACTGTAAGGATGTAATCAGACACACAGACAAAGCATACAGAGATCAAAAAAACCTGCTTTTTTTCCTACTAGCTGACACTGAAATGGCACCCAGAAACATTTTTATTTCTTTAATGGGGATTAAAAACTATTGGTCCAGTTTTCACAACTGCTTGGTTTCCAAAATGTCACTGAAATTAGTACGTGCCTTGTGCAGGGCAATCAGGGCTGTATAGCACCCATTAGCTCTCGTTTAAAGTCAGGCCACAGTCCTTGCAGTATTCCAAACCTGTAATTGAGTGAGCCTAAGTGTTGGTGCCAAATGCAGAGAAGTTCTGTGGACCTCTCAGTTACTCAGATTCATGTATTTTGTTTTCTGCTTAATTGTTTTTTCCAGTAATGAAAAGAACTCTGTAACCAACTAATGCAGCAGTTGAGGGAAGTTTCTTGCACAGCTTAACCAGTGATTTTATGGTTAGTTGCTAAAACCATGATTTGTCTGAACATCAAAGAACACCTCTTTGGTTTACATAAGGAATATCTAATAAACTTAACATGCGAGTGAAATATTTTTTGTACCAAAGCAGCACAACACAGCACTGCCCGCAAATGTTGAGCTGCATTCATAATAAACTTTGATGTGCCTTGAGAAAGCAGTGTCTGGAGGGTATTTGTACTTAATGAGGCAGGGGACAATGGGTTAAAAGAGTACAATTCCCATCTTAGGAAAGAAAAAAAATACCTAACTGTAATTGAGAGTAGAGCATGTAGATGTTTTATGCAGAAGTTCGAGCAACTTTCTTCAGATTCCTTTTATAAGAATTGACAAACAAAAGGAGCCTAACAGATCACAAGAATATAGCATGAAAACTTGTTTGATAATCACAATATCTGTGCTATTATATCATAAACCTTGCACAACAGCTTTACAGAACAAGGTAAGTTGACTTAAAAGCACATATATCTTCCATGCACAAAATGGGTTCAATTTAAACCTCTGCATATATTTTAGCCTACGATGATTTCAGAATGAGGGGGTGGCTTGTTTATTTCTGTCAGAGAAAATAGGGTCCTTAAAATATTATTTTACAAATATTAAAATAATTTGAAGGAGTTAGCATTACACTGTAGCTAACACACTAACATTTACATCCATCTAGTACAGCCATCCTCACCTCCCATTCTTTGGGTTTACTTCCAGATTTAGACTGATTCCAGATTTTAGCACTGTCTGCAGCACTATCTGTTTTATAACTACTATCCTGTACTTATTTTGCTCCTTCTCACTCATCCTCTACTCCATCATAGTTTAACTCAATTATTTAAGCAATCTACAACACACAGAGTGTATCACAGAAATATCTCTCAGTGTATATTAGCTCAAAGAAACTAATCTGGGAAACACAAAGTTTTTATTTATTAATTTTCTAGTGACATCACTAAAGAATTGTTTTTCACAGCTTCAAGCAGGATGAAAACAAATGTGGTTGATCTATGACAGGGATTAGGCAGAAGGAGAGTGACAGTCTAGAAGGCTAGATGTAAATTGCAGGGGTTGCAGAGCCCTTACAAAGGGAAGAAGTTATTTTGAAAGAATGGGTAGAGAATTCTAGTATCCCAGATATGGCAGAAACTTCTAAAACAAAAATTTTCTTTTTATTTTCTGCAAATTCATGTCAGCAAACTACATGACATGACTGCATGACTACATGCTGCATGATTGCAAAAATATTTCAAACATATTCAAAGTGAGGTACAACCTATGCTACAGCTTTTAAAGCATTCTAGGGAAAAGATACTTAACATGCTTTTCATTTAAAAATACTGGTAATATTTTAACTGTCCAAACCCAAACTTTTCAAATTCACTGGCCTGCAGTTAAGCATATACAGACATATTAAGATCCCTTAATCTGACATGGACCATTTTTCCATCTTACCTGGAATATCAACAGGGATTGAAAGTGCTGAGCACCTCCAGGACCCAGGGTGTGTTCAGCCAGTTTCCTTACATGGCCCAGGTGTTCACTTTCTGACTCTTGCTCCCATGCACTGTAACAGTTTCCCAGCATTCCACAAACTGCTCCGATAAAAGCCTAAATTTGCTGATAAACACATCGATTTCTTGTTGCAGGCAGAAGGAAGGACTGGTACAGAATTCACAGCTGCAAATTTTAAAATCTTTTGAGTCAAAGCTGTATTTTCAGTCTAAGAGGTGTAAATGCTTTTTATCACAAGCATTTCCTTCGTATTTCTATACTAAAATAATCAGTTATTTCACCTACTGGGTATGTAATGAGATGTTTATACTCAATACTGGTGTTCCATACACTGTCTTTCTTGTGACCAAATATCACTTTGCACCATTACATCCTGTTTGGGCACCCTTAGACAAGACAATATAAGTGACTCACACAAAATATATCTGATTTTAGCACTGAAAATAGTTTTAAAGGCCAAAAGAATAACCTTTTATTTTTTTTATTTTTTTTTTTTTAAAGGACTATTTTCTAATTACAATTTTCGACCCTGACTCCTTCAAGGGAAATGGAGAAATTTACCAGTGATGCCAGACCTATCTAATCAAAACTCATCCACTGGAAATTCATGAACTCAGATAATATAGCACTCTTAATTCCAAACAGTAACTGAGCAAAGAAAACTGGGATTCTACAAACAGGCAACTGGACAATGGAACACAAAAGTTAGCACAATTTTAGAAGCTGACTGTAATACAGGCAGAAGAAAGTCCCAATCATGTACCCATGGTCTCTTCTGCTTGAAGGAAGAAAACCCAACAATAATTTGCTGGTAACAGTCAGAATTTAAAGCAGCCTCCCAGCTGTATTACTGCAAGCAGCCTACCAGTACATGTGCTGATGATAGTCAAAGCATGGGCTGTAACCTCTGGCTGTGTGTTCTACCTTCAGCTAGATTCTTGCAGTACTATTCGAGATGCCAAAAATCTGTCTGGGATAAATCTGTAAATCTGTGAACTTTCTTAACTTTAGAGATGCCCACGACTATCACTTTAAACCATTTCTGCTTTCTTAGGTCACTGCTCAGAAAAAGTCAGTTTGTGCCTGCACATTTTTAAAAACAAGTGCATTTGCATTTTAAACTATTTAAAATAATTTACCTTTGTACAGCCATTTTGTCTGTATGTTTATCAACACTGATAATTCTTTACTTAAGGAACATTCAAGTAAAAAGGAAACTGAGACCTTTTACCCAACATTCCTCTACTTGTTTTTCAACCAGTCCAAAATTATGTGATTACTTACTTCCCTGAAATCTGATGCAGTCTAATTTCTTAATTTATTAGGACAGTCGACACAAAGTAAGGACACTATCATGTCAATACATGCCCCTCCCATCTTCAAAAAAAAAGAAGCTAAAAAAATTTAAAAAGCATCTCTCTGCACAGGGGTCTCAAGCCCTTATTTGTAAGTATCTCTGCTATGACCCAGTTCCAAATGTATCAGACTGATACGAACAGAAAAATGGATAAATTGCCCTAAAATTTGTAGGCAAAAGTTCTGTTCACAAGATAGGCTTCTGTTTGGAAATGGCTAGGTAAGTTTTGCAAATCATGCACCAAACCGTTGCTTGCTTTACCCCTCATCATCAAGTGTGATCGTAAGCAAACTTTATCAAAGTAACATGCCACTTTCCTGCATGCTGATTTTACAAAACTCACCCTCTGAATGTTGTTCTACATGATGTCATCACACTGTAACTCACTTCATTTACAGTATCTGTTTCACTTCTACTCACAAGCTAATATAACTCATTTCTTTTTTTTTAACTGCACACAGGCTGCTAGACACATGTGCTCAGCAAATGGAATCTGAACTTAGCTTAACAGCCTCATTTATTCCTGATGGTTTAAATTATTTCATCACAATTAATGACACCCCCTCAGCTTCCTGTGCAGCGCTGCCAGATGTTCAGAGACCACAAAGCCACTCTCTTCTTTGACGGCTAGTGACAAGTCGTCCTCTGAAGGACGTTCCCTCAGTGCACAGACCGGATGACACCTCCATTGCTTAGCACCTCTCTACCTCCCCAAGTAACCATGGTGAAAGAAGAAGGAAGACATGAGAAACCGGTCAGAGCATTAGTAAGGACAAATTAGGTGAAGCATTCTGTCTCATCTCCTCCTACTGGAGTTTCAAGCCTGATTGTTTCATGAAAAGACTGTTTGCCTTGATCTTCAAGGTGTGAAGTTTTCTATGGTCCTTCAAAAATAACTTGTCCTTTCTTTAAAGGGAAAAAAAATAATAAATGAGAAATTTAAATGGTAACCACATGGCCAGTGATCTCTAACCCACAATGTGATCTCACTATCTTATCATCTTCAAAAGCAGAATGCAAAAAACCTAGTCTTAAAAAGTTTTAGTCACATTCAGATTGGGTTTTGTGTTCTGTTTTGCTGAGTGAAAAGATGATTATCCCTTACAGTTTTCTTCTTACAACTTTCAGGTATTTTTCTTTATGGGAAGTATCTAGACATCTTAGAAGGGGCAAAAGTGAAATAGTGAGTCTGATCATTCTAAAGATGAGATCACACCATCATTTCTTAAAAGGCATAGGCAGAAATGGAAACAACTGTACAACTACAACCTTGGAATAACAAAACAGCAAGTGTATTGCAATTTTAAGATTAAAGCCCGAGTAAGTCTGCTCTGTTCCTGAAATTCCATCCACTATTTTGAGCACATATGGCAGACATTCTACTGGTTTTTTTTTTCTAATTAAAAAGAAATTGCTGATCTGTGTCAGGGACTGAAGATCTGCTCAGTTTGCCAAAAGTGTAGTCTTAAAACAGAAAGGCCACCTGTGTTAGCCCACCTGATAGGAAGGTCAGGAGCTGGAAAGTCTGTTCCTCTGCCTCTCTCCCTGTTTTTGTTCCTTTGTTTGTTTGCTTCTTTGTTTGGGGGGTGTCATGTTTGTTTTGGGTTTTTTCTTTTTCTTTTTTTTTCCTTTTCCATTAACTATGTAAACATATGTAAAAGCAGACTTGGAAGGGAAAAATAAGCCCCATCAATACAAACTGTAGATAACAGTGCCAGAAAACTTTTGTACATGATTCTGATTATGTGTGTGGTCACTCCAGAATTATTTCTGCTAAGATAAAAATTAGTTCATCCCTTAGATTACAAAAACTTACTTTGAAGGAAAGTCTCAGAATTTTCCTAGAAATCCAGTGGTAAAACTGGAGGAAAGTGAGAGGTAACACATCATCAACAGTCTGTAACAGACACACTTTTTTCCATCTATATTTTTTAAAGTGTTTTAAAATCTTTCACAGAACAGATATCATCACTGAGTTTCTTTTAGCTGCTCATTTCAATAACTTTGTCAGACAATCCTGTAAAATATTATGCTTTAGTTTCAGCTTCAGAAGGAGGAGAGAGTCATGTAATGTGACAATGACAGGAACTCCTGAGGAGTCTCAAACCGACATTACATTTTCCATATAGACATATGCATATATATTTTTATATATATATATATATATATATATATATATATATATATATATATCTTTATATAAGTTTATATGTGAAATACAGACCAAATAATAAAGAAAACTTGCCTAGATATGTACAAATGAAAAAATAAAACAACCTACTCTGAAATGCACTGAGATTTATGGAGAGTCACATGGACTTCATTCTGTTGTCTCTAACTGTTTTATTGGGGAGTGGAGGAGCTGAATAAACTTTAAACTCTCATGTAGGGATGTATAGCCTGTGTGTCTCTGGCAGATGTGGAAAGGAGATGAAATGGGCAAGGGAGAATCGAATATCCCATCACTGCAGGTTTGTGAAGGGGAAAGAGCACAGCAAAAATCTCACATCTGGCAATCATTTGTCAATAGCTGGAAAGAGAACGGCAGGAAACTTTCTGGCTCTTGTAGAAGATGAAAAGACAAAAAACATGTGTCACACATGCACAGTACTAGTACAATGACTACTACATTTATTTCCCTGCACCACCTTTTTTTTTTTTTTTTAATTTAATGATCTTCAGATATACTTTAATCCATGGTCAAAATCATGCAGTCACTTGACTTGTTAAAGCTGCAGTGTATGTACATTTTTCAAATAAACCCCAGGGCTGATGTTAGAAAATCAAAATCATTCAAGCGTAGGCTGCCTGGTACTTTGGGCAGGAATCCTTGTGGTTTAGTCAATAAACAGAATCTAAATGAAAGACACCGCAGTAACTAGACAGTAATGTTTTGAACAGTTCTTAACACAAAAAGAAAGACAGAGGAACAGAGGCTGACCAAATGTCCAGATACAGTGCTACTGAGCCCATAGAGATCATTTTAGTGCAAGCAGCATCTGTATTTGAGTACAAGGTCACTTGCTGTTCCTTAAGAAAGAAGTATTTTTTATTTAGGGCTATTTTTATGGCTCTTCTATAGTTCTGGGTTTGATTTTGTTTGTGCTTCCTCCCTTCCCTTCCCCTGCCCCCTTATTTTTTTTTCCATAGAGATTTGCCCTGCAGAAATATCTGCTAAATAAAAGATAAAAGGGTCACTTTCTCTTTTCTGAGCCACAACGCCAGATTTAACTAACTCACAACTATCACACCATACAATATTACAAATGCTCGTAGGGAAAGCATCATCACAAACTACAAAAATTGAATAGCTATTGGTACCACTGGTGGTTTTTCATACCTAGCTATCAGTTTATTCCTCTGATTTTAAGGAGAAACTACTGCAGCAGAAGCACATCTTTTCCCTGTGATTCTGCAAGTAAATGCTACAGTTTGTTTAAGCTGGCAAAATCACAGTAGCTTGCCAAATTTTAACAGGAGCAATATCTCTCCCTAACAAGTCTGATCATGGTTAATTACAACGCAGACCAGAAAGCAGCCACAATTATTCATTATTACAGGAAATACCTTATTTAAATTTTATGGAAATTTGCACTTGTACTTCAGTATGCCTGGGAAAATAACTCCACTCACACAAGGAAGGACCTCAAACATCTGAAACACCCAAGATGCTACTGGAAGAAAAATGGTGCCTTGATATTTAGATCAGGACATAGCAACAGTGACTATATTTACTGAGTCCAACCACCATGAAATATTGTTTTCAAGAAACCCTTTTTAGTTCAATCATAGGAGTTGTAAACATCAGCAAAATGCTATGAAGTGTATTTTAATTGAAAAAGAAAAAAACCAAACCTGTGACTATAAAGATATAGCAAACAAACAGACAGACAGACAGATAGATATGTATTTTCATCTACATACACGTACATATATGTCTTTGTGTGCAGTGCTTCACAAATTGCACCCATCCTTCACAATTTACTTGTGCTCTCCTTGATATCCTCCACAGTGCAAAGGAGTTTCAGGTTCCAAACTTGCAGACAGTGAGAAGAGAGGGGCAGAGGGATGGGGATGCTTTCGGGTACCCCATCAGTATTAGCATATCAATAAGACTGTATCATTAATCCTCACTGGGATAAGCAAGTGCAGCAGGGCACCAGGGAAAAAACTGCTTCCACACATGTAGGTATGGGTAAGGAAACACACAGTTTACTAAGCACTGGAGCACAGAGCTTCTTTTCTCTTTTTTTTTTCCCTCTTTTACATTCTATGTGTGTATAAACAATTCTGCTGATTTAGCTTTCGTTCAGTATTCCTCCACCAATTAGCCATATATCAGATGGTGGTTGTACCCATCCCATTTATGCTTTGAGCTATCATCTCACTCTCACTACAATTGCAAATACAGGTCTCAGAGTGTAAATTTACATGAATCATTATTCCTGGTAATATAGGGAGCTTCAAAAACAGGTTTAACTTTGTTCTAATACTTCAATATCACAAAATATGACAAAAGATAACTCCAGGGATGAGTTAGCCCTGAAAATGGTTTCCCAAAACATCAAAGAAGGTGATTTCACCTCAGCTCATTCTACAGATCAAGTTTGCAGCATAGCCCAGTGAACAATTGTGTTAACAGCAATGGAACTGTGGGATGATTGAGCAAAGGTGTTGAACCATACAGAAGCCAGGATGGAGAAAAGATGTGTTTTCTGTCAGAGAAAATCCTGAAAAATTCAGAGCAAACAGGAATTAAGCATTAGAAATAATACATTACACTGAAAAGTTCTCTATCAGGGTTGTATGAAACTACAAATGGAATAATTTATTTTTTGCTGCTAGATCCCCCTGACTAACTGTACATAAAGTCACACGTAACAGTAAGACACAAGTAACAGTGACAATATTCATCACTTAATAAAAGTGTTCCACCTACAAAACACCGTCTAAACATTAACAAACAACCGTTCTACCAGATACATCCCATAAAGACAGCAGGGTTACTATTTAAGCTGGAAGCAAACTTTAATGACTGTTGCAAGTCTGCCATTTTGCTTGCACTTTGGGATTATGTTTGCTTTATACACTAATAAAACATTATATACACACTCATACTAAGATAAGGAAGACATACATACATGTTTCCAAAATTCTCTGCTGTGAGGGTTGTGAAGCACTGGAACAGGTTTCCCAAAGAAGTGGTGGATGTCTCATCCCTGGAAGTGTTCAAGGACAGGTTGAATGGCCCTCTGAGCAACCTGGTCTAGTGGAATGTGTCCCTTCCCACGCCAGGGGAACTGGAACTAGATGGACTTTAAGATCCTTTCCAGCCCAAAGCATTCAATGATTCTATGGTTCTTACCCCGCACTTTTCCCTCTGCTGTAGTGTTCTAAGTAGGAAGAAACACAACTTGCTATCATGTCATCATCTCCAAAATCTCCTTAGCTACTAAGGAAAACAAATAAGGCCTGGAGCACACTCTCTAAGCACACCCACACAAACATATATTTTAGTAAACATGGCCTCTCTATGGAAAGTCTCAGGTCCATTATGAGCATGCTCTTTCTTAATCACTGCTTGACATCAGAGAGAAGACATTCTCTTATCTGAGAGGGTTCACCTAATCAAATAGTCTTCAGTTAACTGAATACGTGCCCACTAGTTGATGTGGTGTTTGGTCTTTTCTTGCTTTATTTGTGTAGGTTTTTGTCTTCATATAAGTATCAAATACTTAAGAGATTAGAAAAGAGAGGGCTGTACAAAACCTAGCCTTTAAAATACTACTTTTATTACTCGATTACTTTTGGATCGAGGGAAATCTCTTTCAGTGCTGGAAATGTCTGTTATTCTTAGTGGAAACAATGTCATCTTCCAACAATTGCAGACCCATCTCACAATGTTCGTTAGGCAGCACCAACACAGACTGAGACAATAAGGTTCTAACCCACCGCTCTCCCTTCTGACCCACTCAAAACTACCAGCTCTGATTCAGCTCGAGAGATCCTTCCAAATGTCCTGTGCAAATCCTCTCCATTGAATGAAATAACGAAACAGAGATTTTGCCAAAATTCAAACTATCTGTGTCTCAAGAAGTACTTTTCCTATTATCATCTTGAGTCATATTTTAAAGTTATTGTTGGAGTTTTCTACACTGCAGGTTGCCATGCAGGGATAGTAGAGCTAAGACAGAAATTAACTTGGGCAAAGAAAACATCTTGAATGACTCTGAAGCAGAGTTCTGCCTTCCAATAGCAGAATATGTTACTTTACTTTGCTCTAGAGAAAAACAGCCCACACAGAGCCTTGTGAACCTGCAATTGGGTTGCTGTTTGGACTGTAAGCTATTTTGAATCACTCCACTACAAGGCACACTACCACACAGACAAACTGAAACATCTTGCACTATTCAAGCTGCTTTCAAATAAACAAACAAAAAGCTGGTGACCTGCTAAAAGCCAGTGGCTGGTAAAACAAAACTGAGCTCTGTGTCCATTTTTCAAAGATTTCCTATTTCTGGTTCTGGGCATAAAATTATACAGGAAACACACCATGTTCCCCAAGTCAGTGCATTGCATGCTTTCTCACCTCATAAAATCAATGTCATGTGGATCTGTTTCTCCACTGTGCACTCTGGATCAACATTACTGTACAGGTATGCTTTTGCCACAAACACAGTGCTAAACAAAGATGGCTACTAACTAAACTGCAGTTTGATTATCAAATTAATATTTCTTACCTGCAGACCATTTTGCTCATACTCTTTTCTATTTTTCCCTCTTAAATGCCTCATTTTTTAAGTATGTTTCCTATTAATGTAGCATGAAACTTGTAATATGAAGGCTTTCTCACCTATTGTCTGGATCATGTCACTCCCTTCTTTGATGTGGAAGGTAAAGGAAACTGATTCAAGTCCAGGCTCTTCATCCTAAACTTCAAGGCTCTGAACAACTCTGCTTCTGGCTATGTTTCTGTTCCCCATCACATTCTTTTTCATTCTACTTCCTGCAGCCAATAGCCTTCCTCCTCCCTTGCCTATTTAGCCACTTCTTGTCTTCTATGCCTTTTTTCACACCTGTGCAGCTCTTCTCACTGCAGTCAATCCACTTGTCCTTTAAAACAACTAGTTTCTGATGTAAAGCACAAAGACTTTAAGTCACTTAGAAGAAATTGTCTGTGTCTTACTATAAAACATCAACTGCAAAGCTCAGAGAGACAATAATTTAGGGGCCGTGTTTCATAACTGGACCACTCTGAACATCAGTTTCAGTTAGGAATGTTTACAAGAGAGGGTCATCTACTGCTCTTTCACACAGTGAAAGATGATGGCATACTAGCCATCCTTCAATAAAATGTTTAAAATCATCATTAAAATAACCTTCCCCTACAAATAAATCTTTCTATCACTGGCTGTTGCTATACATATGTGCGTTTTTTGATAACTGTTTAAATAATTTTAAATGTAAATGATGCCTTCACAGGATAATGTTTACACTGAAACATTCTCAAGAATCAGAAACTGCAATGTTTAGGATTTTTAAGAGATTTAGAATCAAATCTATGAGAAGGTAGAAAAATCTTCTGTCCTTAGCAGTAGGATTATTAAGCAGATGTCACAAGAGAAAAAAGTGATAATCTGAACATAATCTTAGTCCCACCTGGAAGAAGAAAATTGAAATAAGAGAAACAGATTGGGAAGTCCTTCCTTTGGAAAACAAAGCTAGAAGCAAATTTAGTTGAAATGCTACACCTTTTTGAAAGAAAAAGAAAACACAAAAAAAAAAATTGAAGGCAAGATAACCTTTTTCTCACTGTCATTTTTTGTCAAGTATCAACTGTGTAAGACACCTGTCATGTCAAAAAAATTTAAAACTCTGGAAGAAAAATACCAAAAGACAATTTACACTGTGAAACTGAAGGGAGATTATCTTCAGAAAACTTTCTTCTGCACTCACATGTAGTGATAATTTTTCATTGGGGTTTCATTGAGTTTGTAAGCCTATTAGGAAGGCACCTACACAAGGATAACATCAAATAACTTTGGAAATTTTATATGGCAGAGACACGGACAGTAAACTACACAGAGATGGCAAGGACATAAAGGAATTCCAGAGCTATCACAGTGAAATGAAAGCAGAAACACAATTTGATAAGAAGGCTAAAACATAGCACCAGGTCCTATCTGAATGTTTATTCTTTCTCTACATAAACCATTAGTTTACACTGAACTCTTAACCTCAGGAAGACTAAAAAGTAGTAGTGACCTAATATACCGTTGCAATATTCCAGCCTTAGAAGTCTGCTTGCTTTGTTATGGAAGGAATGTTATATTGTATAAATGCTGTTAAACACCTGCCCTCTCAAGCATTTATTTCGTTGCACAGTTCTTAAAAAAAAATCATTTCAGAACCCATCTAAAAGGACTGAGAATCCATCCTTCACATGAAAGCCATTTGATTTTGGGCAGTAGAGCAACTGAAATCCAGGAATATATCACAGAATGGAGTCACATGTCTGAAACATTAGGTGGTAGCTCATCATTAAGTGCAATGTGGCAACTAAAACTGACCTCTTTAATATAGAAGATATATTTACTTTCCAGAAAACTACTGCACAGACAAAATTCCATGTTTGAAATGAAGCATTTGTGGAATTTAAAATGTCTTCATAGATTATAAAAAAAAAGTATATTTTCCAAGACTTTCCGAGACCTAAAGATAATCAATCCACTATTAACTCTAAAAAGTAAATTTAGGGTTGACTTGTTTTATTTCTTTTCCTAAATGAGAAACGAACTTTTATATGACGTTATTTTTCTTGTCTAGTCAACTCTCACAGCCTCAGAGTCATCGTGTTCTCTTCAGAACCAGACTCTTGTGGGTTTTAACATGATGGTTAGCTTCTGTACCTTCTCATCCCATGATCAGTTCAATCTGTGATATGACACAGGTTTATTTCTGTGTCTTAAATCTCAGGTTATCTTATGCCCATCTTTAGAGCCACATTCTAGCTCAATGCATTCTGACCTAAAAAGGAATCAAAACACTGAACCTCAAACCAGTTACTTTCTCCAGAAAGCAGATTAATATTGTATCATTGTTCTCAGTTTCTGATTTTGACCTGGTAATTTGAAATTACCATCCTATTTTTCAAATGTCTTCGTGCAGGCAGAAATCTGAATTACCAGGGATCTGAATGCACTCCAATGACCCACTTTGACAATACATTTTAACACAGTGCAGATAGCAAAGAGCATCGTCCTAGTCCCGACTTCTTTTATTCGTCCTTTTATCTTTCCACTTTCAGTGTTCCTTGTATGAGAGACTTTATTACCTTTCTCAATCCATAAAATCAGTTTTCTTCAGGTCTCAGCTTTTTCCTTCCTCTTTAGTGTGGCCAGTTCAACGTCAGTGATTTTTTTATTTTCCATTTCTGCAGAAAGGTCTTTCTGTTCTTCCACGACTACAATACCCTGTGTAAACATCTGAATTCATAGTCCAGCTTTTCTTTCTCCTATACTTCAAAGATTCTCTTGCTGCTTAAGAGCTTAACCAACATCTGAAGAGATAAAGTGATGTGTGGGACAACTTTTCCTCCCTTTCATGGTCATGTGGTGCCCCTCCAACCTGCAGTTACTTAACATCCCAAGGTGGTGGTATACATACATGGAAGACTACAAGCAGGAAAACGGGCATACAATGCAGCAGCAGAAATCAAAAAAGAAAGCCAACACTACACAACTAGTCAGATCTCTCTAAGCCAGAAGCAAGTGCTTCATAGACCATCAAAAATTAATGACTCTGGAAGCCACTCCATCTTGCTTTTCTATTCATGATCATCAGTGTAACTCTTCAAATCAATACGAACAGCAATACGACAAATGAGAGCACAAAGTAATTTCTAGAATCTGTTCTTCACCTTAGCTGTCCAGACTCCATATACTCTTTCCAATTCAAATTATTATATCCAATGATCCATTCTATTACAGTTCAAACTAGACCTTAATTTTCCAGAAAGGTGCTTGGTATCTGCCAAACTCCAGGGTAGCAGATAAGTTTTGTATCAATGTTAAATATATTAATAATTGATGACTTTGATTTTAAACTTTAAAATTTAAATATACAACCAACATCATATTTCAAGAAGAAGGAAGACAAGAAGGTTATTACTCTGAATGTTAGCAAATAGATACCTGTACACACAGAAGCTCCCTTAACACATTTTAAGTCACACAAAAAGCTGTCAGATAAAGTTGATCTCCCAGGAATGAAAAAACTATTCTCTAATAAATGTAATACAGAAATGTACACTACAATCTGCTTTGTCATCTATATTCCCAAGTGGTAAAAATATTAAAACCGAGTTGAGAACAAGTATAATTAGCCAAGCATTTAGTGTCTTTCACTTCATGAATTCTAATATTATCCAGGTCTCTGAACCTTATTTGACTGATGGGTGAATAAATGGAATAAAACCCCATTATTACTCTGATAAAATTTGTATCTGAGTTGTCTTTTTTCCTTTGGTTCTTTTTATTTGTGTGCTACGTTGTACATGGCAGGCAGTGTATGAAGATTCAAATGCTTTGGATTCTGAATGTCATGCAAATTCATAGTTTGACATTGTTTGATATTGTGCTGACTGCTACTAAAAATTTTGAAATAATGTTCAAGCTTTAATAATTGGATGACATTTTTCTGATAAAAAGCTAAGTTTCTTTCTGTCAAAAATGCAGAAATGAATGAAAAGGTCTTTAAAGTGTCCCTCTCTGATCCCTGGGGCATAGCAGTGCTGAGAGCACAGCTACTGTGTAGAATCTCTCTCAAAGGAATAACAACTCTATGTGAAGGAGCTATTTACAACTTGCCTTGTGTATCATCAGCAAAAACAAAAGATACAACAAGCATAAAGGCTTTTTGCCCCGTCTATCCCTCCTGACATTTATCCCTCCCACCCACACAGGAAATAAGGGGAGAGGGAAGGAGCAGCATGGCTTTTATGTAAAATAGGGGTCTTTGAGGTAATGGTTACTCTGAGCTTTGGGAGAGAAATATCTGCTAAATCCTTCACTCCTCCCCTCCTCACACTGATATGAACACACACATACATATTGCCTTTCCATACTAAGGCTGTCCAGGGGCAACAAGAACATGGAATAAAATAGGAATGATGCTGTTCTGACCAGGAGTTGAAAAGATAGGCCAAAGGGAGAGAGGAAGTGACAAGAGGTAGAAGTGAAAGACACTTCAATGACTTGTGCAGCTAATGGAAAGCGCCCAGAGCCAGATGTTTCTTGTAAATAACAATGAGACTGAGAAAGCCTTTTCAGGACAGTGCCAGTGACTGTCAAGGAAAGGTTAAGAATTATGGAATTTTAACAGGTCATAGGAAAAATCTGCAACAGGCAGTGGACAGATCAAAGACATATCACCAATGAGGAAATGTGACTGACACTGTGGAAATTTTTCTGTAGTTCAAAGGGACTTGAGGGCTGCCAGAAGGCAACCCTAAAACTTCTGTGGAAGCACACTGCGTGTTCTTCAGTCCCAGAGATGGTGCCAAGAGTCTGAGACCAGATGCAAGTTCAGGAAAAGATGGAAGTACAGTCTTCTTTTCAATACATTTCCCTATTTCATAAAGGCAATTTCTGTTCTTTTCCTCTAACAATTTTTATTCATTACCTAAACCATGCTAGACTACAGGTTAATGCTTGTGGGATTTTTTCCTCACTGAAAGGTTCTGCTGTGGCTCATTAGCACCAAGAGAACCCTTGACAGACATGCATGCCTTCAGAAATACAGAGCAAATGCAAGGACAAATCAGCAGATGGTCCATACACTTATGGAGTAGCACAAAAAGAAAAGTTCAAGATTTCTGAAGCGGAAGGCAAAACTTGCAGTGCTTACTTTACTTTGTTCTGGCATTTATGACACACAGCCAGAGAAGACACCTGTGCAGACCAAGGAACTCAGGTATAAGTCTTGGTAAGGCTTAAGGACTTCAGCAGGAATACCATTGCACTAGTAAAGACATATTTGCACATTAATGACTGAGATGGAGAGCCACTGAAAACAGTATACAATGTTTTTATCAGTACCAAAAAATTGCAACTGAAGCTGCTGCAAGGAGGAAGAGGAAAAAAAATCCCATGAGAAAGAGCACAGAGAAAAAAAAAAAAGGATCTTTGATTCAAGAGATACTGCTGTGACAAATATATTGTTAAAGGCCATACTTCCAGCTGGTTCCAAATATGCAACTATTTTACATGTTACTGTCATATAAAATGTTGCAAAATGTCACTAACAGTTTAAAGCATACTTTGCAAGAAAATTCAATAGATGATTACCCAACTTCCTTCCCAGTGCAGCTTTCTAAGAAATGGGCAGCATATCAGTAAAATCCTAACATTAAATCAACAAGATGTTACTGACAGAATATGAAAATATAGTCTTTAGAGCAAGATCAATAAATTAAGGTAGTTTACAGACACAAGGAATGAATTTGGTTGTGGATAATGGAGAAAGAAAAGAGAGTGAACATGATTTGCTCTGTGAGGAATAAGAACATTGCCAATATACAACTTGATTACTGAATATGGCCATTTATATAAAAACTCTTCCTTCTCTGTTATACAAATTTTTCAAGGCCTAGAAAGAGAGCATTTTACTTCACTTTTCAATTGATTCTAAAATTTTTATCATATTCTTGGTCAGAATTTAATGGGACACCTGGATAGGCTGAGATAATGTACTATTGGATGTAACAGAAGTGCAGTAAATAGTGAAATTCTTCAACAGTACATCCAGTGGTGCTCTTTTTTTTTTTTTTGAGCATTATGCAGAATCTTCACAATAGATGTTAGATTGGATTGCTCTTCCCAATTTTTCTGTATTTCTATTTTTCTTATGCTTCTGTCTTTCTAAGCTCTACACATAGCTCTTTTGAATTAAAATTCTTGAAGATTGATTAAGTGTTTCCAAATAAAATTATTGGAACTGAAAGAGGCTAGTATTTACACTCATGATAGCATTATGTGGTGGCTCCCATGTCTGTGCCAGTCAACAAAATCAGTGTCAGACTGAGGTAAGCATCTGATGTTTTTCAGAGGAGAGAGGAAGGCTAGCTAAATAAATAAGCTAAATATTAATACCCTAAATCTTTCAACATGCAATTTATTCCTTTAGATAACACAAGACATGTAAAAGGGAGGAGTATGCATTACTCTGTAAATCAGTGCAACTTGGCACATGTTTTATTGTCCTTATCCCTGCTCATCCCACCACAGATAACACTAATCAAGTGGCAGTGTTCATGCAACATTTCTGCTGTGAAAAACTATCTCATATGCAAATCAAAACAAAAACTACATTCATTTATTTCTAAGAATTTTATCACCTTTCTTCAATTTCCCTGTAAGGAATGAGCAACCTGTTTGTTGGCTTGTCTTTCTTAGTTAAAGGCAGCCTACTTCTTGGAGAAATCTATTTATTTGTTTTAAACATGTTTTTACAGGCCTTTTAATGGAACAGGAGTGGGTGGGGGTCGGGGTTTGTGTAGGTAAAAAGTAGTGTCTGAAAGCGGCCTTAATAGGTTTGTCAGCTGTAGTGCCAAGGAACTTCAAGCTTAGTCCAAATTCAGAAGATGCAGAGGTGTGTATTGCTGTCTTTCACTTCATATCCAAGTCTAAGAAAGCAGAGAACCAATCTGCTGAAAACATACTGCCTGCATGAAAGGGTATCACTAGGTCTGCATATGGGTCCATACTGTCCTCTGTGGGGATCTAAAAATCCTTTTTATTTGGTTATGTGCTTACCAAAAAATACAAGAAAACAGCTAGAAACAGATCAAAAATAACTAAATAATTCACTATAAATCAGTCTACATTCTAAGGCAATTTTGGAAACAATTCTGCAAGGCAAGAACAGGAAACTTTCAAAAACTACTGTGGGAATTTTGTCTTCACAGTACTCTAAATACCTGATACCTACAAGTGGTCTTTTCTTTTCTTTTTTTTTTTTTTTTTTTCCTGAATGAGTTAAGAACAAATAGATTTAATATAAATTAAAACATATGTGCTTGCTCCACCTTACATTTTTATTTCTGGGCCTTGCAACTGTCTGTTTTGTCCCTGATTTTTGCAGCCAGAGTCAGACATAAATTCTTTCAATTAATAAAGCTAACAAACTAAGAATATTTCTACAAAATCAACAATAAAACAACAAATAATTTATGTACCTTTCTGTCAAATGTTTCCTGTAGATACACGTACATATTGCTTTGTCTCTTTCTCATTTTCTTTCCTAATTCAGACTACATATATAAGCCAAGTACATAAGTGTAAACATATGAAACATCACTTTATGCCTAAATGCTTTGCTTATTCATAGCTCAAAAATCCAAACTTTTTTTATTTTTTTTTCCAAATTTGGCCTTGAAAGAACCTGCTAACAAGAATTATTTATATTACAGTGTTTAAAACTATGGATTGTTGGTAGGGTTGAGCTATATGGGAAAAAAAATATCGCAATTCTTTGACATTCTAAAGCAGCTGGGAATACTTTAACCAAAGTGTAAAAGAATATACTGAAAACACAAAAAACCTTAACCCACATTTCTAACAGAGATGCAGTCATGAAAAGAATATTGCTAAGTGATAAGAAGCCACTGATTTTTAATTTTTTTTTTTTTTCAAATTCAGTTAGCACTGACTGTCATGTGAGAGCATGGTATATGAAGAGTGGATTTAAAGTCTCATATAAGGGACCAACTGTAAAACTAGTAATCAGTTTTGTGCCTTCAAGATGTTTTTCTTTTGATTAACTTGTCTTGACGTGGTTTGCACACCACAAACATGAAAGAGATAAAAACTCTTTCTCAAATGATGTCTCAAGGCCCTTTAAAAAAAACGCTCAAAATGACAATTTAAGCTGTCTTATTGTAAGAAACTTTTTAATGATTATAAGTTAATATGAGTTATCACCTTTCAAGGTTGGTCTGTATTAGGAAGGTTGCATCAAAATACATGAATTCATCTAAAAACAGATCATTACTACAAAACCATAATGTAGACATGTTTAGATATAAGATCTACACACGTTAATATAAATCTTGTTTTGAGTTCATACACATTATCATGGCTTAAGAAATTGTTGTTTCTCAGCTTAACAATGATATCTAAATGCACGTGTATTTATTACCCACTGTAAACCTGAGGTAAAAAGTGGACAAATGAAGCTGAGTGACCGAGGGGGTTTACTTACATGTGTTACTTCATATTTGTTGTGCTGAGTAGATGGAGTTAATTTGTGTTGCTCAGCAGACTTACAGGACCAGATCATATTCTGAGTCATTGTTCACTGAATTACTGGTTTAGTTCAATGCAGTTATAGCAAAATTCAAACTGGTCTAAACAAGTCTACATTTGGGCTTATAGCAGCATAATTAAATGAGTATGTACATGGATATACAGACCTTACAGATACGTATATAGATGTGTGTATATAGATATATGCTAAGTCTGTGTTGTATGTACATACACGTTCCTCAAATTACCTTATTTTTTTGGTCTGGGTTTTGGATTTTTTATTTTTATTGGTTGGGCGGATGACAGGGCAGGGGCATGAAGACCCAACTACAGGAAGCCTCAGTGTAAAACACAGGGTTAACTTCTACTTTACATTTGCAAGTCAAAGTATAAAAGTCTGAACTTAGCATATTTCTGAGTATCAAAAGGCATAATTATCCATGTTAAATGCATTATTTTAATGACTTAATTTTTACACCAGTATCACTGTTTTGTGAAATCCAAATAATGCTTATCAATGAATGCTTAGCATTCTCTGAAATTCCCAGCCATTGTGTATTGCACATTATTCTCTTCATATTATAACACTAAAACCAAAATGGTTCTCTACCTTTTTTCACCTTGAGACAAGAGACTGCAAAATGAATGCAGTGCTAGATCTGATTTGAGTAGAAAGCTGATTGTACTTTCACGTTGCTATGCATACAAAGAAAATGCATCTTTTGTTTTAAAAATAATGAAAGAACTTTATTTTATTTTGACATCAGGCTTGTAGCTAAATTTGACCTTCTGTCAAATTACCTCTTTTCAGAATGATATGAGAAATTTGATTGCAGGGAATTTCCAAAATTTTCTTCATCATGGTTTTTAGAAATGTGTTACAATTATTGCAATTGGGAAATTACTTTTAACAGTTTCAAATAGTACCATAAATATATTTACATACATTATATTATTATAGATCACTGACCACATATCTTCAATTATAGTAATTTTAAAATTTTCATTTTCAGGCCATCATGTGCAAACTGTGAGTTTGTACTGAATATAGTTCAAAACTTCTATCATATTTAAAATGCATATTGTTTAGAATTTATGAAAGGGGTTAATGAGGGTTTCTGAAATTTGAAGTAATTATTCTGTCTATAAATCATTCTTTTCCTTTATGGCTGACTGCTTGTTGAGTTTATAACCCTCCATAAGCCTTGTCAATTTAACTGTTTAAAAAAACCACCACTAAACCTTCATAAATGGGAACTAATCAGATTAACATCTTTAATTGACAAATCTATCTCATTTTATACAAGCAAAAGAATTAAGCATAAAGCCAAATATAGATGTCCTAACAGCTCTTATGCAATAGATAACACAGGATACAGTTTATTATAGGTTGTTTGGGAATTCTTTCTTTCATAGTGCTACATTCTTTAAAGGAAAAATGTCCAGTATAACTGGATTTTCTAAAAGATACATGGAAAAATGAGAAATTATAGTGTGTGCATCTGCTCCACAATGTAAAACATTTCAAACAAGTCTCGTATTTTCCTTTGCTGCTAAGATGTACTACACTAATTTTTAACTTCAAAATTCAGAAAGAGTAAATTATACATCAGTTAAAAAATTACACATGTTAACATCTTCATACATGTACAGAGAGGCTATGTGCATACTTACATAAGATTGAAGATCCTCTTATTTTTATTCATTTTTATTTTTTCTTATTTTAAGTACCATAGGCTTACTTTCACCACTTTCCATGCTAACCTGTCAGTATTAAGCATCATTAGTTTTTATTTACTCTTGTATACAACGTTTGATATCACTGATAGCATATCATCCAGAAATCAAATATGTATCTATATAATACATGGTCTGAAAGAGCCCTTGCAAGGAAGGAAACCATCTAGCAGTAAAAATGCCAACATGAGCAACAATAAACTTAAGACCATAGGCAACCTTTGAAGTGGCATGGTTATTGCAAACGACTGCAAGACACCAAATCTTCTCCATGACCTCTGTGACCATTTCTCACTTGCAAAACCAAAACTCATCACATCACTTGTGTCACTTTTTCTGTAAACACAAATACACATACAGGAACATTTTTGCACCCTAAGGTATTTAGATAAATATATAAATATCTAGAGCATTGTTTCACAGGAGGGACCTAATCAGTCTGTATTTACATCCTTGCTGCTTCTTTGACTTCAGCAAGAAGCTGAAGTCAAAAGTTCTCTCTTCACGAGAGAACCTGCAAAAAGCCTAAGTGGGTTGGCTTATGTGTGTACACATGTGTACAAATTCCATGACAAAATTGTCCAAACACAGGTGTCTAAATTTTTGTAAAAATAGTCTGATTTTTGGAAATCAAGATAACCCACAAATGTCACTGAGGTCCCAACTACACTTCCATATACATAGCCACATAGAATACTTTCACACTAATCACCAATAATTTGTAGACGAAACCAACTATAGTACTAAATATATTATAATTTTACACCTTGAAGAGCTCTGAACTGAAGACTTCACAGTAATTTTTTTTAAGAATCAGTTAAAAATCACACATGGCATATGACTTGAGTAGCCTGAGACCATATAAAAACACAGAGACACTGAAAAAAAATCTAGTATGACTCAAAACAGTTTCTTTCCAAGGACTGTATCTGCAGGACTGTTGTTCCAAGCTGCCTATTCTTGCTCTACTAAACAGTCCTGTTTAAACTTTGCTTAAAAGTTATTACTACAACTAACGCCAGTTGGAAGGATAAGTTTTATTTCCCTTAAAGAAATAAAATCTCACAAATCTGCAGTATTGTTATGTTTTGTTACTTGGTCCTTTTGCAGTCTAAAATTAAATCCTCCTGAGTCATGTCAACCGTTAATACAAAGAAATGTTTAAAAAATGTAAAAAGGAATGAGGGAGTAGTAATGGTAACATACAGTACCATGAGCTGCTTTGGCCTCCCAGCCAGGGGTGTAGAGTTAACAGAGTTAACTGCCATCAGCAGACAAGGAGGGGAATAAACCTCCCCCCCTTGTCCCAGGCCATGGGTTGGGGCAGCAAAGCAGGAGGGGGACGGGGGAGAGGTCTGGCAGTTTACAGAAGGCAACCCAGCTCCCTCCCAGTGCATTCCTTTCCCTCTACCTCCCAACCTCTTTGCGTGTGTCTTGTCATATTTTCTTCAGCTGCTAATTGTCTGGACTGAGAGATTTTAAACAGCCGCAGCTTAGGAAAAGCGAAACCTGTCTAAGTGACTATTGCAGCCCGTAAGCTTCATGCTGCCGGATAAAATTTTCCAGGGGAAGTGCTCTTCTGATAGTTCTCGAGTCACTAAGTCACCCTCCCTCCTCCTTTCCCCACCACACACACTCCCCTTGAGGCCTGAATGCACTTGTGGCAATAAAACATTCATGCGACTTGGAATTTTAACACAATGCCATTTCCCTAGTTTAACCTGAAAGGAATGCACTAGTCACAACAGACTACATCATCCTGCCATTAAGCCCTGCCAAGGAACCGCTTTTTTGGCTGTGCTGGGCCAGCGTTGACGGGAAAGGAGTACACAGACCCACACACAGAGCACAGAGGGGCCACCTCTGCTTCCTCAGCCTTCTCCAGCAACACCCAGCTCTTAACCATGACCCCTGGCCTGTGTCAGCACTGTGACAGCCCTGTGATGCATGTGTCACTTCAGGACTTCTGCAGAGTCACAACACTGAGCAGGCAACTCCTGCCTTTCACTGACTTGCTGCTCTGTCTCAACACGCACTTGAACATCTGCCAGAGGGTGGTTGCTTCCCCCCCTCTTCTTTTTTCTACATTTTCCAGCAGTTTTTTAAAACATATACACTATTGTTACTGTTGAATGTCTTCTGTTTAAATCCAGAGACCTTTCAGCAACTATATAGCCTCCCCCATCCAAGAGGGGGGGAAAAAAAAAAAGCCAACAAAAAACCAAACCCTACCATAATTAGGTTATGATTACTGAAAGAACAGTTTGCTTAGGGGACTAGTTAGCAAAGCTACCAGAACTTTGGTATTTTAGTGGACTTTTTTGGGGTTTTTTTTAAGTAATTCAGAAAAAGGGGAAGAAAAGAAGCATTTCCTTGATGATTTACAAAGAATGATGATGGCAATAGGAAAACATTGAGTATCTCATTTGCCCTCTATTAGTGCTTTTGTGCTAACAACACAATTGCTACAAAAACTGTAATGCACCAGAGTGAAACTCAAGAAGTCTTTACCTGTCATTTTGATTTTTGAAACTGTGAACACGGATTTCTAAGACCTGAATTTACTAACTTTGTTGTGTTCTGAACGAAAAGCAGCACAGACAACTTCACCAATAATAATTTTGGTTCTCCTTGCTTTTCTTTACTATTCCCTTTAATTCCTCTGCAGTTGAACTACCTTTGATTTAAGTGGACAGAGTGCACTGAACAAACAAGCAAGGAAATATTTTCAAAAACCTGGAACTATACTTTTAGCCATTTTTGCACTTGCTCTGAAAAGGGAAGTGATACCACTCATACTATGTGTCCTTGCTATGTCCCTCACGCAGGTGTCTGTCCATTACTACAGATGTCCATAAACCAAATAAGGAGATAAAAGCATTCCTAGTTCTGCAGTAGACAGCATTGATTGTAACTCATGAGAGTTGACTAGCACTCCCTCATGACTGATTATAGTGTTATCATAATTATCGACATGCCATTGTGGTTCCACAGATGCTTTACAGAATGACCCAAGGGGATAGGTCCCTCTGCCCAAGGAGTTTACAAAGGGAGTGAGACATCACCATTTGTGCACCAAGTATAAGGCGCAGATAGATGAGGAGGAGGAAGAGAAAGTGGTTACCACATCTGAAGGGCCAGGAGATAAGCTTTTGTTAGATAGTATCTCATTCCTACATCATAAAATCTGGAACCATATCTCCACGTGTAATCAACCAGAGGTCAGGGGAAACAAACACAGGTTAGAAAGATATTCCATCAATTCACAACATTCAAGTGCTGCAAAACAGATTAACAGCTTTGCTGATGAAGAATGCCTTGTGTCACTGGCATTTAAAATAATTTTTCTGTGATTTTTCTATTGAGACTCATGCTTCCAGAATGCAAAAGAAAGCAGCAGTTCCTCTTGACTCCAGGTTTGTCTGACTAAAGTGTATGTTTACAGAAAATTCAAGCTTGATTCGCTGTTTTCTAGGATGTCAGAGATTTTATAAATGCCAAAGCAACCACAGTGAACAGTGGTTAGTATCACACACTTCACAGAAAGAAATCCACTGTTGAACAAATTTAGGCTAGATTTCCCCAAATTGCTAGATTTTATAATTCCCACTCTGTTATGGATTAGTTTATGTCATGATGTGAAGATGTAGGTAATTAGGGGAGAAAATCTTTGGCTTTGCAAACACTGTTCTTGTGTCTGCAGAATTTCCTTCTGGTTACTGCAAATAATCTTGACTCTTCATTTAAATTGCAAGTAGTACTTTAGGCAGTATGGAAATAAAAGAAATGCTTCCTTACACACACAAAATACTTTCTAATATGCTCCAATATGTACAGAGTCAAGTTTGCTTTATGTTTACCATGAATACACATGAATACATATTTACAGCAATGTAAATGCTCAGCATGAGGAATTGCATTTGAAGCAAAGACAAAAGTTAAGCAGGCATATATGTACTCAAAGCTGTTCCACAGCTGAAGGTAAACAACCCTTTAAATTTAGTCTATGGATGATAATACAGTGACTCAGAACACAGAGTTCCCAAAAACTGTTTTTCTGTTCTGAAAAATCTGTTGCTAGAAATCCATAATTGGTCTTTTAGAGGTACACTCTAGCATTTCAGAAAATTTTCAGCAGCTAGGTGACCCAAACCCATGAACTGTAAAAGACCTGCCATCATTTCAAAAGGCCTACTTTTAAATTTGCCTAGAATGAATGTATTCAGCATTTATACAGAAGGCTGTAGACTCTACAAACCTATGCCTGCAATCTCAAATATATGTAAGTAGCCTTGGATTTCTAGTGCTCAATATGACCTGTCGGTGCTTATAATTATTTCTCATTTAACAAGGTATCTTCTCATACAGTTCTGATAATGAGCACCTACTAATTTCTACTAAATTCTGCTTTATACAGCTCTATCGAGTCTTTCCTAATGGTCTTTCACCTAAAAGCAAAGTCCCTGCTCTTCCATCAAATTATTCTCTTAATAGTTCACTATAGCACAGACTAGTCAGCTACAGGGGCTTCCTTATTTTATGATATCCATTTAGAAAAGGAGGGTAATGGGTAGATAGCATATCAGATTTACCCCTGTTTCATATAGTTCTGTTGAATCATATCCATTCAAAAGAGTAGAAAAACAACCAGTACTTACACAACACTTTGGAGTAAAATTTGCTTGAGAAGTAGTGGAGCTTGGATTTCTCTCGTGACAAAACTGCCATTTGGTTTACATATACCCAAGCAATTTAGACTACCAGTACCAAACCTTATTTTTTTTCCTATTGATGCCTAAAATTTTCTTATGGTGTATGTATAAACAGATACAGAGACTCTCTAGGATATATGATCTGCCTCTCTTAATTATCTTTCACAGACAGCTTAGACACAAATCTCAAGGAGCATGTAGACTGCAGATGGAGAGAACCTAGCTATGCTGCAGAGGGATCAAGAGATCTTCCAGGGCTGTGAGGTTGAAGAATACAATTTAGTTCTGAGTAAAGATGCAAAAATTGTGTTAGCAGCTACTGAAGCACAGACTCTGTACTGCAACAAAAATTTAAGAACATATAGGCATCACAAGCTAATAGCTCTCTAGGGCATGGCTGAGAACATCTATGGGTGATGGTACACCTTAAGAGTTTCAGTCATTCTCGCCTTCACACCAGACAAACACGTTCACGGACTGACTTAGATACAAGTTAAGTGTAATTACAGAATCAGTTGATTTTTGCTATTTTAGGAGTGGTTTATTTGCCCTTGACCTTCTAGACATCATGAAGTAATACAAGAAAGTGCCAAGAAGCCATTAGGCTAGCCAAAACAAAACAAAATGCTTAGAAAGATACTATGAAGCACCATATCTATTTTTTCAGGTTCCTCAGTATTCTCAAGGAGTTAAAATTAACATGATGCAGGAGAGGGAAAAGAAGTTATATCCTTGGTTCTTCACTGCATTATTTCTGAGAGGTGATGAAGTGTCTGTCTGGGAAAGGTGAAAGATCTCTATCGAAGCCCCTCTCTGCAGAAAGATCATCAAAAGTATTCATTGTGTACACACTTCCCCACCATACCAAGAATCTCATCATTTCCTAAATGTATCACAAAAGGCTTGGTTTGAGCTGTTTGAAATAATCCTCAGTCCCTTCTACTGAGAAAGAAAACATTCCGTGATCCCGATATATCCTTTAAGTTCCATATGTGGCTTTGCATGTTATATACTACATTTTCTTTAGGTTAATCAGTGAATCCTTGAATGATAGAATGGATGAAGGTAGCAAGCATGTGCTAAATGTCTATAAAAATCTGTGCTCCACTAAGCTTTATTCCGCTGACAAGGCAGAAAAGAGATATTAGAATATTATAACATCAACTCTGTCTGTCAGAATTCCGCCCATATAGAACATGTGGGGAAGCAGGGATATATGGGGGGATGGGGGGGAAAATCAACCATTTTTCTGAGGGAGGACGCCTTGAGTTTGGCACAAAACGAGCGAAAGTAAGATAGTGGTCTGAAGAAAGAGAATGGACTCCTTGGAACTGAAAAGCTGAGGTAGTATCTCTGAGAATTATAAATCACATTAATTACTTGATGGAGGATGGACATTTAGCACCAACAAAAATGCAGTGAAAGTTGCAAGAGAATTAACATCTGGGTGCTTGTCTGACTCCTCCTCTACAACAATAAGGATCTTTTGCTATTTAGGATTTGGAATCAATGCAGCAGCTAGTGCCAGAGCAGACAGCTGCAGAGTCCTAAAAAGGGAGCAAATGAGTGAATTCACATCTTCAGTTAAAAGTTTTCTGGCTGCTTTTTCAGGTTCCAGTATCTCTGGAGAAGCATCTGAAATGACAGTCTTCTACTGAGTTCATAGGTCTTGGATACTGAGGTATCAAACTAGTACAACTCCTCTCTTCCTCCAAAGACTGGAAGAAACAGCTTGCTTGGTTGCCAGGGTCTGGCTCTGGGGGCTGCCATATCACCATCTGCATGAAAGTCTTCCCAAGGGGTTGAATACAGACTTCTTCCCAGACAAGATTAGTAGAAACATTCATACAAATGCATAATTCTGGAAGAAACTTGCTTTTACTTGACATGCTAGGAAATGGCTTCCTGCTCTGGGTAGGGAAACTGGGCACAGAAAGACTGCTACATGAAGTCTGCTATTTCCATCAGCTACCCCCTTTGACTCCCACACAGATATTCACACAGTGCTTTCAGGAAATTAGGCAGTTCATATGTAAGACTCTTTATCTGAAGCCTGGCCACCAGCACTCCTTTCTTTTGTCCTTCCACCACGACATTAGATGAGGGTCTCAACCTGAAAACTTAGTCAATATGCATGCCTGCATCTATTTCAAATCACTAAGGGCTGTGGAGCCAGATCATGGCCTGACATCACTGACATTTATTTCAGAAGGCAGGTGCAGAATCATTGTTACTGAAAAGAGGTTTGTGGAGTGCAATAACTGCAATAACTAAAATGTAGAAAAGAGTCTAACAAAGGAGCTGCAGTCCAACCTGTCATTCATAATTTTTTATTATTTAGCAGCCATATTTATGAATTGTTCCTCTTACTGGGAACATGTAGTGATCCTGGCATCTTTGGGAAAAATATGGTGCACAAATATATTAATTAACAGAAGAAAGAAGAATTTAATTAAATCAGAAAAATATATTTAGTGATAATAATATAAAGACAATAATAAATATTAAAAGGACGAATCAGTTCCTTTGGTTACAAACAGGTGTGTCATGTAGAAATTCAGTTTCTGCTTTGCCACAGTACACAGAGAAGTAACTTAATTCTCTATTTGGGTGCCAGCTTCCACAAAAAACATAGTACTATGACACAGATTTATGTAACATTATTTTTCTTTCCTTAAAGTGCCTTCAGATAACTTGAAAATGGGGCATACATATATGTGTGTGTGTGTGTGTGTGTGTATGTATGTATATATACATATATATATGAATCTCCAGTCAAATGTATGTAGCTTGTTCATTTTATTAAGTCTAGCTTCTAATGTATCTCTCATAAAAATAGTAACAAGACTGAATAGAAGTCTTTGTTATAAGCTGCAATTTTTATTTTATTTTTTTTTAAATTGCACAGAATGACCACTCTGGCCTTGCTTATAGACAGATTATCTACAGACATAGTCCATTCTCTACATTTTCATGTTCCTTTATTGTGTTTTCATTGAATTTTGAAGTCTGACAAGACTGCAAGACTTGGTGGATTTCTTATATGACAACAGAAGGCATGAGCACAGCACCAACTGAGCTTTCAATTCAACCAGTGCAAGGAACAGCACTAGTGAAGACAGGAAACTGCAATCAGGACACTGTTCCACAGGCTCAAGAAAGAGCCTCCTTAAAATCTGTGGCTGCTACAAATGCCAAATATCTTACGCTTTTTTCTATAGCAAGATGGTATGTGTACTTCTGGCAGCTTTATTATAATCCATGGTATGACTTGCAGATATTAAAGATCAGACATTACAGATTTGAACTGAACTTGGGACAATGAAGGAAAGACTGATCTCTTTCAGCTTTTGGTATCTGTACTGTGAGTAGCTTTATTTCTAGCTGGTCACTTCTTCATTAGTCCTTCTGTAGGTCCTTACTTTTATCTCACCTTTTCTTCAAACAGCATCCAGAAGCTTCTGCAAAAACCATCAGAAATTTTGCCTTAGCTGACACTAGGTGCTCTGAGAGCACTTACACAGCATTAATTTTTGCAGAGCCCCTAAGCTGAGTGTGCCACTTGCACAA
Organism: Cyanistes caeruleus; assembly: GCF_971803275.1. Classification (NCBI taxonomy): domain Eukaryota; kingdom Metazoa; phylum Chordata; class Aves; order Passeriformes; family Paridae; genus Cyanistes; species Cyanistes caeruleus. Next base: position 48,771,309 of record NC_141732.1, on the reverse strand, counting down.
TTAAACCAGTCTCCAATGGTGCAGAGAGCCTCTTTGCCTGAACAACTAGAAACAGATCTGTCTGCATCCTCAATGCATCAGACACACCTTAGCACAGCACCTCAGGTTTATCTAAAGTTCATACAGCAGGGCACACTTGGTTTGTCCTCTGCACCTTGCACCAAGTTACAGCGGCAATGCCGGCACTGCACTTTTCTCTGAAGAAAGTAATAATGTGCTACTGAGAAAACACAGGAAGACCTAGCGTCTTCTGTTTCTGTTCCATTGGTGGTTCTAGTTCACCTCCAACAGAACAGTCAAATGACAATAGTTGTTTAATCCCCATAAATCTAATACTGTTATCCACCAGAAACTAACTCTGTGGACTCTGGACTGGTTACTCGGGCAGAACATTATCTTAATCTTTTTCGGTTGAGTTTAGGTTTTGAATGTAAGCATCTCAAGGCAAAGAACACTCTTTACTGTATATTTGAAAACTGATGTAACTTTTGCAAGTAGCAAATACTCTGGCTTGACTGTTTTGGAAGCCCAATAGATGCAAAACCTCTAAAAAGATAATATCTACACAGGCAACAAACCTAATTCACGCTCCCATGCAGTTGAAATGTCTCATTGTGTTAACGGCAACTAAGATTCACAAAACTTGGCCCTTAGTTAGTATAAATATTATGCAATTATTAGAAGATTATGCTAGTAGATATTAAAAAATATTGGATCTTACTCAGTTATTCTGGGACTTTAAATCCAGCTCACACTCTGTTTCCAAAAATGCCTAGAAAAAGGTATCACTTTATTCACCTGCAAGAAGAAAATGTTTTCCAGAAGCACTGTGTCCCAAACAACAGAATTTGTCATGCTATAAAAGACAGAATGGTAAATTTTCATTGATTATTCCTGAAATTTCCATCATCAGAAGCATAACTTGGGAAGGAAATGAAACTTACACTCTCACAGGAAACAATGCTAAGGAAAAGATAATCAAAATAATACAGGAATAATGAATGTGTAGTATGCAAGAATGTCATTTCACTACTCAGCTTTAGAGGTCTCATTCATCTATGCCAAGAAACCACAGATAAAAATATGGGCATTTTATTAGCCATCTTAAATGAAATATAATATTAATTTCATGTACATAATCTTCATTACTGCAATATACATATTACTAGTGTAATTTAGTCAATTAGGGCAAAGCTACAAATCAGATGCCACCATGAGAAATATAAAATGGGAAGTTGCACTGAAAATATTAAAAGTGAATAGCAAGGCAGCAGTAATAGGGGACAGGCTGAGAGAGGAAATGAAGGATGGGAATAAGAAAGTCTTTAAACAAGATAATTACAATCAGACTAAAAAAACCCCACAGTTATAAATAACATATTTCAATACAAACATGTAAGCATAAACTACCTTTAGATCCAAGCAGTCATTTGCTAATGATCAACCAGACAAAGTAATAGAGGCTCTTAAATTCAGACCTAAGGTATGCAGTTTAATATTGCATTTCAATAGCTTTTCTGAGTTGACATATATTACTACTTCTCTCTCTTCCCTTTGACTCAGCTGCTGTACAGAAAACCTCGTCACAACACAAATTAAATAAAAGAACAATGTGTAGCTTCAACAGAGAATGAGGCTGGTAAATGCATACATTCATCCTTGCAGCCTTCTTCCCTCTGCCCCCTGCTTATTCCTTCCCCAGTCCAACCAAAAATATTACACATACATGCACATGAATATACACACATGTGCATATTACCAGCTTTATGCAAAGAGAAATTCGTTAATTTACTCAGCCCGGCAAGGCACATTTGGTGAGTGTGGATTAGCTAAAATAACAGAGGGGAAAAGCTGGGGTAAGCAGGCTGAAGCCCTGTGTGTGGCCAAGGCAGCGGGAAGCAAGGCAGAGAGAAAGAGAATGAACCCAACAACACAACAGTGGAACAGGCAGCTGGCCTGAGATGCTAATTCAGCGCTTTAACAAATCAATGCCACTTGAAAAGTACAATGCGAGCCCTCACTGGGTAGATGTCAGGGGACCGAGAAAATGCATTCTCAAGTATTTCACATTAAGAGGGAATAATGTGTTAATTTATAACTCTTCACCCTATACACTTGGATTATCCATCTGTGTCAGTGATTTGACTTCTTAAATTTATCAAAAACATGCGCAAAGGGAGGCATCTTCTGCTAAAGCATTGGGAAATAGCGATTCAGGAACAGTCTGCCCTATTTTGCTGTTGGGTGGACGGCTGGAGGGGTTTTTTTCTTTTTCCCTTTTTTTCTTTTGGACCCTTTGGTCAAACGAAGGCCTTGACTCAGTGGTGGCTGATTGCATTAGGTGCCATCCGTCAAAAGTGACACCTCAGAGCAGCAAAATCTTGAATCAGCAACCTGAGATGCCATCATCGGAATTTAGTTTAAGGAAACTTGGCAAAATCCCTCTGCACACCTAGCAGAAGAGAAGCTGCTACGATTAAAATGCCGTTCTAAATGCCAGCTGAGATCTACAGATGCTACTGAAATACAAAGGAGAGGAGGCTGGGGAGGGAAAAGTAAGTTGGGTTTATTTTGAGATGGCACGTATGTATAAGGAGTTTCTATGCATACTTGAAGTGGAACTGTCATAAAAAAAGTATTATTGATTGTCTTGAGGTCAGATTTTTGAAACTGTTTCTTAACAAAAGATGTGTTTGTTTCTATTACATAGACAGCACCATTTCATATGCATAGAGAAGTGAATGTCAGTCCAGAAAACACAGATCAAACCTAAATTTCTTTTGACTGGAAAAGATTTCTGTTTCAAATTTATTATTATTATTTTTTTCTTTTTTGGTCATGTATTTATTGGTAAACTTTGCATTAATTTAAAATGTCAAGCTACCTGCATGCAATGAAGTCTGGTTTGTGTCTGTATATTTGTCATGGACAGTGGCAGGGTACCTTGCCACCTAAATATCTTCATCATACTGCAGAGAAGCTAAATCCAAAGAAGCAATAGGGATAACATGTGCTAATTAGAATCAGCTCAGTAATATTTAACACAAAAGTATAGTGCTTTCTGACCAGCTTCAAACAGTTACAGACGGATATCTGTAGTTTAGATATTAACAAACAAAACAAAATTTAGGAAGAGAAAATAATTTCTTTAAATTCCTGGAAAGCATAAGTGGCTCCTACCATTTCAGTTTGGATTAAATAAGCATGGACTACTTTATAGGTGCTTGCATAATTGCCATTTATATTTCCTTGTATTTATACTACACAACGCCTATATTGTTGCAGGAATTTTTTTTGTCAATTATAAAATTGCAATAGAAACAGACACTCTCTTATTTTCAGAACATTCATATGTAAATAATATGCTGATGAATGGAAATTAGATGCTATAGATGATACATAAGTATCCACATCTAGTAAAAGGAAATGCTACTTCACTTAAATGGACTTCAGTACTACTGCCTTTGCCATCCCTTACTTCCCTAGTAGAGAGGCAGGTACCACATAAGATAAGGGTAGGTGACCTTTCTGGGGTTACTGATAATTGTGAAATTAACCTGGAGAAATACACAAGCTGGAAAATAAATTTTATTTTGACAGGAAAATGTTTCATAATTTCATTCTCTTGCATGGAGGCTTTGTCTTTTCTTTCAGGTTATTTTTATAAAAACAAAGACCTTGGAAATACATATTTTCTTTTCCATGAAGAATGCAAAATTATTTTCTTTCAAAACAGAAATCCCTTAAGGAACACTGCATATTTTTGGCACTGTGTACCTCTTTTCCTTCCCCTTGCATGAAACCTTATGCATGCTTCATATGCTTGTTTAAAACACGAAAAAAAATCCTGAGGGGGTTTTTAGGTCTGTTTATTAATTATAACCCAGAAAGGTACCACATATGTGCACTGATTGCAGAAAGTCTGCATCCTAGCCTCTCACACAAATTTCTAATCCTGTCTGTCCCATCCAGACTTCTCCCTAATATAAGCTATCTATTCTTATCATTATAGTACATTTAATCCCCCTCTGCAACTCCCCTCCCCTCCTTTCTGGACTCACCTAAGGGGTTAAAAGACTAGAGTACATTTGTGACTTGTCAGTGACATATAATACCCAGGTCCTTCATGCAATCAACTTTTACTTGACATGTATTTGCTCATCACAGGACCCGCATTACTACTGGGAAAATGAAGAAAAACCTAAATTAACACTTGACATTCAATATGGTCAAGTCCTTAATTGGCTGGGCTTCCTGAGAAAGCAATTTTCTATTCCCCAAACTGTTCGTGTGTCATGTGTGGAGTGCAGCTCTTGGCCATCACTGCTGTCCCTCGCTCACTCTAATGAGAGCAGATGAATTAGTGCTACGTGACACGATTTTAGCAGGGCTCCCTCATTCCCTCCCCCCAGTCCTTTTCCTCTCTTAGTGACAGCTGTGTGGCGGGGGGTGGGGACAAGGACACTAAGAAAAGCCAATTCAAATAGTTGTGTGAAGACCAAATATTTTTTGAAATATTAAGTATTTTCTTGATATTCCTGGAACCTTGAAATTTAGAAGTAATAGGATGGAAAAGGAGATACAGCAGTATAAAGATATAAGAAATTAGCTGAGTTTGCCTGGATACAAATTAACTTCCAGCATCTCTCCCATACCTCTATTAACCTGTAGCAATCTAATTAAAATGGAAATTTCCTACACTAGAAAAGTAGTTTAAAAATATTTACAGAGTTGCTAGCTAAATGAATTTGCATTTTTTTTAATGTATATTTCATGTAGGTAAAAAATCATTTCTACAGCGTGCTTCCCTGTATGACAAAGATCATGTACTATAAAAGAACATATATGTTTCTGTTTGGAAACAACACCCATCGTATTCAGTTTATTTTTAGTACATACGGGAAATTTCTTTCATCCAGGATGGTACTGCTCACTTTGCAATATAATGTTAAATTCTAATAATGGTTTAACTATCTGAAAACCAATGGAAATCCCATGAAGAGCTTGTCTTTCCTGAGTATTTGTTGACTGACAGACAAATGCAATCCTACTGCTAACATAAAAATAAGCGAAAACAATGTCTAAAAAAATGGAGTTTCAGCTGGTATCAAATGCAATAAATTGGGAAAAAAGGAGGCTATAGAAAGAATACATTCAAAATACTTAAATTAAATTTCCCACCAAAAAAAGAAATAAAAATGAAGCATACGCTTACCTTAACATCTATTACTGAAAATGCACAGACAACTACAAAATATTTCAAGGATACAATTCTATGAGACATTACTTTCACCTGACTTCTTAAATGTAAGAGAAAAAGCAACATGTGTGTCATACATTGTGAAAGAACTTTAAGTCTGACATTGCAAAATCAGTTTAAGCAAAAAATTGTAAGAGTTGTATTAACAGTATAGATGAACTTGCCTCAGGAAGTGTCTTTGTCTCAGTTTTTTTTTAAAAAAGGAGCTTTGGAATTTGCAAGTTATCCCTCCAAATCTGAGTCTGGCCTTGTAAAGTCACATAACTTCAGTAATATAACACACAAGTGCAGACTTTTAGTTACAAGGCAGAAGAAATACATTTTTTTTGCTGCAAAATAGGTTCATAAACATGCATTACCCAAAAAGAAACAAGATCTTCCACTGCATATTTCTGCACCTAGGACAAAGGTGTGCTGATTTTTATGGCTATGGTTGTAAACATTTCAATAAAGCAACAACAATGGTGTTTAAACCCGCACTTTTTCCTATTTGCTTTTAAAACACCCTTTAGTCATTTCACTGTTTTCGAACTACACTGAATGAACCCATACGGCTTTGGACACCAGAAAAACCTTCTTCTTTGTCAGGCGCTGAAATAAGCCCTCAAAACACAATGAAAGCTCTAAAAGGAAAGTATGACAAAAAATTAAAATATCAGTCATCCTCGGTGTTGCATCTTCACACAAAACAACAGCAAAGAACAGAACTACACCACTGATCATACCTGTATTAGCAGAATGCTAAACTTCAGAGCACTTCACTGACAAAAAACAACTCCACATTTGAAGCACTTGTTGGTGAGGAGAGGAGCCGTTAAGGTTTCCTTTCAGAACAAACCCCAAAGTTTACTCCTGTAATTTTTTCAAGAAACAAGTACTGTAGCAGAAGCATCCTCAAGAAACAAAGGGCATAGTGATCTAGCTAATAGTGTTGTAGTGACCTTTGAGACACTGACTAGTCTGTCAAGCACCATCTGCGATATGTACAGCATAGTTAAGAGGAGGATTATTAGCTAGCCTAGAAACTGAAGGGCCATTTCATTCTTAAAAAGAATATGAACTAAATTCACTGAACCTATAAAGCTTGAGCATCTGACTAACACATGTTAAGAAAGTCTCCCATTTCACAGGATAGGATCCAAAGATTATGTCGAATATATGGCACTTCTCATCTTAAATTCACCCTTAGTTTGGGACAAAAATCGAAGAGACACTGTACTCCAAATCACCTTTACTATCAGCAGTATTAGCAGTATCTGCTGTCAACAGATATCACAGCTACAATGAAGTTCCTAGGAAACTCAGGACTTCTCCTAAATAATATAGAAATACGTCCATTAAAAAAAATCTTAGATTTCCCTGAAAATATTAATTCTGTTTGGCGTAGGATATGCAGCACCAGCATCCTGATTCAGCATGCTCAGATTTTTATCATGTAGCCTCCTTCGCATTGCTGGATGAGAAGTAGGAATGACAGCAAATAATGGGTCAGAGGAACTACTGCTGCTAAACTGGAAGGCTCCTTTCCTTACTGCCTACAGTAAAACAGCCCATTAAGAGTTGCTTTTTGATTAAAAACAAGCAAGTAATTTCAAACATGGCAAAGTGACATGTTTTAACTTGACATTTTGTTAAGGATGAGTACCCTGTGAAGCTCATGAAAGAGTGAAGAGATTCAGTGGAACACTAGGATTTACTATATATACTCAATGCCACTGTCACTCCTGTGCAAAACACGTCAACCCAGAAATATCTGACTCAACAGCCCTAAGGTTATTTAGAATAGAAAGTGAGATTTCTACATGTTTCACTTTGATGCCATGAAAGCAGCTGCATTAAGTTCTCTCAGTGGTTTTTAAAACCCAAATAAAATGCTTGCTCTGTGTTTTAAAAGTTACTGTGAAAATGTGTGCCACCCACCCAGTCAGTAATAGCTTACATTCACCATTTTCAGAAAAGATAAACACAGCAGAGAAGGAAATGATAATATAAAAACAGCCTGGCACGTGAAATGAGGAAAAGCATTGTAGAGTATCTGGCGAGACAAAGCACACAAATGTTATTTTATGAAAATTAATAGCATCTGAAATTATACTCCTGTACCAGTACTCTCACCCAACCTCATGCCCAAATTAAAAGTATTTTATCTAATTCCCAGTTGAGAAGGTTGCTAAAAGTGGTAAGTCACTGCTGTGTTCACATCAAACTTCTTGAACATAGAATATCAATGTCACACAACACATTTTGCAGATGCTTTGTTACAAGCAGCACCACTCACTTGATTTGAAATACCTAAACTAGCTGTAAAATAAACTGATAGTCTCCAGCCTCTTCACCAGTTGAAGTCTTCTTTACAGTTCTGGAAACACAGCAACACTTTATTATGTTTATACCAAACTTATCTGCATTTTGATTGGAATTTCACAATGATCAGTGCTTCGACTCAGTTGTATCTCAGATATGGCCAAGAGCAGACTCCACTTACTCATCCTTTTATCTAGATATTTTCCTTTTCATTCCTATTGAAATCTATAACACAAACACATTCAGTTTAAAATACAAAGTAATTAAATATCCATTCCATTCAAAAATATTAGTATAATGTTGATTTTCAGTTATGGACAGAACTTATCTTTCACTGAACACAATAGAAAAAAAGGCATTGGACATCAAATTCTGCACACCGCTAAACGATGCCTCCTTCTAGCACATGTCAGAAATTACTTTGAGACACCTTGTTTCAGAAAACTGTACTCATAACAATTTTCTTCAGTCAATAGAATTGCAACTTCCTATATGGGTGAGTGTACTCTAATTGACTGTGGAGAAAATACACCACCGCTGTAAGATCTGCAAAGTAACTTCACTTCTGAAGATGGAGAGCATTTCATCCAGTCCCAGATATGTAATTTAAAGGTTTTCTGGAGCTCAAAGCACTGTCTTCAACAGCTTGCAAAAACCAATGACCAAATTCAGTGCTTTAATGGCTAATAATTACAGCAACCACTGAGGTTTTGTCTTCACAAAGACAGTGATGTTCTAGGCCACGTCTATCTAGCAAATAATGCTGTCTTCTGCCCCACACTTTGAGTGATTTAATGGTAGTCAATGACTATCACAAGTAAAACTTGGTAAAAAGTTCTTGCAGCACTGTTTCTTTACACAAGTGACCAGCAGGCATACTTCAGTTCAATTAGAATTCTGGGACCATGTTTCTCCTAACTCTATTACAATAAGCTGACTCGAAAGCCTACACTGAAATTCAGCTAGCATTTTCAAATCCTTACTTTGTATGTTAGTATTTTAAACTATAGGAATTTCTATGCTCTTGGGTCTGGATACCTGAATTTCTAGAAGCCACTTTTCTGATCTACAATGTGGTAGCAGAAGAAGAGATACACTGAATTCCAGTCTGAAGAATATAATGAATAAGAGCAATATTTAAAAAAAAATATTAATTGACGTATTTTATTTCATACTATGGAACCACTGATGGTTTTGCCACTCTTTTCAGTGAGTCTCAGAGAGCATAAACTGTTAGCAATTGATATTATTCATAATTAAAAATTAAATTCCTTATGAATCAATTTCATGCTTAAAAATATAAAGAGGCTATGTACATTAGTTACCTGGAATTATTACAGATAATATCAGAAGAAAAACATTTATACTAGATAAAGTTAGACACAGGTAATTTTTTAAATTAAATTATTTAGGACTCTGATCATTTTAAGGGCTGCAGTTAGCTTCTAGAAAAACACTTTCCAAGTGGAAAGTAAAATTTTTTTAGATATGCCCAGTCTCAGTGTTACAGTGGTTACATGGATACATCATTTCCATGCTTTATTAATTAAAAATATTATTTACAAGGATACTGTATGATTGTAATGTGGATTTTTTGCATGGAGGCTAGAGTGTGGTATAACTAATTCAAAGAAGAAAGAAAGAGATAAAGAAAGAAAGGGTTACAGAATTCACAAAAAGCATGCAGACAAGATTGAGACTGGCACAGAGTGTGTGATAAAAATCAAGTATGGAACATAATGGGACATATGGAAACATATCTTTTGTGCAGGGAAGGATGAATCATAAGTTCACAGCTGGAATTTATGTGGATCCTTATTTAGTGGAGCATCTGTAGCCACTGTTTAGCTACATTCCCACATCAACAACAAAACAGTGCCACAGAAGAGAACACATGCATCAAGCTCCAGCTGGTATCTGTGCCCACCACTCCTTTCTTTTCCCTGAAGCCACATTTAGTCAGTTTTCTTTTTTACTGTTTGTAGGTGTATAAACATGCATATGCAAGTCAGTGGATAGAAGCAAAATGCCACACCTGACCACAGCTGAATTTTGGAAGGGATAGGGATGTGGCATAGAAAGGACAGGCTCAGAAATGAGAAACAAAACAGTCATTTAAAATCAGTCTCCTGTTTACAGCGTTACTTTTTGCATTTACAAATTTAGATATTTCATGAACTTTACATTTTAGAAGAGTTTTATTTCAGTTTCATATAATTAAAAAGGACTGTTAATAATGTAAATTTGAAAATCATAGGAATCATTATTTATTTGGGTCTGTTTGTAGAAAACCAAATTTAACTACCTCTTTATAAAACTGCTTATGGATGGAATTGCCTTAGCATCTTCACACCTGACTTTTTATCCTTAACATTAAACCAAAACAAAAAATAAAATAAAATAAAATAAAATAAAATAAAATAAAATAAAATAAAATAAAATAAAATACACGTGGAGAAATTCGTAATTTCATGTCTAAGCAGTTTCATGCAAAAGATACATAAGTATCAACTAAAGATGTATACATTTGGGTTGCTTTTGTATTGGGGTTCTGTGATGTTTTCCTTTTTAACATCATTGCTGTCTATACTTTGAATTAAATAATTTTCTTCCACTGCCTTCTGAAAGATTTTTTAAATGAAGAAATAGATTAAGAAACCACACATTTTTATGCAAGATTAAAATTGAATTTTAAAGTTTAAAAATGCATGAATTATCAGAGTTATTGAGCACTGAGTTATCACAGGATTATTTTTTTAAACTCACATATACCACACAGCTAGCTTATACTACACAGTCTCTCATAAGTGTATAATTAAAATTTTGAAGAACCTAGACTTTAAAGGTCATGCTTTTACAAATAATACATTATTTGAAACTAGAGTACAATGCTTTAATCCCTTCCCCAATTTTACTTCTACAATTATTTCTTCCTTTAATATTTAACATGCTCCATCACAGAAGAAGCAAAACATGAATTAGGTTTTCCTGGGGAAAGACTGTGGGAAAAGCCCTCACAACAATGCTTGATTATAGACTATATTTGTATTCATTTCAATGAGAATAGGACTAGGCATTAAAAATTATAATTTTCTCAAGTGTTAAAAATAGGTTTTCTATAGAAAACCTTTGTATAAGCAGAAAATTTTGAGATATCTGGGGTTTCACCTGTAATAGTGTACTGACAGGATGACTAACTCAATGAAGCTTTCACCACAAAGAAATGGATAGAAATTATTTTTAATTAATTTTCAGATAGGTCTGATGACGTAGAAAATGCCTAAATGTTCTAAACTCCAGATTTTACTTCAATTCCTAGACAATCAGACTGGGAAACCACTAATGAAACTACCCTCATTAACAAAAACATATACCAGTAGGTACCAGCTTTATCTTTTCTCAATTTTTAATGAAAAGAAAACCAAAAATGCGATTTTAACTTAATTGCTATACCAAAACTGGAGGAACAGCATTTTCCTTCAAATGAAAATTCACTCATGAGAGATACTATACATTTGGCAAGTTCTTGTAAATAAATAATCCATGGATTTCTAAGTACTAATTTAATATTGCAGCTTATACAAGTGGGTTGGTTTTTTTTTCATATTTAAGAGAGACAATGTCTTCAAAATGGTGTATCAAAATGTTAAAAACCCTCACATTTTCAACTAAACTTAAATGTTTCAGTTCTTTTTCTTATTTATCCCTGCAGAGAAAAATAAACAACTCAGTAGACTCCAGAGCAATATTTTAAGAAGCCTTTCAAAATAGTATAATAACATTCTATTTACATGATTTTGTCTTCTGTGACAAAATTATTTTGTTTTATACAAGGAGGAAATGAAAGTACAAATAAAATTGATGTTATACACTGGAAACAAACACAGCCAGTCATACACATTTTACAATTTAACAGTGTTTACTATTCAGCTATCACTATTACAATGGAAATCAAACTTTTTTTTTAAGAATAGAAGAATTATTAAAAAAATGTAGCAAATAAAATCTACAATAATGAGATCCCATGTCAGACAGACAGATGTCCCTTATTTCTATACACAAACAAAAACATATTGGGCGAGTTGAGGGTAATTTACCTAGCAGAAGGGAAGTCACTGATAGACCCCAGGTTAAAATTTATTTCCCTTTAATCTGACCATTCACTCTCATTCCCTTTCTCTTTCTTCCCCTCTCCACCCTGAACTGAACTTCAACATTGCATTAACAATGGACTAGTGGATAGGAGGATCTATTAAAATTAGTAACTCACTGCGTAAGGTACCTCCTTTGCAGTATGCTCCATCTGCATGAAGCCAATGTTTTGGTGTGCTGTCTGCTGCTGTAACTACTTCTCTCCCAGATATCAATGAAGCTGTGCACACATTCTATTTTTTTTATGCAAATTATGGCTTTGGAGAGGTCATGTCTCAACACCACTGAATTAATAAGCAGCCAATCTGTGATATAAATAACATATTTTAAATCATCAATCAACTTTTAGATTATTACATTGTTTGCAGAATGTAATCAAAACTGCTAATGAGCAGTTCTCGCTGGACATTTCTTTATGTCATTCTGCATGAAGATGTAGCAAAGCATACAAAGAAATCCCTTTCTAGAGAAGTTTGTAAAAAGAGCACTTTTCCTGCCATCTTTAAGAACACAACCAATTAGAGTGAGCTGTTTCATTAAACTGTTTGTACACCAATGCTTGAGTTAGACTTGAGGAACACACTAATTCAGAAAACAGATTTCTGTTTAACACTTTGAATGCTAAAAAAAAAACCAAAAACACCCTACTCCAAACTCTGAAAAAAATCAATAAATATGCAACAGTATTTAATCATTAACAAAATACAGAATCCCTACAATTTTCAGAACAAATGATAAAGTTTTTACACAGTTGTTATGTTTTTCCTATTTTAGAAACAGTAAGCAAGAAGTTTTTGCTTTTCATACCTGCTTTCCACAACCCTTTCTTCTGTGCATTCTAATTTAAAAGAAAAACTAATATTAGATAAAGCAACACATAATTTGACAGCCTACCAGTTAAATTCTGACAGGGTCAATAAAATGAGAGCTTGCAGGAGTCCCAGATGAGGAACACTTTCATGAATGCCTCCATTGTGTAAACTCTCCGTATATCCTGCCTGCAAATGACAGTCATATGCCACCAGCTGCAGGAGGCATTCCAGCAATGTCAAATGCTGTGGGGCATTAAGGCAGGGTAGATGAGTTGGTGCTTCTTAATATTTTTCCCTGGCTAGTGTGAGAGCTGTCACACTTTACTCTTAAGTGTTATTTTTTTTAAAGACTATAATGTTTATTTAGAAATGTAAGAAAATATATAATTAAAGCCTTGCTAATGGAGCTCCTCATTTTAATAGTAGCTTTATTATATAAAGCCAGCTGGAAGCAATTATTTTTTCCTTGCATACTCTTCATTAGTTTTTACCTCCCTCCTCCCCAAGACATCTATTTCAGATGTTCTTATCAAATTTATGTATTTTAAAAAGTAAACTGTTCAGGGAACAAACAGCTACTAAAAGTTATGATACGAAGTGTGAAAACACACCCACTACTCAGAAAAAATGCTGCTACCACTTCCGAGGAGACTGTTTTCCTATGAATTCCACTTTAAAGATTGCCATAAAATTTTTTAGAGAATTCCTGCAAGAAAGAAAAGGCACATTTTTAATTAAGAACTAAGTCTGAACACAGTGATACAGGCTTGTGGGTTTAATTTGAACAACTTAATTTGCTCTGGAACATCTCACTGAAGTCCAGTCTTATTTATTTTTGTCTACTAAGCCTTTGTGGAAAAAAATAGTATTCAAGTACTCCAGGAGTTTAACTTTCCCATTTTTCTTAATATTTTCTTTATCAAATAAACATATTTGATATACAAGAATACAAACACAATGAGGGGTTTTTCTTCAAATATTAACAATGCCTTGGTTAAGAAATTGTACAAAATAGAGATCAAATTGAGAAACTCTTCACCACCTTCCATGTGATGATCCAGGACATCACACATTTTTATTGTTTTTTTTTTGCATACAGACACACTAAAATAAAACAACACTGAACTCTCCATGTCAGCATTTACATTAAGCCATCCTTGTAAGTGATGCTTCTCCTCTCTGCCCCTTATGTCTTCCTATAGATTCTTATAATCAAGATGCTTTAATTATTCAATTACTACCAAGAAGAGTTTTTCTTTTAGTACATATTCAGGTATATATACAGGGAAAGAAAACCTTCAGTGAAAGAAAAAATGAGGACAGACATAAATAAATAAAGGGTATCAATAATGATCTATCATAAAATGACATTTTGCCGTTGTACTTCCGCAGGAGCCGTAACATCTCACAAGACATCCCTCTGAAAGCAGCAATAAAACTGCAGTACAGTACACAAGGTTTTGTATTCTGTGCAGGCAAAGGGCAATGAATATGCTAAAAGAAAATCAATCTGCATAAAAAGATCTGACAATAACATCTTCTGGGGGGTTTTTTATACGTACATATTTCTAATGAGAAAACGGAGAAGAAAGAACACTTTGGGAAGCCAAATTTTTAGGTAAACTAGAATAATTCCTTTCAAAATTCTACCTTATTGATCAAATCACTCTTTATCCTATTATGTTGCTACTTTTTCTTTAGAAAAGTTGGCAATTCCAGTTAGCAAGGAATCCTGTAAACATTTCTCCTCCAATTTGTTTCATGTTGAATCATCCTGCCCATATTTCATTCTGTGATTTCTGGTTGAAAAAATTCAAAAGTTCAGAGACAAAGAGAAAGCAACCATAATTTTGCACTGGTAACTTCCAAGGTAACACACAAAAAATTGAGCTTTCAGTAACAGAGATATAAAGCCAAACAGAGGCCCATAAGGTATAAAAGCTCACACCTGACCAGGCTTTAACAGAGAACCTTGTTTAATTTCTGGATTTTAATGAACCAGGAAAACAGGTTTAGGTTTCCTTAAGAAAGTGCAAAAGCTATTTTAATTTTTTTTTTTAAATTATGTTCATTTCCTTTGTGTCTAAGTAATAGAAGAGATTAAAATACACAAGTGCAACTTTCTCTACCACCACAGAATTTTGTCTTGCAAAATTGCTACCTGCACATTTAGCTTCACAATAGTTACACATGTACAGAAAGCTTATAGAACTGAGCTCCTGCTTACAGCTCTCTCTGAAGGCTAGCATACTGCTATCTGTGATTCTGTACCTAAACTATATGTTGTCCTTGATGCATGACAGAGCCTCCAATGACATGAATGGAAAACACATGCTTGGATCACAGTGAGGATGTGATCCTTTACATTCTGTTTTCTTCTTACTAGTACACCAAATGTTGAATTGTTCAGATAAAAAGAAATAAACTGTTCAAAGCTAGAAGTATTGCATTTTAAAGATACCAATCTTTAACAAATACACTAAAGAACACATGGAGAAAATAACATGCAGAGATTCAGGTAATCTATCTCCTTTCCTGGAATTCCGGTGAAATAAAGTTTGAAAAGAAATACCACAAATAAACAAATTGTGTTCATTAGGTGTGTCTTGCTGTTCCCTGAGTTGTTAAAAGTTACTGCAAAAAAGAACAATTAAAGTTCTGTTTTAAACGTTAATTGCAGTAGGTATCGCAAAAAATAGGCATTAACCATGTCACTCAATTTCCTTTATAAGGGAAATATTCCAAAACCCACATGTAGGCAGACTGCAGCACCGATCTCTACTGGTGTGTTTGTACTGTGGGCCATTTTCAGATGAACACCACCTCAAATAACACAGTAAGTTTACCTGCCGGTGACATTTCAACTTCAATGATAAGCCCAGAATAAATTTTCTTGCTTTCCATAAAGTACTGCTTATTATTCACTTTGTAAGAGAAGATTGCTGGGTTCTGTGTGGTGCATGGGAGGGAACAGTAGGATCGTAATCATGACATTTTCTTTTCTGAACTCCCATGTTCTCTAAGTGGCAGATGACAGTCTCCTTTCCTTTGCACAAGTGCACAGATACGCATCATCAGTAGAGGATGGGGATGCAATGGCTTCCCAAGAGAGTCAGAATAGCATCAATGGTACACTGTTGGCAAGTTCACACTGATCAAAGCAATTCTGAGATGTTCATCCTCCCCCCCCCCACCCCCCCAGCCCTCCAAAAGAGATGGCTTTTCTATGACAAAATACTGTGTGACACAGCCATAAAAGTGGCACTGTTTTCTCTGTCAGTGAACAAAAATAATTTGGAAAACAGTTGTCAAGTATTTCAGTAAAGGAAAGGAAGCATTAGGGCGTTACAATAATGAGTAGGATGAACAGTAAAGCAACAGATGCCTGTCCATTGGCTGATGTACAGTCTCTTATTCTGGACATTTGTTAGACAGACTGATGTTGAACTAAAGAATGTGTTTTATCTCATTGAAAAACTGTACATAAACATACAGAAATTCATTATGTAAAAATGCTTTTTAAGTTCACTCTTTTCTACAGCTCAGCTGGGCAAAAAATAAACCCCTTGATTACAGTTTATCTGGATGCTGAAATTTTGTCTTTACACTCTCCAAATTATAGCAAAAAGCTGCATTACTGGTTCTCTTTCCAAGCTAAATGATTGAGACAGTAACAGTGGAATTCTCCCTTTCTCCCTCTTCTCTGTTTCAGCCTTCTCTTTCTTAAGCCAGTATGATTCATCACCTCCTGGGTATACTAGGAGCCTCAAGTTTGGAAATTCTTCTAAACTGTGAAGAAACATTAGTCTACAAGGCAAATCCTTTTACAATAGCACAAGCACTATTGTTCAAGAAAAATAACTGAGCGAAGGAAGCTATACAGAGCATATGTTTTGAGCATTTCTAGTAAGAAGTAAATGCTCTTTAAAGCTTTTGTTTCTGATTCTACTTTGTGACGGCAGTTCTGTATCAGTGAACAGGGTGTTCCTTTGCAATCAGCACAGTGTCACAATGACCTGGCAAATGCGAATGCTTTCACTATCACTACAGTCCTTGCAATCTTGCCTCAGCTGTGACCCATTCACTTTTGCCCCAACTTCACTAAGATGCCTTACTCAGCATCTAATTAGTTAGGGAAGATTTGCCTTGGCTCTTAACCCTGACATAAGAGCAGGAGACTCTGCTGCTGTTTTATACCAAATCTGTTCTGTCACTACATTAATCAAATCCCTATAAAACTATACATGAATGAGTAACTACTAAAATACAAAATCAAAAAATATAAAACTGTGTATTTTAAAGTGTTAAACACTAGTACTTATTGCACAATATATATTTAAGCATGTGATTTCATATGTTTCAATGATTCATGCAGATTTTAGTGTTGTGCATACTTATCTCAAAGCTCTGACAGTGTTAGCACATCATCAACGGATACAGAATGGCACAAATATGTTCAAACACTGTATGTGTGTATGTGCAAGATTAATATGTATAGAAAGGAATGGGAAACACTACGGTGCATTTAAGTTCTCCTTTAAATACTGAACACAGTGAGAGAAGCTATGAGATGGATTTTTTTACTTTTAATCATGGATCCTGCACATGGCCATGTATCTATCGTTGCATGTACTTGTATGTCTGCTTGTACAGTCCACACAAAACATCCTGAATTTTTGTCAGGTACAATATTTCCCAGTGCTTCTCTTCTGAAGTACATTGGAAGCAGCAAAAAATGCTTGAAGCAAATATTTTTGATTTGATAAAAGGACAAGCACACATTTAAACCATGCTTTACCAAAATACCCAACAAAATTAAAGCAAGCATCTGAAATAAGACAGTGCAACCAATAAAGCTTCTAAATTCATATTAGCACACAAACTTAACCATGAACAGCATAAAAAAAAAGAGAAAACCTCACCAGGGCGCAACTCATCTTTAAAGCGGCGTGATAAATATATATATATATAGATATAAGTTTATTATATTTGCTGATGCTTACTTACAAAGGTGATTGTTAACTACTTTAAACTATGAAATGCATTTTACCAATGCCAGTCTTTCTCTCAAAATGTTCATAGTAAATCAATGTATGGCATTACAGCCTGTTGTCAAATTAAGTTTGAACTCTTTTCACATGTTCATAGTTATATGCTACAGTAAAACAGTTAATTACTTAATAAACGTTAAAATTGCATACAACCTCTATGACCAGCAACCCAGAAACATTTAAAAAGCTTTCACCTTCAATCCATTAGGCATTAGACTACTCTCCTATTTTTAAATACAGGTTCAATAAACAGTTTATGTGCCTATGTCTACATCAATGCTAGGAACTATCAGATGCAATACAAGCACAGCTCAAAACAGGCAGTGCACATTGTATGCAATTTAATACTTCTAGTAATATAAGCACATACTTCATATATTATAAGTATTATTTAGTTTTCCTTGGAATAAGCATGCATTTATGCAAGGAAAAAAAGTTGAATTTACTGTACCATATCTCTTGTGAACAGATGCGTCTATATTAATATACATCATTGATTTAATTTTTCGTTTTCTTGGCTTCTCGCTCACCTATCTAGAAGTGATTTCTCTGGTGATAACTAACACATCATGCTAATGAGAGAATCTAATGTACAATAGAGAAATGTCACTACTAATAATATTTGCATGAAGTTAAATAAAGCAACTGTAAGAGAATGTCAGACAGTTGTTCTTTAATAAGATACAGTTACACAATGAAATTATGTTGTTAATTTTGTTACATCATTGAGTGAATCCTAAATTACTATATAATGATGCACAGATCCATTTATAATTCTGTATACTGTTTTTTCACTCTCATGTTGAAAATAGCTTCTGGAAAGGCTATTACCTTTTTATCTGAAATGGATTAAACATACTTCTTGCTCAACAAAAAGGTGGATGGCTATGGCATTTTGTGTCACTGTGGGTTACAGCCATTTCTCTTACAGTCTCATTTCTGAAATGACTTTTAAGTATTTTAGAACATTACAGCCCTTAAGGTAACAGGATGAAGAAAAATGGCATTTCTTATTCTGACAAATGCACAAAACATTTATTAAAGCAGACAATCACAGAAGCCTGGTTTTTTTGTTGGGTTTTTTTTTTGGTTTTTTTTTTTTTTCAATCGATCAAACCCAGACCTTCTTTTCTGTTGTTAACAACTCCTTGCCAGAACTAGAATGGGCAGTGCGTGCCCTGGACCCAACCAGATGAGCATGGAAAAGAAGCCAAGGGTTTCTGCTCATTCTCGACCTGTCACTGATCAAAGTGACCCAAAGAAGCACTCCTTTTTAAAAGTTAAGATTTACGCCCTTTGAGGTTATCAGACATTCTTCTGTATACAGAAGGGATGACCCCTTTCAAGCAAACCACAGACTTTTACATGGACAAAAGGTACATAGGCAAAACAATGCAGTCAAGTGGCCATGTCATAAACTTCTCACAGGTAATTTAGTATAGTATTCCTCTTCCCCTCTCACCCCACCAAAAAAAAATTTGCTCTGGAATGTGGAGATATCATTTTTTTGTGTTCCCATTTGTGAAAGAAAATAGTCAAAAAAATAACTATCATCATACTTGCTATTAATAGCCCAAACTTGTACAATCAATCCTAATTTTTCTAAGACACATATCACAATGCAGTCGCTTTTATTTTTATTCTGAGGAAAGTTATTCACTTCTATGGTCTGCAAATAGCAGTGCAGTGTGAGTTGAGAGGTAAGAGGAGGGAGAGATTGAAAGGTTTTGTTTTGTTTTAAATAAATCTTCTTTCTATGCTTCAATTTTTCCACTAAAAACCTGTTTGAGATTAAGTTACAGTTCCAAGGAAAACTGATGGGGCTCAGAGTTTGTTTGCTTCTAAAAATATGTGGAAAAGCAGCACTACACTTAGAAATTTAAAAGAGAAATGTCCCTAGCAATACTGTGTATAGCTGGAAAAGTTTCACTAAACTGTTCTTTCAAACCATGCCAAACTTTGCTTGCAACTTATGTACATTTCATAACTTCATGTTATTCGTACTCGTGAAAACAATTTTTCTTAAAGCATAGGAAAAGTTGTAAAAATACTTACATTTCCAGAAGATGGACTGAAAATAATTAACAAGCAAATGGATAAAAATAGATAACAGAAAACAACATTCAAAATTTTAGTAAATTACAAAGAAACACTGGAATTTAGACACAAATTTGCAACTGCACTTGCACACTGTATGTGCAAGCCAGCAAGTTATAAAAGCCCCAGCAAATCAGAAATATAAGACAAAATGTCATTAAAGAGGAGAGAAATGCATTTAGCAAAATAACTTACCCTCCTCTTAAAAGCATGATGAAAGCATATTTGCACTGGATATGTTTAGCACATGATAAACAAACAAACAAAATATGACAAGGGGATTAACAAGTACGCAAATGTGTCAAGAGCAGACTTTTAAGAAATAAATCTGTTCGATGTTACCACCTTTTCAGTGCTACTGTGTATGTATGCCAATTCACACTGATGCAGCACCAACCACACATTTACTCATTAGTGCTTTACTTCTCACTTTCTATACAGAGTACAACATGGGCATGCATGTTCAATAATGTACAAAATCCAGTTATTATTCAATAATTACCACGTAAAAATATTTTAAAAGAAAAATAGCAACCAAATAGCCTAGCTTGAGTGCACACATGTTTGGTTTAGTTTAATAAGCAAGTTGTCTCAGATTATTTGTCCCCCCCCCCTTACAAACTGTGATGCTCTTCTATTTAGTTTTGTTTCCTTTCTTTGTCAGTGTTAAACATTTTCTAGTTTTCCGGAGACCACACAGTCTAAATCTGTTGAAAAAGATCTAATACTAAACAGGCAATCTAGTACTATCTATGTGGTTCAATCGTCATTTATCAATTGATTGTTATCCGGATCTAGTTATGTTATCCTTTTGTGGCTGAAATGCAAAGAACCTTTCCTCCACAACTAAAATTTAATCCAACTTCTTGCTAAAAGAATACAGCAGGTAATTAGAATTACTGCTCTTCATACCATTGCCTAATATCAGTGTAACCAAACATGTTATGTATCACAGACAGGCACAGGGCTGACAGTGTTTGTAAGCAGCGCAGTAGCAATTCATACTTCCTAGTGCCAGGCAGTATTTTTGAAATGTGCATCTCTACCAGGAAATGAACTCTTTTACTTTCAAGAATGGGAAATTGAACAGAGTTGCTTATTTGCCTTACGTTGATTACATTCTATACCAGCATACTGTATCAGCAGTAATCAGGGTCCCTCTACAGGATATATCAAAATATTCCTTATTCAAATGCCTTCATCCTGTCCTGAGCTATACTGCTTAAATGGCCACCCATAGACAACCGCTATTGGTTAATAACCATATGCCTTGGAGTTGTATTTTTTTTGCTTTAAAGTTTTTTTTAAAATTAAAATATTGTTGTATGGTCAATATTCAGGCATGCTTTGTTCCTTTAAACTACAAAAACCCATTTACTTTCCCTCTCTTTTCTTACAGTACAACGCCTCTCAGGTAAATGAATTAATTCAATTTCATGTCCAACATTAAAAGAAAGTCAAATATTACTACACAAATTTACTAACTCCTCTTCTGGCTAGCACAATATTTCAATTATTATCCATCAGTGTCAGACCATAATTGGAAAGTAGTTTTCAGAAGGGTAAAACGTCTCTTGGTAGGGAGTCACCCTGTTAAAAACCTCCAGGTTGAACTTCCCTCCCCTGCTTGAGCCCCATCCAAGCTGAAAGTTTGTCCGTCTCTTTTCTCTTTTTTTTCCCTCTCCCTTTTTTTTCCCCCCCATATTTTTAATTCCCTTTTCCCTTTCCCTTCGGCCAGAAGAGCCAAGCAATTGTGCAAAATTTACAGTAACACACAAGGCGCGTATCACCAAGTGCATGGTACAGAGACACTGGCTCCTGTGATTAATTATCAGTTATAACTGGCCTTGCAGTAACATTTTCGCTTTCCCGTCAGAACCGGCATACCAAGCTGCCTTAAACGCGGCCCCCGGTGAAGGAGCAGCTCTGGGGAGGACGCCAAGGCTCAGCTCCGCAGAGAGAGGGGGAGCGAGAGAGGGAGCAAGCGGGGAGAGGGAGCGGGAGAAGAGAGACCCGAGGACTGAAACTGTCTCCTCTAACGACCCTCAGCTCCGTGCTGGCAGCAGCTCCAGCAGGACGGCTCGTAGCTCCTTCCCTCTGAATAAAACTGTGTTCTGCCACATGAAGTCAATTATGCCGTTCTGAGGGGCCCCCTAAATTTTGTATCAGTTTGATTTTGGGGGCTTATGCACTCAGGAAGAAAAAGGAGTTTTCCTGGGATAGCAGATACTTTTATTTATGGGACGGGGGGGGATAGCAAAGGGAAAAAGGCTGGAACAAAACAAAAGCAAAGAAAGAAAAACAATCTTACTAGGAGCAAAGCTCCATTTGGAAACTTTAAAACAAAATGCTCTGCTTTTACTTAAAGCTTTAGTATTTTTTCCTTCTTTTAAAAAGGAGCCCTTAGGGAAGAAATGAAGTAACCATGCACATTCCAATGACATAGTTATGACAGTTCAGAGGCTAACTATGTAGTGATGAATGAAACAAAAATGAAACATGGAAAGAAAGAGAAAAAGGAGGGGGGAAAAAAGCACAAAAATTCCATGTTTTAAAATAAACGAAAAGTAACGTACCTGTTGGGACATTCTGAATAAGAGGTTAGTGTCAGTGTTCTGCCATGTCCCCATGAAACCAGAGTCGGTCGCTGCCGTTCTTGTTCCGAACTGCATGGAGTTGTCAGTGCAGGAGTCTCTTAAAGTCAAGTCTCTTGCCCTCTTTCGCTCTCTGTGTCTCTGTGTGTGTCTGTCTCTCACATCCACTTCTGCCTCTTCTGACTGAAAAGTGAAGGTGGATTTTTTGAGCCTCTTGGCAGCCAGTAGCAGGAGTGTAGTGTAGTTAAGAAGCTAGCTGCACTGTGCATTTCATTTGGGAAGGGGGGATTCAGGGGAGAAGGTCAGAGCTTCTTTCGCACCTTCAGCAGAGAGACCCCTATCATTTATGCATAGATTGTGACTCCCCAAGCTTGCCTTTGCTCAGTTTAACAGCTGCCTGTCAGGTGTGTATGCAGCACTAAGGAGACCCAACCATCAGCTTCAAACTCTCAGCCACTGGATGTCATTGGATAGCAGAGCAAAGAGTCAACTGCACTGCTCCACTGTCAGGCACCAAATGACATCCTGCACTAACCCTTCAGTCTACAGATACACAGATACACACACACGCACGCACAGTCTCTCTAAGTAGCACAATGATTAGAGTGAATTGGGAGGAAAAAAAAGCTGTGGCCCTTTCCTTGTCTTTCTCTGTTTTTTCTCAACAATGCTGTCAAGTACAGCATGTTATATCTGACACTTGCCTACCACACAGAATTAGCAAATCTAAAAAAAAAAAAAGAAAAGAGAAAAAAAACAAAGGAAAAGCAAAGAAGCAAAGCAATTAAATACAGTCAATATTAACTTAGAAGTAAAACATAAAAGTTGGCCTGCTTATTTTCTAAATATTAGTCAGAAAAGAATTGCTGAAGTCAGTTTCCATCCCAAAAGAAACTCTTACCAAAGAGGGGAAAAAAGACATGATCCAACTTCTTTTGAAATAAAACTAGAAAGTCACACACACATTTCATCTCTCACACCCCTCTCTCTTCTTGCCCACTGCTAAGAGTCTTAAGCAGCATCGAGAGCAAGAAAGGACGGAAAAAATGACAAATCTAGCCCTTCCTTTCCCTCCCCCAAAAGATCAAAAGTAGTTTTTTGGTGTGGTGTTTTTTTTTTTTTTTTTAAGAAGCTGGTTGAAGCAGATACAATACACCTTTCAAATCGTAAAGAACAAAGAAATTAACCACAGCAGAAAAGAAACCGGTCCCACACAGCTAAAAAGTAATGCAAAAGAAACAGTGTTTTCCCTTTAAGATCTCCTGTACTTAAGGTACAGTACTATACATCAAGTTAAATAATACTATTGCAATACTGTTCTTAATTACAAAAGCTTTTTAAAATTAATCTTATTTGAAAAATTCTCTTACCCACTTCATCCTTTACATACAGAAAAGAAATCATAACTCTGCAAAAAAACTTCATAAATAAAACAAAATTCATGCAATCTCATAAAAAATGGCGAGAGATTTTTTTTTTTAAAAAAAGGTATCCTTTCCAACATAAGGAACATTCATCTTCTAATAAAATCTACAAATTTAGGAGGACAAATGTACCACTCACTGCTCTTTTCTTAACTCAGGAATAACAATAAACCTCACTCTCTGAAACAACAAAAGAAACAGAAGAGAGCTTCAGTGGCAGCTCTGTGTCATTAGTGTGCAATGAGAAAAGATGAGAAGATGTACACTATGTTGACACAAATGTGCCTTCCCCTCTAGACCCTACATCTCTTGAAAGCTTTTCTGTTAAACTTTCCTTCAGTTCAGCACCATTAAGTACAAAAAAAAAAGTCTCAGAAGCAGCAAATTCAATATCCAAGAAGAAACAAGGAAGAACCCCAAGAACTGTTGCTTTAAAATATATTAAGTCCACTTGTGGTCAATAAAAATATTCTCTACTGGGGAGGGGAAAATGACACTTAGGAGTCAATTGTACCAGCAGTGGCTGTACCTTTACAGCTAGCTATTAGCCCCTCAAACTCCCTCTAAAATTTGCCAGCCTCTTCATTTCTGAAGTGGCACTCAGTGCCTCAGTCAAGCTGCATGCTCAGCTCCTGACCTTCCCACTAATGGCTGTTATTTGTGGGAGGCTTAAGGACACTGTCAATAGCAAGCTTCCTCCTCTCCGTTCTGCATCTCTTGTGTGCTCTCGCTCACAGTCTTTATCTCCATCTCTTACCCACCACCCCCCCCCTTCTTTTCCCTGTCCTGCAGTCCTCTCCTCTCACAGAGAATAAAAAAACCACCCCCACACACACATCCATGCACACACGCATGCACGCGCGTGCACACAAACACACACAAAATCAACTGGCGTGCAGCAGCAAGCACCTGCAGTAATAGACTCTTTTATTAAAACTGTTATTCTGCAAGACTTGAAATTCCCAGTGGACCGGGCCATGTCAAAGCCGATATAATTAACTAGAGGCTCAGCAACGGATCAATTACCAGACAAGCAAGTGATAGTGAAATCAATGAAAGATCATCAGCCACATTATCAGTGTTGCAACTCATTAGGGTAAAACTGAGAAATGTGCTCAAAGCCAGCCCAAGCAAGGTGGCATTACAAAACAAAGGGCTAATTTGGAGACCCTGCTGTGAACAATCTGTAACAGAATTAGCCTTTTTTTCCCCTAAACTGCAGAGCTAAGTAACGAAATGTGACAGACTGAGAGAAGCAGTTTATTAAGACACCAACTCCAAGTTTATTTAGTTCATAAACTCTCTCCTAGAAAATCAATACAGTCTGTACAGGGTTATTAGGCTGACTAGCTAATACATCCAAATCTGGTCTTCCCAAGCAGAAATCTTGGCCAGAATGCTACAACCTTACAAGAAATCTAAGCTCATTCAGATTACTGTATCAAAGGAGGACTATCATTTAATTATCAAATGTGTGACTTTTACATCCCAGCTTCAGAATATTTTCAAAAATATTTCAAAAATATTCCCTACCCCACTAACACGACAGAGAAGAAACTAAATTTAGTCTGTCAGCCCTAGTCCAGCTCAGGTCATCCTTAAATTTACAGTGTCTCCATTGCATCTTGCTTGGCACAATAATGCCAGCACAGAAAAACCAAGAAAAGAAATACTGAATTTCAAAGAGGGATATGAAAAGTAGCAGTCAATAAGGATATAAAAGTAACCAAGCAGGAAAAATACAACCGAAGCCAACCTCCTCAAGTAGCAGTTTAAGCCTCATCTAACTGTACAGCAATGGGGTTGGGGATTGGGAGGAAGGAGGGGGGGAAAGGGGGGAGGGTAGAAAAAAGAAAACAAAAGGATAAAAAAGCAAACCCCCACAACTTTAGTGTACAAGTCTAGCACAAACTGAATATTTTCTCTCCCCTTTGGCTGGCTCATATGAGAATCTGAAATACTATAGTCAAGGTAAGGGCTCTAAAGGTATTTATAACAAATCCTTTTAAAAGCATTTTAAAAAGTCTTGTTTTTAATAGATTTTTAATCAGGAGTATGTTCTGCAAGTATTTTACTGCTATCCAATGGCATTTGTGCTGACAGATAAAAGGATCTCTGAAATTATTTTACATTTTCACCTCCTGGGAATATCCAGATGCTGAATAGAAGAGGTGCCTACAGAATCCAGGTTCTAATGGAACTTAAAACAGAGTGCAGTTGCAGTTGTCTGCTTGTGTTTTTTGAAAATGTTACATGCTTTATGTGGTGTTAAGATTTTTTTTCTTTCTTTTCATTTTAAGTAATACTTATCACTTACTTTCAAAGAAAACTACATTATCTGCATGACTTTCTGAATCTTTTAAAAATAAAATTTGTTGATTTCATCTGTCCTCTGAAAACTACTGCTACAGAAATGCAGCATATGGCAAGAAAGGATAGGAAAGGTGATTACAGAAAATCCAGGTGATGCTAAGAAGAAAATCTAGCCAGCAGAATATGCTATATAATGTAAACTTATCCTACTTCTTTCTAAATTCCATTACTCTGACAGTTTAAGCCTTAATTAGTTCAGTCAAAGGGTTAATGCAAATAGTTCAAAATGACTAAACATTGAAAAAAATATTTTCTTCTTTTTGTTCCAATTATTCTGTATTATTAATTAAGCTGTTAAAACATGCAACAGTTACTATCTCCTTAATGTTCAATAATATGTAAACTCTTTAAAGAGATTTTTGTTCCACGTCTCTGCTTTAGATATTAATCAAGAAAATAATTACAGAGGAATTTAGTAAAAAAAATCTACATGCATATAACTATGTACTGTACATGTACGTTCAACGAGGTCCAATTAGTTGGAAAGAATTTGCATTTCAGTTAGTATGAGCTAACAAGACTGTAGGGAGACAATGTGATTCTACTCGCAGGGCAAGAAAGAATGGTGTTTTTCTGTAAGCATTAATTCCCATAACTGATCATTTTAAAATGTTACTGATCTTTACAGTATTTGTTTTTCAAACATCTAGGAGTTCAGTATAAATGTTTATATTAACTGTACATGCAGCAGTGTCCCCGAGACGACTCCTGGGGAAAAAAAAAGATAAAACAGTGAGCATAGATTTATTATTTCTCTTCATTTAGTATTTACAATTCTATTTAAAGATAAAGAGCAATCAACTAAAGGAGAGCTCCTTATATTTAATGTTCATTCACAGGATTCATCAAAGTCACAGGGAGATCCAGAAAACTTTGTCTTTTTTATACAGATGTTCCAATCTTCAATAGTAATGATAGATACACACACCATACACAGTTACTGAACTCCTCTTCTAAGTCTCTCTACCCTCAACCAGTTTACTGGCTAGTACCTGTAACTCCCAGAGTTCATTTGGCTGCAGATGTTAACAGTTTCTCTAATTTGCAATGACAGCAAACTGGCCTTTGCTCTTCCCACATTCACCATTCATTTCTAGGCTTGGTTAAGTAGATAGCTGGGTTAAAGATCAGTGGTTTTTCATGTGACACATTCTGCTATTCATCTAATAGCTCGTCAGGACAAAACTGTCCCTGTTCTTGCCAAAATAATGAAAATGGTCCTCTACATCGCATGACAATCAGCCCTTGCTTTTGCTGAAACAACTAAGCTCATATACAGTTAAGTTGTTTTAAAGATATTTTTGAGCTGAGTATTCCACACTGCCTCCAAAAAAGTATATATTTGACCACGTATGAAAGAATTCTTCTCCTTACAATAATGTGTAAGCAGAGACTGTAACAATCACATTAAATACTTTATCCATGGATAACAACGAAGTTGTGAATTGTGTCCTATCAGGAATATAATCTCATACTTGAAAATTATGCAAAGCCATTTTGATGTTCATATTCAAAGGGGTGGTGAATCACCCGTGGTAATGTCATTCTTTATCAACTCCTTCTCCATAAGAATTATATAAGGGACTCACTCTGCAACATCTGTTAGACTCTATGAAACGTTAACAGATGTTGAAAATGAAAAAAGAAAAAGGCGGGGGGACGGTAATAAAGGAAATCTCCTCTGAACAGATAATCCACCCAAATTTCCACTTTCTAAAGAAAAAATATTGACAGCACTGTATTCTCTCTGAAACCTGTCATCCTTTGTAAAACATTTTTCTGTAAAGATTTAATAGGCACCTTCTTATTTTTAACCAAAAATGCATTGGACTGATTATGTCATCATGCAACCATGAGACTGAATGCTTTTTAGTCCCCTGCCCTGTGTTCCAAATGCCCTTGTTGAATCCTTCTCTATCTTATCTAAACTACTGTGCATTTATGAATCTGTTTTTCACTTTGATGTTCATGCCTAATTCACACAGATTTGGAAGGGTCCACATCTATATTTTACATCTCTTCTTTTGGTTTTGGTTGTTTTGGTTTTTTTGCTGCTTGTTTGGGTTTTTATTAGGAAGAATTTTCAGGTTGAACTGAGGCATGGCAAAACTCAACAGAATTCTCACTTTAATTAAAAATCATATTTTCAAACACTTTCTACTCTAAATTGGTTATTCAGCTTTTTCTTTAGTAAGTGATGTGACAGAGTGCCTATCCTCAAAGACAACTTTTGATCATGAGTCTTTCTGTTATGAACTGTAGTTCCTAGCAAGCTGTCACACTTCAGCTGATCCTAGTCACATCTTCGCCAAGCTGTGTATCATCATTCCATACCACAGAACCCTTATGGAGACTTCTGAGACATGGCACTAGCAAAGGTAAGGTGAAAACTGTGACCTATTGCTGGCAGGCAAAACAAACAGAGATTATGGTGATTTTAGTCATGCAGATGCTACATTTTAATAAGTTAAAGAAACGGAAAAAAGTGACATCCAGAAAAAGTAGGTACACAGAGAAAACAATTACATTTAAATATGTTGTACTTCAGTATGCAACATGATATGGTGTCCACTTGCTGGTTTGAGGGGGGAAGAAGATAAACATGTAGGATATTACAAAAATCAGAGGAAAATTTTTGTTATCTTAAAGTGATTAGTAATATACAACTTTGATTGCCTATTTTTCTTTGGTTTTGGGGGTGTTCTGTTTCTTTTGTTTGTTTGTTTGTGGGTTTGTTGGGTTTGAGTTTTTGGTTTAAAAAAGCCAGTATTGGGAGTTCAAACCACCTCCAATTCCTTCTTACAGTGAGATCACACCTATGTTTCTCTACTGTGTAAAAGAGATGTATCAAATATATTAATTTGTCTGCTCAACAACAGAGCATATGTGTACACATGTGAAGCACAGGGAACCAAAGAATCACAATTCCAGTAGCTACACATAAATAAATCTAAAATGCAGGTGAAATGGAGGATGCAGAAGGTTAGAAAAACAAGTAACTCGATAAAAACAAAGGTAATGCCAAATTATAACAGTTTGTTATAAATCTTGTAAGTGAATCGCTGCTGTTTAAAATGTACTCTCCACATGAGCATGGCTTTTAACTAGTAACAATCACTGCATATATGTGGATAAAACACTAAATTAAAAAAGTCCATGCTATTCTCAAAAGAATTTTACATGTCAAAAAATTTGGTGCGAACTCCTTAATTTGCAGGCAGGTAAACAGGGCTTGTTCTGCACATATGGCAGTTTTGAATCCATTCTTCATGTCACATCAGTGGTTTTTTTAGAGTTTTTTCTGACAAGAAATTATCTATTTATTACTTAATTGTTTACAGTAAATGGTAATAGATAAGACTGTTAAGGTATGGGAATCTGGTTCAAAGCACAGTAGATATGAAAGACTTTGATTTAAACTGTGTATTTTATGAAGTGTCTATATAGCCCACCACTGAAATGACAGTGGGATTTAGACATTCTGTTTTGACTTACTAGGAATTAAGCAGACAGAGGATGCCTGATATGCCATATAATATAGGAAGATGCATAACACAAAAATAATTGTATTTCACCTTTAAAATATCTCAGAACTAGTTCTATCTCCTGGAACCTAAATTCAAGATTCAACAGGAATATTAACAAGTTCACAGCAATGGTTAAACAAACACATCAACCTCATTTATATAAGTCATTGAGAAAAAAACATTCCAACACGACATTTACACAGGTTCACATCCACAGATCATCACTATATTATTATATAGGTATATACTATTTTAAAGCATTGTTCAGATATTGATTACTGGGTTAAGCAAGGTTTATTGTTTTAACAATAAATTCTGAAAGTTTATTTTCTGAAAAACATCATAATACTGTGGAAGTTACCTGCTGGATGCTAGCTTAGTACAAGACCTTTACAAAGTGATATATTCTTTGGTAGCTAATTTCATTATTCTCATCCTTTTAGTAAACTGCATGTATAACAAGCAAGGCCTTTGGATCCCACAACAGCCTAAAGGGCTCAAGTGTAGGCTAAGTTTATGATCTAATTACTCCATAGTATAATCTATTATGCCAGTTCCTAGTAACAATTATTTGGTGTCTAAAAAATAAGTCTGTCATAATTAAATAATTAAAATTACCTAAAAAGGAGAGGGGACAGGTTAGTAGCATATAGAACAGCTGAATATTAGATAGCTGAAAAGACACTGCATGCACAAATGCAAGACCGAATTAAGAGCAGCTATTTTTTTTCTAATTACTGACTCATTCACAGTACACAGAATTGCCTGAACTGCCCAGTGTCCTACTATCTCTGGACAATTAGGAAAAGCTGCATTAGCAAGAACTCAGCATTCTCTGTCTCACTTCTCTCTGGAGAACTGGGGAAATGATGAGCTCCATCACCTGGCCAGCAGTAGCAGCAGCCACAAAGTCACCTCAGGGACTTGGACGAAGAGATTCATCTGCAGCCTTGGCAGCGACTGAAGTATGCCTTACTAACAGACAGTCACACGACCACACACTGGCACAAGGTCCTTTCATTAAGAGCTGTTGTCTAAGTGACCTGTCACAGGGTTTCATAAAGCAGCATTAATACTGTGGGCCAAAATGAGATTGATCTTTGAGCTCCGTGGTCTCCTGTTGACAACAGTGCATTATAAAACCAATACTAAATACTTTATAAACAGGTCTCTCCTCTAGTGTATTAGAGGAACAGAGCATATTTCATGCCCTATAGTTAGGTAGCCACATATCCATCAGACAATTAAATAATTTATAAGATACTCAGAAGTGCAATAAGACTCAATAAACTTTTAAATACTTACAAGCTACTATTTTGTTTGAAAACATACCAAAACCAACCAACCAGCCAAAAAACTCAGCTCACCTAATGAGTACAGAACATCAGTAAAACTCAGTTTTCATATTATCTTTTCACCTGATATATCCTCACTGCACACAAATAAATCCAGTTCTTCACTCAGTTAAAAAACAAAAATAAAACAAACCAAAGCAAAAAACAACAACAACAACAACACACCAAAAAAAAAAACAAAAAAAAAACAACCCAAGACCTCCAAAAACTTAGTTGTTTTAAAAATATTTGACAGTTTCCCTACATTATTACTTTCATTACTCTATATTTCAGCTTCCTCTGCTTGGCATCAGACCGATTTTTTTGTCCTTTTGTACACTGTGGCCAACATGGCCGCAAGAACCTACTCCTCTGCAATGCTTGCCATCTGGAACCACCGTGCTGCATTTCTCTCCCTCATTCTCCATCTATTTTCAGCCTTCATCTGGAAACAATATGTTTCTGTTCTCATGTCTGGGTCTCTTAACTTCTAGTAAAAAAGGGAAAAAACTTTTAACTTTATTAACTCTGCACAGTGTTTTGGAGATAAAGTTTGTGTCAAAGATACTATGCAAAACCATTCTTTATTAAATCACACAATTGTAGGGACAAAATTTACAATAAAAATTTACAATACAAAGTGATCTAGAAATACTTCCTATTCTGTTAAATTTAATATGCGAGATAATAGTCTGGGTGAATTTCTGAAGAAATGGCCTCAACAAGGAATGAAAAAATATTCCTAATTTTAGTAATTCATTCACACTTTCAGAAAAAAACAAACATGAGTTAGCTCACTTTTTAAAAGTTGTGGAAATCATGAAGTTCTTAAAGGCATATATATCTGAAAAAGTTCAGCCTATTTGGAAGAAAATCAGCATCTGTGTTTCTCTTTTCCACCCCAGAGAAAAGATGTTCTCTGTGCTCCTACCATAGCAGATGAAGAGACACTAATTGCATATAAACAATGTAAGTATAACCCTACAATATTTCAATACTGGTTATGTCAGCAATGTAGGAGGTTGAGCTCCTATAATTTTAAGACATTATGGGGCAAATAAAATTGTTTTTTTATTTGGTTCACCTGCAAAACAACAAAACGCTCTGTATCAAGAGTCTAAAATTTTCACGTGTAATTGCCTCTGAATCTCTTTTAAATTTAAACTCTTAAGCAGAATTTCACATTATCTTTTCTGAACTGGATGTCTGTAAGTTTGTTCTAACTAACTTAAAAAACTGAAATTTCTCTTGCTGGGAGTAGTTCCCAAACCACCACAGGCGTGGACCTTTGTATAGTATTGCGGGTGCCATGGTTTCACAGACAAGCCACATTAATACTGGATAGCAAGCATCTGGAACCCACAGCTCTGTATGCTCCAGCCCCAAAGCACCCACAAATCTATGCCAATTCAAACCCCTATTCCCAACCCACAAATAAACCACACTGGTTTTCTTTAGGAACTAGACCTGAAATTGAAGCTTTCAGGTTTTCACCATTCACACAACTGAAGAGAGAATAGGAGTGTTTGGGGAAAAGGGGCAAATATGCTCTAAAGGAAGATTATGATGGACAGTTCCTGCCTTGGCTTTCTCATATGGCCTACTTGGGACAAGCTGACCCACAGGAACCTTAAAAGCGCTATTTAAAGACTAAACTGGATTTCATTTTTACAGTAATTGCAACAGACTTACAGGGCTGGCATCAAGGAAGTATCTACAACTCTATCTGTTATGGAAATATCAAGGATTTGAGAGGTGAGGTTTGGCGGGGGGAGTTGTTAATGGATGGGAGGATGGAGGAGTGCAGTGTTTTCCAGACAGTAGCATTGCTCTTTAAATCCTCATTTGTAGAACACCACTCTTCTGTTTAGCCTGCACGTAAAAGGCAAAAAGACAGCTCTAACCAGCACTTCACAATAAAACTCTGTGCCACACTTTAATACTGTAGCAACTTCATGACATTCACAATAGAGAAGAAATAATATGTCCTTCTCCTTACTAAAATACCTTATATAGTCCTCTGCAGGACAAACCTCAGATGTTTCTGAAACCAGATAAGGAAAGACAGTTACTTCCAAGATACTTCTGTCTGAAATTTTGTAAGATCTCCCATTGTGTGCTAATTGCTAATGGGCCCTAAAACAAAAGGCCTGTTAAGCCTTTTTTCTCTTCTGGGATGTGGCTGTTTCAGCCTTTTACTTGTGCTGTGTACCAAACAGAAGCTACGTCTTTTGGATATAAACATTTTATGACCTGAGATTACATTACTTTTCTTACTACTTTTAATCTGAAAACTGGGCTTGCACATTCCTGTGGGATACATAAATGTCCCTTCAAAGACTCACCAATTTTGCAAGAGCGCTTCTTCTACTTTATGCCAAATACATCTTGGAAACATAGGCAAAGTTCAATCGCAGCAAGGAGTGATAGTTCCCAAAACAAGATGGTTACTTGGAAAATGTGAAGAAAGGACACTAACATCAACAGATTTAACCCAGAGCTGGTTGATACAAAGCGAAAGAAGTTCACCCACAGCTGGCATTCATCCGCAGTCATATTAAATCTCTAAGGATGAAGAATACACAGGGAAAGGAAATGGCTGAGCATCAGTGATAGCTACCAAGCTCCCTCAGGATGCCAGCAGTTAGATGCCAGAGTTTCTCCCTTCTTTTCCCAAAATCAATGTCATTCTTTCGGTTTCCATTGAGAAAAGCAATACTGAGCTTTTCTGAAAAAATGAGTAACCTATTAGAAGCACTAGTGTAGGTTTTAGCCAGGTTGCATGCTAAAAACAGAACTAGAGACACAGCCATTAGAGCGTAGGAAAGTTATAGTACTATGACTATTAGGTGTCTCTCGTCCAACTCACTTCCAGGACACCTGGAACATGTCATAAGTCAATCATAAAACCAATCCAAAACTCAATACAGTTTCATTTTAGGAAAAAGAAGGATTTTTGCAGGTGGGATGATATTCTCTTGTCACTCTTAGATGCAAAACAGAATATCAGCTTAACTAAAAACTGCAAGAAAGGAAGGTATGTCCTGTCTTGGTTAAAAGATGAAATTTGTCTTAGAAGCAAATTTGGACAGAGGGAGAAACTCTGACTTAAAAACACAAAAATAAAGCCTTTTCTCTCTGTTCTAGAGAGCTGATCTTCTAGGCTTGAGCCTTCCAAAGTAGAAAAATCTCGGTGAATTTTAAATCAAAGAGACTAAAAGAGTAAAGCAATGTAGAAATTGGAACAATGAAAACTCTTCCTGTATTTTTCCTCCCTTCTCACATACAAGATTAATACAACAAGACTTGAGGAAAAAAAAAAAAAATGCTAAGCAAAGCAAAATCAGACCACAAGCAGGTTTATTTGCTTTGCAGGTCACTTTTCAAAAGGAATACAGGATAAGCATTAATGTAAACACATGGAAGACTATATAGTGTCACATGCTTCACTTAAAGGAAGAACTGCAGAAAAGTTGACATAAAAAAAAGTACCTAGAAAGGATAAAAATAAAAACAAACAAATACTGTTTCCTGTCAAATAATGCAGAGTTCTTTAAAAAATAATTTTTTTAAAAAAAAAAATATTTAAGAAATTAACCTTGAACTCTCAACTCCCATATTACTGGGAATGCTCCTGCGATCACACTACAGAAATTATCTCATCCCTATACAGGAAATGGGAATAAATTTCTAAATGTTTCTCAATCAGTGACCTACCATTATTTTTATACTGTTATTGCTTTTTGGTGATTGTACTTAAACTGTCTTTTTTGCTTATTCATTTTTATAATGTATTTATGATTTCATAGATAGTAATTAAAATCTTTGGCTACTCATTTATAAATGTTATACTTCCCATCCTTTTTCTCTTTTGAAACCTGTCATGACAATTTTACTTTCAAAAAAATTAAAAAGCAATCTTTCGGTATCCTAACATGTTTTATCAAATTCATTCAAAGTTTATTTCTGATCTTTGATAAGCAAGAAAACATGCTTATCTGTCAGGCTGCAATCCTATAATTGTATACAAATGAACAGCAGCTGATTTTCACAAGGTATGAAGCAACAGATGCTTTTTTTTTAGTTCAGAACTGAACTAAAAAAAAAACCACAAAAAAAGCTGAGACATTTTGAATTTTCACTTGTAGCCAGTTTCTCTCAGGGTTACTTACACAAGAACTGAGAGATGGCTTCATTGCTGTTAGCTACATCCTATATGTATTAAAGCAAAATCTAAGACTTAAAACCAGGCTGATCCCATCTCTCTGCTCCAGCTGTGCTGAGTGCTGTACAAGCAAAAGGAAAGTAGAATTCCTGTCTAGAAGGGTTTATAGCCTGAATAATCAAAAGAGACAACAGATAGAAGAAAGGAATTATCCCATCCTGATTTTTACTATTGGGAAACTGATACATAGAGCTGGAATTTTAAAAAGTGCTTCACACCCAGAGCTCACGACAGATTTTCAAAGAGCCAAGAATAGCAGGTATCAGACTACAAACTGAAAAGAGAGTTCCTGGAATGATGCTTCACCAGAGCTTTTAAATGAACTAAATGTAGAGTTTATAGTTAAACTGAAAATGAAACAATACTCTTGTAAAAATATTGTTAATGTTCTACAAAATTCTGTAAACTCACTGATGCTCTCTACCTTCTTTACCCCCACCCCAAGCATACACACATTTTTCTGTCACCTCATATACTAATTTCACTCAATGTCTCCTATTATTCACTAAATTGAAGACATACAATTTCTATCACAACACAGAGGCAGCAATTAGAAGTACACTGAAACTGCTCTCAGGTTTTCTTCCTAATCCTTAATTCTTGATCACTGCAAGTCAGGTGC
This sequence comes from Cyanistes caeruleus, assembly GCF_971803275.1. Taxonomy (NCBI): domain Eukaryota; kingdom Metazoa; phylum Chordata; class Aves; order Passeriformes; family Paridae; genus Cyanistes; species Cyanistes caeruleus. The sequence goes on along the minus strand of NC_141732.1, from coordinate 48,735,534 downwards.
ATGACTTGATATTGATGCCTTAGAGGACCAAGTCAATGACTCTACAGTTTTATTGCTGTTTCTTCCACACAGCAGCATCAAGATCTACTAATCCTGTGGTATGTGAAACATCCAAGACTGGTAAGTAAATAGAACAGGTGGAGGAAAAGTTATATGCAACAATAGAAACTGAAAATTGCAGTTCATTCATATAGATACCCACTTCTAAAAACAATTTCGAAGTACATTTCATTAGAATCTGAAATGCATGTTTCTAGTGAATTTCAATACATATTTGATTTACAAATTCCAGTAAAAGTGTGCTACAGCTGGCAGGATAAATTACTTTAATAAATCACTATTAAATAACTGTAAATCTTTAGAATGGCATAATGTCTAATAAAAAATATGCATGCAAAAGTGAATATTTGAGGAGAAGCATTCTTCATATAGAGGAAAACAAATTGCAAAACTTACCATCCTGGTTGTACAGGATATTCAATGAGTAAATGCTGGAATAAAATTCACATAAATATTGCCTAATCTATTGCGATTTCATGTTAACAACTGCATCTGAACAAATTGCATGGCAAAGGGTGATGGTAAATGTGCTATATTTCAGAGTTTTTTTATGCTAAACATTCACATTTCTGGTAGAAAACTGTCTCTTTCAATATATCATCAAAGCAGAAAATTTACTTTCCAAATACCACGCAAATGTTGCTAAGTGTTCCTCTGCACTTTAGAAACATTTTCTACGTTGAATTTTGTTTCAGTGAATGTTTTTTTGTTTGTTGGGGGGTTTTTTTGGTTGTTTTTTTTCCAGGGAGATGGGAAGTTGGTTTGGTTTGGGAGGTTTTTTGTTGTTTTTTGGTTTGGGAGATTTGGGTAGGGTTTTGGTGGAGGGGATTGGGGAGGAAAGTTGGGAGCCTTTCAGGGAAAAAAAAAAAAACCAACAAACACCAGCTCAATAACACAAAGCACCAGAAAACCCATCCCAAAGCATGGTACCAAAAAGGCCCAAATCCTTTCATTTTAACCTGTGTTCCCTCTGATGTGCAGCAGATGGACATTTACAGTAATCCATTACTGCAGAAATCAGCTGAAGAGCTATTTGCTCTTCCCATGCCTTATTTAGCTCTTACAAGGCTTCATTTGTCAAAGTGCAGACACAGTGCTGATGTCGCATCCAATGGCGCATTTCTAGAGTCAGGATGAGCTGCAGCACCACGACAGGCCCAGGAGTACCTCGCTCCAGAGTGTGATTGCTTCCACTGTGTCTTGGGATGGGTAAATTATTAACTGACACTTTCACAACTGAAGAACTGTCTAAGATAAACCCATTAAAACTGTTAGCCTACAGAACACTTCACACTCCTGGTTTTTTAAATCTTTGTCAAAGTCATCATTTGGTCAAGCTTTTTAAATATACATATGCATCTATATTAAATCTATTTATAAAACTTTCAATTATGAACGTTTTCTCTACCTTTCCTTGTCTCATTTTTTTTGGCTGAATGAAGTGAACCTTGCAGTTGAGGAAGGCTGCTAAGGACTGAATTATAAAATAGAAGTAACAAAAGCTTATCAAACATAGCAATATACTAAGCACTGTAATTCACCTTAATAACTGAACTTACAAAATTCATTACAGGTGATGATAGTTGCCATAAAATTTACCTTGGACATAAAAAACTATTCATTGAGGAAAAAGATCAATAAAACTGTTTTCCATTAATATTCTTAGAAGTTTCCTCCATGAGGAGACAAGCAGATTTTTGCAAAGCCAAAAAATGTCTGTTGACAATTCACACACTTCCTATCTTTAAGAGCATTAAAAGCAATCATGATATTAACATTAAAGCTGACTTTTAGACATAAAATTACATTGTTGGTTGTCATTGTTGATTGTCATCTAGTCCAGATTTTCCTTTAATCCAAGGATGAGTAGCAAAAGAACTAAGATTTTGTATCCTGATGTGTAGTACTATTAGCATAATATTAATTGAACCCCAGTACTCACTGTACATCCAACTGTACCCTACTTCCCTACTACCTCAGAAAAAGAAAGAAAAAAATGAAACACAATTGATGAATCATGTAGGAAGCAAAACTGTTTAACTAGCAAATTTCTTTTTCATTCACAGACAAAGTTGCCACGGGCACTCCCTCTTATGTGAGCACGGAAGAAAAGCCACACTGTAACTCCAAATCCAGCCACACTTGCCATAACACGATCATGAAACTGCACGCAATTAAAATGGTCTGTAGACAGTAGGAACACGCCTGAACATTATGGGTATGCATGGAAACTGCAGAAAAATACTTCAGTGAGGTACCTTTTCTAGTAGATTAAAAAACCAAGAAATAAACATTTTCAGATTCTAATCCAGGCCAATTTAATATCATATCATACAACCTCTTCATAGAGAAAAATCAACAGTCTCTCCTACAGGGATTCAGGTTTTTGGGGAGCCTAATTGAACACTCGTAGGTACTGATTTGCTGTTCCAGCTGACTTCTGTCGCAGCGGTGAGTGGTTAGAGTAATCAGAGCTTGACAGGTCCTAAATCAGGAAACCAAATTTACAAGTCACTTCTGAGAATGTGTCTTTAAGCTGTATATAAAGTCAGAATTATGCTTCAGCTAGCACAGATACAGAAAATATTTACGTCTAAAAAATTACTTACATGAAAATTACTTGTGCACGTGGCAAATATCACTTTAAGAATAATTTAATAATTACTTCACTTTATTAATTACTTAAATAAGTATTAAAACCTACAGAACACACAGTTTGTCACACCAAATAAAAAAAAATTCAACGGCATTACTCCAGTATCTGCCCAATCTGTGTGTCTGCAAGTCCATCTGTCTGTGTGTACATGTATCAAATATGTGTGTATGCACATGCACTCACCCATCATTGATGGGTGGCTGTTATCAGACACACACACGAGTTACACAAGTTAAAATTTCTCTTTTCCAGCCAAAAGGGAAAAAGATTATTATTATTATTATTATTATTATTATTATTATTATTATTGTTATTGTTATTGTTATTGTTATTGTTATTGTTATTGTTATTGTTATTGTTATTGTCTGGAATTCACCCTGAAGCTCAGAAGGAATTTTGAGGGGGCAGGACAAGGGTTTGTATTCTTTGTTTTATCCATACTGGTCTAGGTACCTTCTGATAATTTGAGATGGGTAACTAAATTACAGGCTTACAGGGATTCTGATGATCACAAGAATCACAAAAGTGTGGTCTTCAGTATGACATTATGTCCACAGATACTTTCTTAATGCACATACACACACAAACAGTATGTAGCAGTGTAAAATAATCTGATCCAAATCCCTTCTGTACACCTCATGTCCTAATAGAAGTATTCATCTATTCTCTATTTTCCTTTTAGCTTCCTAGTTTGTACTCAGATGCATAATCCATAGTCCCAGAACTATTTTAGCCAAAACTTTCTAACCATAATGCTTATTTATGTCTCCACAGACATACAATGCTCATCACACCCATTGCTACAGCACTTTCTTTGAAAATCTTCTCAGTGTTGCTACTGCAGCTTTACTAACCTACAGGTCAAAACATACAATGCCCTTTTGCTTGTCAATTCCTAGTTGTTGATTTTAACAAATCAAGAGTGCAATATCAAGATTTATTACATGAGTTCTATTTTCACAGGAAACATTAGGTAGCAAAACCTAACAACGTCTTTGAACTTTCGCTATGAAGTCCCATATTTAGAATTCACCTGGTACAATGAATTCTCCTGCAGAGCATACCACACACATGATCACACATGACAACAGAGGGGCAGTATAAATACTTAAGAGCATGAAAGCAAGAACACCACTGTTCCATCTTTCTGGGGAAATCCCAACTGTCAGTATTTTACTATGACACGTCACTGCAGAAAAGACCCTGAAAAAGTATTTTTCTTTTAAAAGACTCAGAGAAGTGATGTCGCAAGTTTTACGAAGGAGCTGGTAAAATGTTCTGAGTTTGACTCCTGAGGCTTTTGTTCTGTGTGCAGTAAGGTAGCACAGCTGCCAACAATTAAGAGGCTAAGACATGTGGAGAGACAGACTCGTTCTTTTAAAAGACAGAAAAAGAGAAATTGTCAGAAAAGGCTGTGTCCTTCATTACACCAGCTGACATGGAAGAAGGGGACATAATTTATGTCCACAAGGCATTCAGGTTTCTCAAGGACCATGAATGCTCCTAAGACAGCAAGCATTAGAAGCTCACAAAGATCAGCAAGAGCCTAAGTTTTGAGGAAGGAGCTATGCAAGGAATGTGAAAGACAGTAAGACATCAGAATGTATTTCTATGAATGAAAATAAGCATCTATTTGAAGTAGACAACATGGTGTTTCCATTCCATGTGTAGAAACCATGTGTTACAGTTCCACTGATGTCAGAAAGCAAAGCTCCTCAGAAGACTGCCTTCAACATCCACGATTGCAAATGCATCACTGAACAAAGGACCTGGTGGACCTGGCACAGCAATCACAAATATAAAATTGAAGCATGAGAGGCAGTGCTGGTTTACTAGAAGTAAAATTAACATTCTAAGAAAAATGAAATGTATTATCTTGGCAATCAAAGTGTTGGCTGCAAAACAAATGAAGAGGTAACTTCCGGCTAGATTTGTATTTATACCCTTCATAGCTTAAATATTTCTACTATGAAAATGCTAGAGTGTTCTTTGAAAATCTTTTGACAGACAAGAAAAAGACAAGAAAAAGTAGCATAAGTCTAACGTGGAGAATTTTTTTTTATTAAGTACTCATTTGTGTTACAGGGTGTGTGATTTGCATTAAAATACGACTCTGTGTTGCTCCACAGTAAAAGTTAAAACTCACTCTCTTCCCGCCTACACAAAGTAATTTTGTTTAGAGACCTTCATTTCTTTTGGCCTTAGCCCATCAGAGGGGTGTGTGATACAGTTGGTGCCAGTAATTGCTTCCATACAATACAAATGTTTGAAAACATTTTGCATATTTGTTATGATTATGTATGACATTTATATCATATTTAAAACTCCAATGGGCTTGCAGATTTTATTTTTGCTTATAGAAAACAAAGACAGCACAGAATGTTCCTCTAATTCATCTCAGACAACTAAGTCAATTTTATATTCAGTTAATACACTATGAACTCTTAGCCTCTAAACATTTGTTTTTTCCATTGAAAACAGAGCTATGCACATTGAGGGTAAAGCTGTGGGACCTACGTACACAAGTTTGGATATACATTCACTAAGCACATGAAAATGGAGAGTTAGGCAAATGGCTGTATTTTTGCCTAAGTGTTGACAGAAATAGCATTCCATATTAAAAAAAAAAAAAGTGCAAAAACCTTAACCCCACGTATATGCATTGCTATTGTAGTCCTTTCTCTGCAGGTTTATGATGATTCAGATATACTTTTCTAGTTATAAGGCTTTTGTGAGAAAATTTTAACACATTAAAACACCTTCTTTTATTGAAGCAGTGCTGTATCTGTCCCAAATCACTAATCAAATCCTCCATATACCCGATGATTTACTATTTTACCTGAAACATACTTCTATTGAGTTTGTTTTACAACTGCAAGTTCTAATCTGTGACCTTAGAAAATGGCCTGTTGTCTAATAAATTCTCAAATTTTCTTCAACTGAAATAAGAGGAAATTAAATTAATTACATACATCATACAGCAGTTTGTGAGATTCCTACACTTTTTTTGAATCCAGATTTAGTTAACTGGCAGTGCTCCAGTGGCGGGTTGCCATTGCCCCCTGCTGCCCTGCCTGCCTTGGAGATGCCAGCATTGGTGCCCCAATTGCAGGAATGCAGAGAAAACATATCCCATCTAAAGTAATACTGATCTGGCAGTACAGGTGAAGCAAAGACACCTATACTATGTTAAAGTTAACAGCTTTCTAGCAAGGTTGTATCTGAGCAGTTGAGAGTCATGGCCAAACAGTCCACCTTCTTGCTAAATAAACTCAACAGTACCAAATACACGAATGCAGCATTCATCAAGCTTGCAGTATTTAAGTGGTTACTGGGAGACAGATGATGGACAGTTGCAATGGAAAACTCTTAAAGTTGTTCCAACACACTGAGAAAAGTGATTTTTCCACTACTTTCTAGGTGAGACTAGGAAAAGAGATGGCAGAAAGGTCACCGAAACAAATGGTTTCCTACAGCTGTGGGAAAATCACAGATACAGATCTGTAGCAGCAAAGTTAGTTATAAGGAGAGTGTCTAAGATTCTTTATTCCCTGACCTTCTCTCTCTCTTTCTCCATCCTCTTCTGCCCTACTCCCACTATTCCCTACTCATTCTCTTTAAGAGAAAGTCTCAAGTCCTGACCACTAAACACGAAATCCTCCTGACTGCTCTCCTTTGCTTCATCGATGCTAATACTTAGGCATAACCTGCTGCCTGCTCTGACAAAAAACACTGACATGGCTCATGGTAGATCATCATGCTGTTACCATGATCCCTGTTACCTTTCCAAATAATAAACATTTCTGCCATGCACACATACTAATTTAACCTCAAATCTGTTCTAACCACACATATTTTGTTCCTCTTTCAACTCTGAAAGCTTCATCAGTCACTGTTGAAACACAGAGCAGATCACCTGCTTTTGCCATGAAACAGTGTCTCTGTTCAGATTCATCAGTTTCTTGAATTTGAACTAATACACAGAAGACAATTTTCAATTTATAGTCCTATTCTAATTTTGTAAACATTTGTGCTCTGTTTCACAACTTGCAGATTTATTGCAGCTATGTCATACACTCTTTTGTCACTGTGGGGCCTCATTTCCAGTATACTAAGAATTACTCTGGCCTTCAGAACCACATCTCTGCAAAGGTTAATGACTTTCTCATAAATAAATATACTTCTATGTAATACTGAGTTATTAAAAGACATTCTGATCTTAAATTACCATAAAGAAACTCCACTTAAAAAAAACTGAACAAACAGTATCAGACAGCTTACATTTCAAAGGACTGTCATTTTTTATAGCAAGGCTTCATTGAGCTTATAGCTGTACCATTCCACTCAATGGGATTCAACCATGCTAATTCTCTGGGAACACATGTATTATCACCTAACAGATGGCTGTGAAATGTGGCTTTCCAAAGGAATTATCACTTCCCTTTCTTCTTTGCTCTAGACAGAGTCAGAGGGGAAGAAAAAAAAATCAAAACTTGCAGATTCCCCATGGAGAAGATGAGTCCTTGACTCCCAATCTTAAAAGCAGATGCTTCCAGTAGGGAGTCAAAAGAACCTTTTACCCTACTTACATTTGCTTTTTTACCAGAATTGAGTATATGTATTTAGTAAGGAATCTACTCATTTAACAGTTAAAAATACCACCTCTAAGTGCTTCAGATTGTGATTGGCATGAGCTATCTCCTGGGCTGCAGAAAGGGACAGTACTTACTTATTTACTGTGCATAGCTGCAAGCTTGTAACCTAAAATATGTTCCTGGTGAACACAGTGTGTGGAAAGTGAACACATGTACAATGTTACCTGTTATCACTGATCCAAACAGACAAATACTAAACTTAACTATTTAGGCTGTCAAAGGCAAGTGACGATTTTGTTGTTCTTCGCTTTCAATTGATAAGACCAATCTGTGTCAATTACAGCTGAAGTTCTAAGGTTCCAGTCACACACACATACACTGTATATGTAGGTGATTTTTTTCTGTCTAGTAGAGAATTTCCTTGTATGACTGATAACACTGCTTAAACCATCATTATTTGTTTACAGAACTTTGAAGAATTGTATCTCAGAGGAAGAAAACTGAAGAAACTAAGCACAATCCAATGGAAAACACAAAAGAGATATTCATAATTGAAGGGAACCAGATTTTCTCTTTAACATATTTAATGATGCTAAGCAACAAAATCTCAGCAAACCAAGGTGAGAACACACCCTGAAGAATCCTAATGCCTTGTCTCAATAGGGGATATTTTTAACTAATTCTGTGACCTATTACAATTAAATAATAGAAAGAGATGTAAACAATTCAATATTTCACCCTCTGTGGCAAATTACTTTGGTTTAATATTTTCCATCAGAAATTTAACATTCTTTTAATGTAGAGTTTTTTCTTGAGCAATGTATCATATTTAACTCTGTAACTATCAATCAATATTCCTTTTAATTGAGGTTAATTTCTTTAAACTTTTCATAAACTTCCCCTTGGAGCACTGAAGGCTCTTGCACCTGCTGAAGAGCTTAAGTTTATTGAAAAAAACCGAAGTGTCTTCAAATCTTACACACAGAGAGGACCATCCCCAAGTTTTGTAAGACAGTGTGAAAACATGATTTAATTTAGACAGCTTTAAAGCCATGTCTGACATCATACCATCAGAAGAAGAGAGGATGGGAAGGGCATGTTAAAATAGAATAGTGTAAGATACCTTACAACTATGTTATAACAGTATTTATTAGCACTACCTTGGGGCAGATGGACTCTAAAGTACATGTGATGTAGAAGTACAGCAATGTCTTTTCATATATGGACAGACAAAAGCATGAATATATTAAATAAAAATCTTACTTGCATCTCTAAAGCAGAGAAAAAAGAAGGGCGAAATTGGGAAAGGATGCCCCTCTTGCTCTGATTTTTCCAGTATAATTTAACAAATCTCTTGGTCCTAGTGCTGCACCAGTCCATACTATGTCAAATAAAGAATTTTTTAAAGAGTAACTACTTAGTTGATTGCTACAGTGGTCAATCATTAACACATTCTCACTCTTCATGCAAACATTTTCAGAATATCTTGACTACCATTGGCAATATTAAGGAATGGAAGGAAACCAAGGTGCTGGGAAAAGAAAATGTAAAAAGATTTGGAAAAATGCTAATAAAGAGAATTCTTTGATAGATCATTAAAAGTTTGCTCCCAGCCTAGATAGCTAAACCCCTGGCTTCTCTAAATTAGGCTGCAAGGCAGCATATGTGAAGCAGACATTCGCACTGATGTTCTGATGATTGCTGTAATACAGTAGTGCCTTAGTCAAGCATCCTAAATCAAAGATATGAGCAGTACAAGTCTCTGCATGAACACTAAGTGTTATCAAAGACCTCACAACTTTGGGCCAGATGGAAATCAAGTGGGGAAAAGAGGAAGGGAAGGGCAAGGAGAAGAAAATGTAGAGTGTGAAGCAGAAGAAAAAGGGTATAAGGAGATGAGAAATTGGGAAGGGGCATGTAGGGGAAGAAGAAGTGTAATGGAAAGAAGGGTAACAATAGCAGTGTACATGCATGGGTCAATACTGTTTAAGGTTTTAATTAATCATCTAAGTGATGAGAAAGAGGGTACCCTCATCAAGCTTGCAGATTGCACAAAACTATAAAGAGCAGCTGATATGCCAGAGGGTTTTGCTGCCATCCAGCACAAACTCAATAAAGCTGTAGAAAAGGGCTGGCAGGGACCTGACAAAGTTCAAAAGGGTGAAGTACAAAGTCCTGCATTTGGGGAGGAACAACCACCTGCAACAGTGTATGCTAGGGAACAACCAGTTGGGAACAGCTGCGTAGAAAATGATCTGTGGGGTCCTGGTGGAAACCGTGGACCAGAAACATGACTTGTGGCAAAGAAAAGCGATGGTGTACTGCTTTATATAAAGCATTATCAGCAGACAGGGGATGATGCCTTCCCTCTACTCAGCACTGCTGAATCCAGAGGCCAGACCTGAACTTCCTGGTGTGAGACAGAAATGCATGGCCCACTCAAATAGTTAAGGGACTGCAGCATCTCTACTATGTGGAAGGGCTGAAAAAAGTGGGACTGTTCAGCCTAGGGTAGAAAAGGCTCAGAAGGGATCTCAGGAATGCATCTGAATAGCTGATGTGAAAGCATAATGAAGATGGATGGAGCTGGACTCTTTTAACTGGTACCCAGTTACAGGACCAGAGGCGATGGCACAAACTGAAACATGGGATGTTACTTCTAAACCTCAGAAATCACTCTTTCCCCAGGAAGAGACTGAGCACTGACACAGGTTGCCCAGGGAGGCTGTGGTGTTAACTTAAGGGATGAAGACATTCTGGATACATCTGGTCCTGGGCACCTGGCTGTAGGGGTGTATCAGATCAGATCAATTCCGGACATCCATTCCTTCCAAACTTAAGCAGTCTATAATTTTGTAATTCTGTGAAGAGGAAAGGAGGAAAAGAGAGGAGGAGGAGAGATAAGAAAAAGAGGAAAGATGGGTGATGGAGGAGGGAGGAATGAAATGAAAGGCATGAAATAGAAGGAGTAGAGAGAAGTAGGATGGTAATAATGTGAGAAAAGCTACCTGCCTAATCACCAATTGCTATTACTTCCTGCTTTGTCATTATCAGCTGTCAATTCCACGTTATAAGCACAGCAGAGGTAAATTTTATGCAAGGATTAAAAGCCCTCACAGCTCCCTTTTCTGATATTGGAAAAAACAATCTAAAACAGCAGCAATAAACAAATTAAAGTATCATGGTTACTATCTCAGATACAAAGAGCCTTCTGTCTGTCTGAAAGCAACAACTGCATGATAAAACACTGGCATTAAATTAACTCTTAAAAAGACTGCTAGCATGCTTCAAAGGAAAGGCACACACTTTATGTAATCTGACAGGCTGTCAGCCCCCACTGAAAGGTGCTTGGCCAGCTGCCTGGAGCAGACAATATAGGGAACACTGTAGTGGATGTTCATCGCAGGCTGACTTCAGGAAGATCAAGTGGATGAGGACTTCAACAAATGCTTGGAAGGAGTATCACAGTCATAAGCCCTGCTCCTCATTCAAGAGAAATTTCCTAGGTAACTGTTGGATGAAAAAAAAAACATTGTCTAAGGAGGTTTCTGGGAAGCACTGATGAAAACTTTCTGACTCAAGTGACAGGGGAGCTAACATAGAAAGATGCTGTGTTGGATGTCATAGTCACAAATAAGGAAAGGCATCATCACTGGGAGATGTGAAGGTTGCAGGCAGACTCATCTGCAGTGACCATGATGTTCAGGATGCTGGTGATGCAAGTGACCCTGCCTGAGAAGGGAGGTTGGGAAAAATGATTTCCAGAGGTCCCTGACAACCTCAACCTTTCCATGATTCTATAATTCCATCTTGCTTCCTCTGAATACCCACGCAGTTTGTTACAGACCCTTTTTATCTATGTACATCTGGTCAGCCCTCTGTATGAATGACTTGATTTCAATCTTTGGGACAAGAAACACAGTATATTTAAAAACCAAGTATTTAAGCTACCTCTATCAAAGGACACAGAACTTGTCAGTTTACTAGCACAGACTGTTAAGAGTACCTCAAGGTAGTTTCCTCCTCACATTTTCTCAAAGGAATATTGGACTAAATATAATGTTTGAGCAATCCAAGTACCTGTTTAAGAATTCCCCTGGTTGTTTTAGCAACCAGTAAGAGATGGCTGTTACTATAGACAGTCAATGACTGCAGGAAAAAGCGTGTGCATTCTCAGCAAAGGAACACTGGAAGCTGGCTAACAAACATGGAAGTAGAAGAAAACAGACCTGCCTGAGTGTCACTTTTCACTATGGTATTCACCAAATACCATAGGCAGTGCTGGGAGACCACCTTCCTCATACAATGAAAGACCCAAGAAACCCACATAGGAAAAAATAAAAAATAAAAAATTCATCGTCCTTACAGCTTATAAATAGAGCACTACAAATGTTCTAATACCTGAATGGTAATTGTTATGGCATTTAATTTCCATTGCAATGATTTAACAATATAGATGGTTAAAGAGAAGAACCATGGAAATTACTCAGTAACTGAGATGTTGACAAACACCTGCTTAGACAGAATTCAGTGGTACTGCTACTGCTGGGAAACAAGCTCTGGAGGCATGAGGGGACTACTTCCATTTTCATCTGTCATGATTATTCTTCAAAGGATACTAATCTTCTAGCCCAGGACAGCGGAGAGGGCACAAAACACCTCCCATGTACATTGGCACTTTTTTCTTTTTTTTTTCTTTCCTGTAGCAGTACATAATGAAGAAAATGTAGAGGACCTCAAACAACATTGTACTGCCACAGAATCATAACTTACATGGTAGAAAATACCACTCAGCCAGAGAGGAGCTAACTGGCAAAGGAACCACCTTTTCTATATGAATTAGGTGGAGTTTGAGCCTATGATCTTTGGAATGACAAAATGCTGTAGTTTGTGCCACTCCTCAAGTATAAGAGCCTTTGATGAATACTAAACTAGGCAAAACAATACTTATATATACTTACATATATATAAGTTATATACTTTTATATATATACATATATATAAGCAGATAGGGAAAAGCAGGTAGAAAAAAAGAGGAAGAGTATGAGGCTTATTGTCAGTAACACCACAACATCAAGACATTTTTAGATCATCCACAAACTAAAACAACAGTAGTACCAAACACTACTTTTGTGCAAATGCAGCTGAATTTCTGCATCCATTATATCCATGTAAGAAAATGCACAGTTTAACATGTAATAATACTTAACCAAAAAAATTTTAATGTATTCAGCAAATTAATTCTTTTTTGTTCAATGAACTTTTTTTGTATGTGCCAAGGGCATTCACAAGCAAAATTTTACCTTATGAAGCAATGCTTCAAGAACAGTAAAACAAATGTTGACAAATTTTTGAGGCCGTATAAAACATACTCTCAACCTTGTTTCTCAATACAGATTAATAGAAATAATTATAATTTTCTTTCCTTGAGATTAAACAAATAATTAGTTGCAACCACAAATAGACAATATTTCTATTTCTGCCAATAAAATAAATTTTAAATTTATTTTATATGGTAAAATTTAGCAATGTGCAAACCGAGGCATATGCCTGTGAAACAAACAAACAAACAAACTTAAAAGCATATAATACCCCTCCAAAAGAATAATAATCACAGCACTAAAAAGCAAACAAGCAGGACAGTGAAGCTTAGGGGAACAGGAATGTTTTCTGCAGCATCAAATAAAAAGTTAAAACTGCATATCTGTGCTAGGCAAGAAAACTGAAAAGAACCCCTGAAGCATTATCCATCAAGCATAAGTGAATAATGAAATAACGAATAGGTCTATACCCTTGGTCCTTAATCTTACAGCAAATTATAGTATTCAAATATAGTATTTTACACATGCAGTCTGATAACACTTTCTATCTTTCTTGGAGATTTTGTGAACGACATGATATGAAACACAATGTATTTAATGAAAGGTTTCTAAGCTGATTTCCCTACAGGTTATTTTCTCTCTTTTCTCTGGAACCCATACGAAGGATATACAGCAGGGACCAGGAGCGTATATAAAAATAAACTACCAAGCAGCATCAGAGCCGATACCCCATTCCTACAGGGGCAAGTGAATTATTAGATCTGTGTCATGAATTTTTTTTTTTTTTTTAATATGCCATTGTTCCCACTTGAGCACATTAAATTTTCCATATCCTCTTTTAAACCAATATTACCTTTTTTTCCCCCCATGGTCATAATGTTCAAAGTATACATTAAGCCAATCCAGCACCTTAAGTCACACACCAGTTATATGTAAAGTAGGATAAACTATAACCTTTTGATTTTCCTCCCTATGAACTTATACTTCAGTGCCTAAAGGAAAGAAGCAAAACAAACCATGGTACCTCACGGGGAAAAAAAGTTTACTAATATTCATTTTATAAGTGGTCATGAACAACATTTTATCTGATTTTGTATATTCATGAAAGTATATTACTACTTTCTGTATATATATATATTGTGTTATAACAATTTTAACATATATAAGTCTTTCAAATCAAAGGTAAAAATATTTTTGGTTTTGAAGATGTGATTGCCAATTATTTTTGCACTAGTGCACATAAACAGGAAGGACAGATTCTTAGGTATGAGTTATATATTCCTGTACAAAATAATTGTATATTCTATGAAGAGTGATTCTTTTTCTAGAGAAATATACAACAACACAAGGGAAATCTTGTACCAGCAGCATAACTGAAGTGGCAAGACACAATATTAGAAAAACAGAGCTACTTTCATTACTGTGATGCTGTGTGTCAGAATGTCTCTCCTTAATGAACCTGTTTGCAATAAGACTCCGGGTGCAAAGAGGCTATTTAGAGAGCCTATTGTGTCTGTAGTGAGTCTTTCAAATATCTTCCTACCATTAGACATGCCGCATTGACCAATTCTGTCCTGATTGCTGTTCTTTTTAGTATCAAGGGACATTCTTGCCCAGACAGACCGATGGATCAGAAACGGCACTTCATAAAATGTTTACACTGTACACACATTCACACAGTGATACAAGCAACAGAGTCCCAGATCACACAGCATGTTGAATGTGCCAGTGTCATCTCTAGGCTTATGGCTTTCCAATACCTACAAAAGGATTTGGGTTAAACTGCTTCTGCTGCTTGCCTGTCATTCTAAGAAAAGTCATGTTTTTTTCACCCGTTCAGCATGTAACCAAGCACATGGGAGCATTTCAGGCAAATGTTCCCCCATGTCACACAGCCTTTTTGCTCATTTGAGACCGCCTCTTAATTGACAGTAGAAAAGGAACGCACATGTCATGTCATCAGAGAGCAAAAAACTTTGCTGTGAATAAACAAAACAAAAACAAGTCTTCCTAAAAGATTATGAATTACTACTCTCAGTGACAGCAGCAAAGAACAAGGGACTTTTCTCAACAGTAATTACAGAAATACTTTGTTACTGTCTACAGCCCTGTAAATTAGTCCCTTTGTAAGAGATTTTGTGAGGGTAGTTTGATGAAGTCTCAGAGTTCCTATCTATCAAGTCAGTGGTTTACTTATTAGCCACTAATTAATGTGCTTTATTCTCACCTTTCATGAACCTCATGTCAAACAGACTATAAGCAAGAAGCCTTTTTACATTTTAACTTTTTTGTGGTCTTACCCTTTTATTCATCTAAGAAAAATGTCACTGCCACCTCCAGCTGAAGGCCCCAAACCCCAAGCACGAGTAACAGAAAGTTACAGACAGCATGGTATGTGAAAGACCTGACTATTGGTTTACTAACACAGATCAAAAAAATATACACCTTATATTTGATTTAGCACTTGATACATCTGTTTTACCAGCTAAACACAGAAGAAGTGTGTGGGGAAACCTATGAGGGAGAAGATAATTATTTTTAAATGTGAAGCAAAAAACATAGATGATAAAGAAAGCTCTTCGCTAATAACTGGGAGCCTATATATACTTTCAGGCAAGTGTCAGGTGCCTAGAAATATCAAGGAAGGAACCCTAATGTTTCTAGGTTTCACTCACAGAACAAAGGAAACTCTTCTCGCCAAGGGCAACCTGTATAGACAGATGAGACACAGGAAGGAGGGAGAAAAAATGTCTTATCCACCCTGTTTTGTAGCTAGGAAACTGAGACATGAGGATTAAACACACATTAAGAAAGTGTAAGCCATTGAACAAATGAAGAAGCCACTTAAAATCATTTTCTGCTAAGTAATACAGAAGTGTCATATATATGACTGTTGAAAAGTTTATGAAAAAATGGTATTATGTGTAAGATAAATGAACAATACAACAGGTAGAGGTAGAGTTGCTCTAAAACAACACTGCAGTGTAATTAAGCTTTCATTTCCTCTCTTGAGTCACTAGATTAATCTACAAAAGAGATTTATGAAATTGAAAAAGAATATTTTGAGCTAAATTCTTTCCTGAAATACATTCAAGTTTCTGTGAAATGTGCATACTATCTGAGAGGTAAATTTGGCCAACAGACATATTACATTATAGACATGGAATAAATATTTTCAGAAATAGCAAACAACCCACAGACAAAATTTTCTCCAAGTATCATGCATCTTCTGTGGATTGTAATTAAATTTCTCTAGGCTTCCTGTCTGTATTTTCCACGTACAAACATGTTCTTCAAGTGTTGTGCCACCTTTACGTCAAGAATGCATGCCCATCTCTCAATACATATAATCCATACTGATATATTCACTCCCCTGACAGGCAGACATATCTTATAGACTACCATAGGCTAGATTTATAAATGATCTTCTTGATCAGGTTAACACGAAAGAGCTAAGCCTCACTTTTACACAGCATTTCAGTTTAGCCAGCTTCAGCCAGACTTCCACTTTCATCATGACCCACAGACACATTAAGATTGCTGATCTCCCTAAGCTGAACTCTTCTAACTCATTTGCTGTAATTTTATCTGGAAGAAAAATATACCTTCCACTCCAAAGGTCAGTCATGAAGTACTGCTTTACTCCACAACAGGCAGGGGTGCTTTAAGAACCTGTAGCAAAATGGTTTCTGCAGTAGGTTGCTACTACAGACTAAGTCATGCTTAAGTCATCCCTCCACTACTTTTAATCATATCTATATGGTAATCACTCAAATTCTACATGCAATACAACTCTTCTCAGAGAATCTTAGTAGCCTGTGTTTCAAAAAATGAAATTTGCTACACTAGACAACACAAATGCTGTTTCTTTGCCAAAGCAAGCTAGTCTCTGTTCTAAGAGGCCACTCTTAAGCTTCTCTGAGATTTCCACCATAATTTTACTTGGCCTTTAATTAAACCATTTCAGCTAGATTCTGTGTGACTTGAAACCTGTTTCAATTTTTTCCTGGTTTAACCTGGTCTAACTTCAGCCATCAACCAAGCCCATACAGCTGCTTTTTCACTCCCCCACTGGCACAACTGGAGAGAAAATCAGAAGGGTAAAAGGAAGAAAACTCATGGGTTAGGATGAAGACAGCTTAATGGGCAGAGCAAAAGCTGTGATACAAGCAAATCAAAACCAGGAACTTATTTACTGCTTTCCATGGGCAGACAGATGTTCAGCCATCTCCAGGAAAGCAGAGCTCCATCACAGGTAAGGGTGACTTGGGAAGACAAATGGCATCACTCCAAAAGTCTGCTCTTCCTCCTTCTTCCCCCCACTTCATATGCTGAGCATGATACATCATGCATCACGGGTCTGATCACCCTTTGGTTAGTTTGGGTCACTTGCCCCTGCTCTGCCTCTTCCCAACATGCTCACCAGGATGGAGTTCAAAAAGCAGAAAAGGCCTTGTGTGTAAAAGGTTGTGTGTAAGCACTGCTCAGCAATAACAGAAACAAATATTATCTCAATATTATCAAGCCTGTGTTCAGCACAATCCTAAACACAGCCCTATACTAGCTATTCTGAAGAATATTAACTCTACCCCAGCCAAATCAGGCACAACCTTACATTTAAAAAATGCACATAAATCAATATCCAATTACTCCTGCAACACTGATAGGCAAAATTTCATATACATACTGCAGTGGCTCCTTCCTTCCTTCCTCCTTCATTGTCACACTAAGACAAGAAACAGACCATCATTTGGTCTGCAATCATGAGGACAAAAACTTTCTAAGGTTATTGAGAATATAAAGGTCTCATGTTAAATATCATTTTATCATTATTTAATTCCTCTATAATTACAGTATGTACTTAAATAGAAGTTCTTCAGACATGTCTTAAAAAAACGCAGAATTAAGATATAATTTTCCAGTTTCCTTCAGATTTCCTCCTGTGTAACTGTGAAGAAAATCTTAGGTGACACACTGATACCTCCCTTCCAGAATGATGCCATCAGCTCTGAAAGGGAGGTTACCCTGCTCTCCAAATAGATTCTAAGGCTGTTTTTCATTCACACTAAACAAATAAAATCATAATTGCTCTACCACCAACAGCCATATTAACTTAAACCTGGATAATCTTGCCTGAAATAAATGTGACAGCATTCATACAAATTTTTCTGCTAGCAAAATGGTGGGGAAAATGACAAGTAACCTCTTCTGCCTACAGAGACAGGAGGTATTTGTCTAGAGTTGTAATTCTTAGAAATAAAAGTATGCATCTCATATGGCTGAGGCACCACATTTTTATTTTATTACAATTCGTAGTGAAAGGCACTATTTATGAACAGCTAGAACCTGTCTGTTATGGCATCTTATGACTCCTAGCTCTAAAGCACTGCTTTGGCACCACAGGAAAAAAGAAAAAAAAGTACAAAACATCAACAGATTGAAAGAATATGTCATATCTGTCCACACAGAAAAGCTAAATTATTATGTCTTTTCTACGGATTCTCAGACACTGAAGAAAATACATTCATTTCGGCAAACACAGCCCAAAAAATGTAAAATGTGTAGTCTTTCACATGAATAGGACAGTGATAATACATTAGTAAACCAAACCAAAGATATTATATGTAAAAAGTACAGCAAAGCAAAGAAAAATACGACCAGAAATCAAGTAATACTTACTGAAATGACTTAAGTATAGAACTAGCAAATAAGCAGATAGAAGATCCATAACCATAATAAATAACCATAGAAGATGGTATTACGGGGGTCAATTAGCATCAAGTCATGCTTTATTTTCTGAACCTGTTTTACAAAGATCAGATTTGGATGTTGTATGTACTCATAGTCATAAAACATTCTTCATATTGTTCTCTGTAAGTCTCATACTTGACTTACCATACAAATTGAACCCAAATACAATCACAACTGTAAAACCTCCTCCTTTCCCACAAAGCAATCATAGAATCAAGCCAATCAACATGTTAAAATTATGAATGTCAATGCATTAGATTCTAATTCAAATTAATAAGCGAAGGTTTCATGAGTGAAAACTAAATATAATTTGCTCTTGGTTACAAGAATGTCTGAAAAATTCAAATCAAACTAGGTCTATCTATGCATTAAGGTAATTATGTGCGTTATGACAGCAATTTACAGGTCAGCTGATGGGAGTTTGAGCTGCACTGTTGCTGCTGTCCACATGGTAAAATCTGTGAGATTTCAAGAAGCATTGCTTACTGGAGCCAAAATCTTATTGAAGAATCTACTCTTTAGTATCCAGATATTTCCTAACTAATCTCAAAAGCTCAGATGCCTGTCTTCAGCAGGTAAAGCTTCTCCATGTGCTTCTTTCTGGTGTATTTTCTTGGTATACATACAGATGAAAATGCAGAAGATTTTAGATATCATAGAACTATTAATATTTTTAAAATCTGTATGACATATTAAAAAACCCCACAAAAACTAAGTAAGTATTTTAAAAATCTGACAGGTTTTTTTGAATGAAGGCAAGAATGCCCATTTTAAAAAATCTGGTGCTTTGAAAACTACAAAGAGAGAAATATAAATCTCCAGAGAAAGAGAATTAATTTTTCTGAACCAATGCTTCCTCAAAAAACAGATTCAAAGTTCTATGCAGTTCAAATGTGAATTGCTTTTCAAGACTAAATAAATTCTGATCATTTTACAAACAGATAAACTACGCAAACTTAACTGGAGTCCAAGCCAGACTCTAAGGTTTGTAAGCCTTGTAACAAATCAGGATCAAACACCAAACAAGAACAACTTCAAGCCATATTTTAGAGAGTTTCTTAGATTTTGTAAATGAACAGAGTTGTTCTGATGTCAGTGTAGACAGTCTGGTTTACATTGGCTTCTACCTGTTTCTTTGAGAAACTGGAGGATAACATAATCAAATTAATTTATGACTTAAAGGCTCAACTGTTCTTTTTCTCAAAAAACCAAGAAAACACTAGATTTTTCAGCATACACAAAAAATTATAAAATGCATACTATGGGCAACAGAAGATAGATTTTTACTCAGACCTTAAAGAATATTACAATATTTCATTACTTATTGCTGTTTTATTCCAACACAACTACACACATCAGCTCACAGTCAGGTTCCAGGCCAGTTTAGATTATGTGCAAAGAAGCTCCTAGATAAGAAGGAATGATTTGCTGCCAGTCACATTTCTGCATGTTGTCATTGATATAAATTAACTTATATACTAACAGAAATGGAGAATGGTGTTTTGTTTTTGTTTTTGTTTTTAAAAATGGTATAAGAAGTAAATGGGGCACTCTCCCTCAGGGAAAATTGAAACAAAAAAAAACCAAGACAATGGTATACTTTTCCATATATACGTATATTTTTTCCAAAGAATCCATCAGCACTGAACAAGAGCTCTAGACTGTTGTGGTTGACAAACACTCCTTAAAGAGCAGGTGTCTTCTTTATAGAGCAGTGAAAATTTTTTTCTCAGAGTGATGCCATTGAAAATAGTTTTATTTTCTTTCCATCTGATTTAACAGATGTCTTATGCACTTCCCCATCTCAGCTACCTACCCATATACATTATGTCCCCCAGACACATAAACACTTTAGGAGAATGGATAACAGCACAAAGACTGACTTTTTAACTGAGAGCTTTTCTACACGTTCAGCTATCTGGGAAAAAAATTCAAGGACAGCAGTTGCAGAAAAACTGTTCTTGAATGATTCAGTTCATTCCACAGTGATGTCTGCTCTAGGAATGGGAAGTCAATCATGAATACCTTCTTCTATAATAACATACATTATTAACTTAAGCAAAATAGATCATTACTCTTATTTCACACTTCAATAATCAAAATAAACTTTAGGCATGGACAAATCACTAAGCATCTTGAACACTATTTTAAAAAGCCAGGATCAAGGTTTTGTACAGTGTGGAATACCTTCATGTATAGGAAAGAAACTTGATAAAAGAAAATTTGAAAATTAAATGGAAACAAACAAAAAAAATATGTCCCACTTTCAAGGAAACATTTTATCATCATATTAACAAAATAAAGGTTCTTGCATTGATAGCTGCCTTGCTCAGAAAGCAGTCCTTGTGAAGAGATGGCAAGATGAAAATAGATCTTGACAGATGGACAGAAAGTAGTAATGGATTTGAAAGGCAATGCTGTGGAACTTGTTGAACCAGAGCAACTACCATATCATTAAGAGAGATTCTTAGTTTGAAGACAACTTGCTACTGCAAGCTATCCATCAGCTGTGAGGCTATCTCAACATGGAACACCATGACAGAGAGCTGCACTATTATAGAGGACTGAAGTTTCATTAGTATGAAGAATTGTAAGAATTCTAAAGTATCTGGAAAGTTAAACTTCTTAGCCTCAAACAGTTATTTTTGTCCTCTTAGCAATTCATGGATCATGTGGTACAGATCTGGCATAAATCTTGTACAATATTTTGATTTTTCTGTCACAGAATCATATGCCATCTAGGACTTCTCTTTTGTTTTTTTTAAAAAAAAACTTTATCTGCTGAATGACATTGCTACTTAGTATCTGAATAGAATTACTTTAGAATGGGAGACTTCCCTCCATGTAGCAAATCAATGTCATTTTCATGAACAGTCCTGGGCATGAATGAGCAACCTGCTGCTCTATGTTGGCCCTACTCTTAGTAGAGTAGAAAGACCTCCAGAGGTCTCTTCAAACCTCAACCAGTCAGTGGTTCATTAGGTCTGCAAACAGTGGCTTTAGGAGGTTCATGTTTATAACCAGAATGTGAAGATACGTAACACTTTCAGCTACATACTGGTGAAGGTGAAATCTATGTCTATGTCTGTGTCTTTTTCTTTTCTGGAATAAACATCTTCAGACCTGACTGGCAGGGAAGGAGTTATCTTGCTAAGGTATATCTTTCATTCATTTATGCATGACTGAGAAGACCCTTTTCATACACTACAAAGTTTAAGCCTCAAATGTCTTCACTGCCACTTTGGACGAGTCCTACTGGGCTAAAAGTAACAATGATATCAAAACCCAGAAATTCTTCTCAAGTAGTACTCACTTTCCATGAATATGGCTAATCAAGGAACAAAAAAGATCCACAGAGGCATGTGAAATATCTGAACAGGGAACATGGTACCACAGAATCTCAGGCAGGCAAAAATTATGGGTATAATTTGCCTTTAGCGTCCCCCAAAAGCAACATCAAATTCAAATATTATGATGCAGGAAGAATAATACCAATGACTGACTAAAAAGGTCCATCTACTTCTGCACAGCTAGTAAAACACAGTAATTTATCCAGATCTTTCAGCTCTGACATATGACGTATTCTTTTCATTGAACAGTCAGGTCACTCTCAGAGCCTTCCTTAAATCAAGAAGTGTCACATTCATTGAAACTCTTCTCTCTATCAAAACACATATACAGCTTAAATCGAATTTTTGTTGATCTGTCTTTCAAAAGATGAGATATCTACTACATACTTCATACTTCTGCTTTTAGACAAGAAGTACGATTTACAGCAAGATCTGTATTTTCAAAAGGAATTAGCCATACACTGATTTCCCTATGAAGCTTTGAGGAGTTCACAATCTGGAAAGCACAAAGACATGTACTGTAGTGACAAAGTTCAGGTCTGCATAGCTACAGTAATACCATCCTGTATTTACTGTACAAAATGTATCACTTGTATGTGATCACTTGTTGTATCACTTAATGCTTCTTGAAGAACTTAGAAGACCAAATTTGCTATTGCTCTATACAATGCAAGAGATATAATTTTTTTCATTGATCTGTAACTACTGAAGTATAGTGGATTAGGGACATAACACCTAGCATATTACATGTGAACAGAATCTTACATTTACAATTGCTTTTTCAGGTTCCCACAGTAAATCACTTTGTTGGATACACTAGACTATAATATTAAACACACATTTAGGTACAGATATACACAAAAAGATTTATGGTAGTGCAATTTATGTTGCATTATCAACATTCTAAATATTAAAATAATGTTTTCAGAGGAATGCATTGTGTATCACTGAAGAAAAAAAGAAAACCTCACACTTTCCCTACAGTAGTATTTTTACTTTTCTGAAAAAGCTTGTAATATACCAACTCTTGATTTTCAGAAGACAAACATCAAGAATGAGTTTAATTCACATAGGAGGCTTAAAAAAAACGTAAGAACTTAGTTTTTTATAATGCCATTAAGGTGACAATTTTCTTCTGAGCTGCCCATTAGCAAACCCATATGAAAAATGTCATACAAAAGTTGTTCGCCCAAATCTCATGTCTTCTCATGATCCCATTTCCATTTATATTACTGTATCATTTAAGGTCCTCAGCCAGTAAAGTAGGCAGTGTAGAAAATGTATACAAAAATCAATTCTAAATTAAGTAAGCATCAGTCCAGCTTAAAAGCAGTTTAACTGGATCACTGGAAATTCCCTCTTCATAAGAAAGAATTTCCACAACTGGCACAGAATCAGCTCATGGCACTACTGTGCCATGCTCTTCAAAGCCTCAAGCATGGGAGGGGTGGTTCAGGAAATGTAAGTGTTGTCATGGATGTCTAGAAGCCAGCATAAACTGCCATCACATTACACTAAAGGCCATAATGGTCAGGGACGGACCAAGCATCAGAAGGCTGAGAAGTCTCTGTTAACCACTGTGTCCACTTCTCCCATATTTTGCAATGAACTTACTCAGACTACAAGACTGCTCTTGCAATCTCATGCCCCACACATTAGGGAGGAAAACACAGCTCTGCAGAATACATTCAATTCTTACATCATAATTCAAGTGAAGGAGAATGCAAAGGATAACAGACCAGAGAGAAATTTTTAAATAACAGGTTTCTAAGGACAAAAGAAATAGTAGGGGACCAAAGTCAAAAATTAACTGTAAAGGAAAAATGCATGTAAAAAGAATTGATTTGTTTCAAAGATGTACTAACAAATGTCTAATGGAACAGCATCCTTTTTAGGGGACAAAAATCCCAAGATGACTAAATGGCAAAAGTAAAGAGGCAATGGAAGAAATATTGATGAAAAATGCAGTGTAGATGCAACTAAAACCATCAAGAAGAAATGATTTAAAGGAAAAATATATGTTGGGAGCTAGATGGAGTGAAAAAAGAAAATTACACAGGAGAAAAGCAGAGTATCAGAGGGGACAGCAAGCAATATAGTGAAGAATAATAAGGCTTTCTACAAATACATAAAAGGAAAGAAGACAGTAAAGGATAAAAAGAACACATTAAAGTATAAAACAGATGTTTAGATACAGGATGATGCAAGGTTGATGGCAGGATTAAACATTTCCTTTACAGGCACCATTCTCTCCAGGAACTGTGAAGAAAATATTAGGAAACATGAAGCTAATACCTGCCTCCCAGATCAATTAAATAGCAAAATCCTGTTTTTACAGCTCACTACAAGCTACTATGGACAAATGTAAATTAACATATAGTTCCATGTTGGAATAATCTGGTGCAGTATGTACTGAGAACTGATCACTCCCTCTGTCTCTTATTTGGTGTTTCATGTTAATCAGACATAGATCAGTCAAATGCAAGTAGCCTATAATGTGATCAGTTTTTAGTAAAAGATGCTGTTTCAACTCCATCTGTGGTTAGATGGGATATCTGGATACAAGGAATTGTGAAAAAGTCATGACTCTTTCATACCAAAGCATGTTTACTGGAAATGCCTCAATTTAGAAATTTAGTCTAGTTTCCGAAAGGATGAATAAAGTAATACAGGAATAGACCTAAAGAAGCACATATATACAAATTTGTAGCTTTTTAAAAAAATACTGGTAGGTTGATCAGTCAGTAGGTAAGAATAATCTCTATGTTCAGATGGTAAAGTGAGCAAAACAAGAGCCTTCTGAAAAGGGAAAGTGCTTATCATTGTTGCCATTTTTTTGGAAGAAAAAGTGACCACTGAGGTTCTACACTACACACACTGAAGCCAATTTAGCCATATTTTAAAAACATCTAGTATTTAGTGTTAAAATACCAATTCTAATTTTTTTTGTTGATTGATGACAGTGTGTTCCCTAAATCAACTTGACTTGCATTTCAAAATTACTTTAATAAAGATGCAGCGACAAAATATTCAGAATAATTAGAAAAGATGTTTGATACAAAAGTAGATCTATCAAAAGACAAAGGAAGTTATTCAGGACACATCTGTCTAAACAGCAATTCATGATTTTTACGTGTGAAGGTTGTTCAGAAATTTTCGATGAATCCCACCAGAAGGCTGTAATGACATCTCTAGGGAAGCTCAGTGAAAATAAGCTATACCACATTCCAGTTCCCACTTCTTAAAAGGAACTGGAGGCAGGTGATTACACAAAGCTCTGCTCACTTTGCCAGTCCCAACAGGTATCTTCAAGCTGGCACCATCAGAAGGCTGCCGTGCTTACCTGGAAGCACTACGTTTTGTCATTTCACTGAGATGAGAGAAGCAGCCGATTGTCCACTGCAGGGCTTTGCAAAGTGACACTAAACTCTGAAGGAGGCAAGAGAGGAGCCAATGCAAAGAGCAATAATAATGAAAGAAAGAGGACAATGGAGGTAAGAGGAAAGGGATATAGAACAGTAGAAGACATGGTCATGCAGACAACAACAAAGGAGAACAAAATGAGAGGATGGGGCACAGATGAGAGCACTGTGCAGTTCAATTGCTAATGTTACTTTTCAGTGGTTTCAGTATCAAAGCTTATGATAAACCCCAAATTAGGTGATTGAGTACAGAAGACAAATGAAAATGCTCTTTTGTTTCCCTGGGATTTCAGATGAAAGGAAGGTACAATCCTCACATTCAAAAAATCAAGTACAGTAACATCTTCTGACAAGAGGAAAAACATTAAACTATTTTTAAAACAACTGGTTTATGTTTGGTATGTATCAAATTCTACTGAAAACAACAACAAAAAAAGGAACATGAAAGTTACAGACAGGAAAAGAGACAAACACACAAGATTTTATGAAGAAAAAGGAGCAAAATTCAAAACGGGGTAGTTTTGAAGAAGATAAGAGATAAATTTAAAATATGTTCCAATATTATTCTTTCTTAAAAGAACACAGAAAATAAGAATACATGCAAGATGTTTATACAGTCTTAGTGACATGGCTTTCCATTTAGAGAAGTGTGAATAAGATACAGAAGAATGTTTCTCCATAAAGCTAATATGCAGCCAGACTTTTACTGTCCTTCTGGCGTTTATCTGCTACACTGTGCACATCTGGCAAGTGTTGGAGGTGAGCCTGGGAGTCTGGGGCAGCCTGTGCTGAACAGGTTGAGGGGCTTTCCTGAGCCAGTCTCAGCTGGACAAGAATGGATCCACCATCACATGCCAAACTAGAGTGCATGTGGTGCCTCTGTCTCCTTCAGAGAACGAAAAAGAGACATGGAAGAACAAGAGGAGACACTTGAACAGGGTGGGAGCAAAGAAACACCTGAGCACAGTTAGAGACTCCTGAGCAGAGAGTGGGCAAAGAGACATCCAACTACTGCTGGTGCAAAAAGCTGTCTGAGTAGGGATAAAGGACGTCCACCTGTGAGAGGACTGCATCCTGTGCAGCTGTGTAAGAAGCAAGGAAGAGCTGAAGCAAAGAAACCATTACAAAATAAGCCCAGCCTCCTGTTTTGCTATTGCCTTCCCCAAGAGACTGACTGTGGTGCATAGTGAAGAAGGTGGGGACCAGCAAAAGGGGAACAAAGAGAAACTGAGGCATGTTTATCTAAATATTTCCTTAAATGTCTGTGCTTACTTTTAGTATCAGACTCAATAATTGAAAGTTTAGGGAAATTAAGGGAAAATTTGTGAGGAAACTTACAAAGGGGTCCCTCTAGAAAGCAGATTCAAGCATCCCCTCACCCAGCTGGTTCAGAAAACTGTTTCCTTACAGAAAAGTGGATAAAACCATTTATTTAACAAGCAAAGTATTCACAAGCATAAAAAATGAATAATATTAAACAATAAAACTTCTCACTGTTCTGAAGAGATGGCAAATTCAGAAAGTCCTTGTCATGGTGTGTAGCTTGGCTCACTCAGTCTCTTATCAGTCCCTCCTGGCTGGAATGCCATGTCCCAGTTCCCACTGGGCCACAGGTGTGAGCTCCTGGGGTTTCAGTCCAGAGCAGGTTTAAACAGTTCCAAGAAATAGAAAAGCCACAGGGAACTTCCCCACCTCAGCTAGCTGAAAACTAACTAACTAGCAGCAAAGGACAGCTCTGTCCCTCTGTCTGTCCATGCTGCAGACAGCACAGTCCAGAGAAGGATGTGGGGCAGCGAGTGCCATTTCTGAACACAAACTGCGGCTTCTGCTCGCCCCTCTTCGCTCTCAGAACCAGCCTTAAATGTGCAGAACTTAACTTAATGATAACATCCAGCATAAACAGAACAGAAAACTGTGGATACATGCATCATAAAGTCACCCTAAGACTTTATGATAATTGACAATAAACTAAGTAAAATTCCACAAACTGAGACTTATTTTTCTTTTTTTTTCTCATAACATCTGTCTACCAAAAGAGAAAAAAACCAGAAATGTCATTAATAATATAGAATATTGTCAACTTTGTCACTCAGCAAGGTTGTGGATTGCCAGTTATAATATATTGTTATCTTTAAGACATACTTCCTGTTTTAAAGTGTTGTAAGCAAAAATAATTTTGATTCGGTAGAGGATTTTCAAGGACTAAAAGTAATGAGAACCCCAGAATTTTTCATCCTACTCTTAGAATCTTTCTCAAAGAATCTTTCTTAGATCAAAGTACTAAATGAGAAAACCACGTTAGAAAACAAAAACAAATTTAGCAACAGAAATACCATTGCATTGCGGTGCACTGCTTTGTAGTTTCAATTTTCCAACATTCGATGCACAGGTAGGATTTTCACACATATCATGAACAAAAATCAAGTTCTACATAATTTTCCATTAGTAGCACATAGAACCAGGATCATAACATCAAAGAAGATTAAAAAAAAATCATATTTAGTGTAACTAAAAACTTTCAGATTAATTTAGACTTAGATATCTACTTAATTTTTTTTTTTTTCAGTAAGAGGCAACGTGGTTTGTATTAACCTTAACTTCTCCATTATAATAACTCTGTGGATTACAGCAGTTTTTTTAGCAGATAGATAATATAGACTATGAAGCAATTATCAGTCACCATTTGGCAGGCAATTTTTTTTTTTAAAAAAGAGATGTTGCAAATATTTAATCACAGGCTTTTAGTCTAAATCAGCATTATCCACATGTAAATGTGGATATACTTGGTTATTTATGAAATAAGTACATATGTATGTGAACACACACAAACCCACAACCTTTGCTACAAGTACTGATTTTCCTATGTATACACAGTTTTCATGAAAATATGCATGCACAAATACAAGGAATAAGTCTTATGCAAGCTGGAAGAACACCACTCCAAAAGAAATGCAAGGCTTAGAATGACGTGGGAGAAAGATCAAGAAGATCAGGAAAGTGACTAGAAATTTACATTTGAGTCAACAATTATGGCAGCCTAACTTCAGAGAATGGTAACATGGTTCTGTGTATTTATCAGTGTATTTATCAGTGCTTAACAGAAAGTACAGAGAGTAACTTATATCCGTTATACAATCTTCTAAATATGGACCTATTCACACATACAACAAAATATGAATCCATATTTTATATGCAAATAAGTGACTAAAGTCACACAAATATACATGTGTTAATCTCAATTTAAAGCCCACTAGCTATTTCCTCCCCTTTTTCAAGCATCACAGTTACAAAAAAATTGTCATTACATGAATACTTTCTTAAAAGCTAGGTTTAAAAAACACCAAAACCCTATCTTATTACAAGACTATCAGATTGTACCTCCAATCTCATGTACTAAACTTCTTAAAAACTAAGAGGCATCTGTATAAAGTCATTGTCCACTAAACTGAAAGGTGAAAAGTTTTATCTTCACCCAAGAATTCACTGTAGTTGCAAATACACAACTATAACTGTTAATACTGAGTCATAACTACATTAAAGGCATAGTGATTTTGTTGCAAATCAGATAGACACATGAACGAATCTGGTAAATAGAAACAGCATTTCTGTGCTGCCAGATGATGGGTGAACATAGTCTTAAAACTTTGCTAGTACAATTTGCCAGTGGAATTTTATATCTCACAGCATAATGATTTTATAAGTCCTTGACCCCTCCACAAGCACCCACTGTACCATATAAATGAAACAGTTTAATAAGTTAAAAATCATGTTTTTCATCATGTGTTTTAAATATGTTGTCAGTAAAACAGTGATTAACACAAAGTGAAATACAGAAATTATTCCCTGATAGTATGGAAATTTTGGAAGTTGCAAAAGAAAATAACTTCAGTGAATTGTATTTTGGATGTGCCATAAGATGTTCTGCAAAGAGCAGACCATGTAAAAAAACATTGAATAACAGTATTAGAAATGACCTGATCAGGTGAAGGTGTTTCCAAAGCCAGGTCTCCACTTGCCAGCACACTTCAGGACTCCATAGCTTCTTTACTAATCATATCATTATGCTCTTCCATGTGTTTTTCAATTAACCTCTCTATTGCATTCATGTGTTTAAATGCCACTTTAGATGTATAATACAGTGGTGGGAAAGCCTTCAGTAACTTCTCTGACCTACTATCCCTGTATCTCTTTTAATGATAGTCTGCTTCTTGTTTAAGGTCTATCTGAACTAATTTGCTCTTGCCCGGTGGTATCTGCTGCCACTACTGTACTGAAGTTTGCAACACAGACACACAAACCCCACCACATATCTTTCCTGTTTGGTCCTCCCCTGCATTTTGAAGGCATTACTGAGGTGTAAATCACTCCAGCACCTCCCTCCTAAGCAGAACCACTGAGGACTGTAGACCACTCCGTGGGGAGGCAAAATCACTGTAACTGCATCAATTGGCCAAACTAGGCAGGCAGAAGGAACTTGCTCTTCAGCGCTCTGTGAGTTAGTTTCATTATGTCAGCACACATGTACCCAATGGACCAGGCTTCACACCACCATAATTTGCACAGAGGTCAACAACATCATAATAAGATTAAAGAACTCAGGTTTCATTTTCTTTCACAATCCAGAAACCAATCTACATTTTTCATTTTTTTTAAACAAGCAGTGTTTACTCTTTCAAACTCTTACCCGAACCATATGCTAGAATTTCAACTGCCTAAATTTTCTCTACACTTCACAGAAGCAATAGATATAAACCATTACATGGAACAATAAATAAACAACTGAAGGGACAGAAGAATGAAACCAATCATTCTGTCCTCTCCCAGCATATCTGTGCTTATGTGGAAGTTATCATGTAGAGGGGAAAGAGGCATGAGATGTATATGCATCATTACATCCCTTCAGTAGCAGCAGAAAAACTCCAGATTTTCACTTGTTACTTTCACTACCACCAGGTTTATCCGAAGATTCTGCTTATCTTGGTTCTTTTGATTCTATGAAGATTCAAACAAGTGAATGATGACATTTGTATTTTAAGTTGTTGATCACTCTTAACTGATTACGGAGTGAGAACCACACTGATATCAACATTTCAACACTCCCTTAAAGGACTTGTAATGCCACTATGAAGAAACAGGTGCTTGATATACAGTAACAGAAGCACTCAGCTTTAGACAGACTCAGGAGAACTTGTGAATGCTGAGTGAATTCAAGAAGAGATGTCAAACAAGTTAGTGAATCAGGGCACAAATTTTTCCTTTGAATTCACTGCATGCCTATCTTTCACAGCTAATTTTGGAGAAACACCCAAGCAAGCTCTGAATTAAACTCATTTCAATCTTTAAATGATTGCACGTGTTTTTGTACAGCAGTTTTCCTAGACCAATGGGTCCTCTTACATGGGGATTAATCAGCTGGACATAGACCATGCATTGTAGCATGGAAGTTGTGTTGCCTCCAACACCTGATCTAACAGTTCAGAACTACCAAGTTGGCCTACATTCCCAATAAATTACTACATATCCCTGCATTGCACAGTATAGAGATACATTAGCTACTCATGAACAAAGTAGCCTATGTGGTTAAAAAACATATTACATGGAGTCTTTCACCTCTAAATTGCATTCCCAAACCCTACCAGATTAATTGTTTTCCTTTACTGTAGCTTGAAGTAACTATTTTTAGGAAGAAAATTACAGCTTGATTAGCCAAGCAGCAATCTTAAGAAGGCAAACTAATTTGATCTCAATTTCTCGCCTTGCTTAAGGAGGATGTCTATTTTCTTTGTTTGTAGACGGCTGTACCACAAGTGCCTAATCAAAGAGACCTTGTTACACTGACCAGCATACACAACATGATAAGGTGTTTGTGTTATTTTCTATAGCTGTAGGAGGTAACCAGAACTCTTCTCCTTGTTGATTAGTGTATTTATCTGATCTCTGATGCTTAAATGAGTTATTAACCAATGTGTCTCAGAGCTCCCTCAAGAGAAGCCAAATCTCTCACCATGACTTCAAAAATTCCCATTTCGGGAATTTTTTGGGGGATTTCAAAACCTTCCCATATTAAGAAATGAAACTCTGTTGAATTTCTGAATGTAATTTTGATCTAAAACCTTTATATGCTTGGCGTTTTTTTAATACACCTACTTGCCTATTTACACATTGAAGCCAGTTCACTTGCAGTTTGTCCCTGCATTAGGACATTACAAAACGTTTGGTCACTCAGCCAGATTCATTCTTCTCCTTAAACCAAAGACACTTCACTGTCATAATTAACCCCCTGACTAACATTAAAAAACTACCTGTATGCACTGTAAGCACAAATTGAATGAGTACTAGGCAGAAATGCCCTTGGGCTTAAACATAACTTGATTTAGCTAAACCGGAGAAAGGCAAGCACAAACCCTCTTGTGCTGGTTTAAAGGTAACAGTGGTTTAGCTCACATATTCAGGCTTATGAGCACAACAGACAAACCTGCAGTACATGGGTTTAGAACAGGCATGGTATCCATACTGAAATTTCTTAGCTGGTTATGGCATAAACTCTCTAGTTCTCTGGTTTCCAAAGTGGGGTTCTCAAAGAAGGCAGGTGCAAATCACTCTCAATACTAATTTTATAGTGTTTTACATTAAAAAGAAATTGGGTCAGCTCTTAACAAAGATGAAAGCATTTGATCTATTGGTTAGGAAAGTTCTGGGCCTAATTAGACCTTCACAACTTCATGCAGAGACCAGGCATGCATTTACTATTGTGTGTTTTCTTAACCAAAGCTTCCAAGACAACTAACAGGTGAGTGACACTGCAACAACTGATGGACTTTCATAGCGGTTTTCCGAAGAAAAATGTTGAACTTAAGCTAATTGAACTCGCTGAGTACTGTCATAATATTACCATCATAGTTAACTGACTTTATGCAGAGACTTTTAGCAGAAAAGTGCAAAAAAACCCAAACAAATGAGCAAATAGGAGAACAGAATTCAGGTGTCAAAACCCTGCTTTGAGACCATGA